>NC_047091.1:11805550-12111175 GCF_902459505.1 Geotrypetes seraphini
TATGTACATTTTTATTCTGATCTTTGTGGCAGTGTGAGGGGGGGGGGGGGGTCAGTGATCACTGGGGGAGTGTGTGTGAGTCTTTACATTGCCTCTGCAGTGCTTACCTGGTCACTTTGGATTCCTTTTTGGCATTTAAACCTGCTTTTACATCATCTAGCTCACAACATGTAATTTTTGTCCAGGAAGTCTCGTGAAACATTCGATTATCCCTAAACTTGATCATCTACCCACTTCCATCCCACTGCCCACAGGCTCCTCTCTACAACTGGAGTTCTCTAGCAAAGTCCTGGGCATCACCATAGATTCCTCGCTATCCTTCAACGACCACCTCAATTCCCTGATAAAAAAATGCTTTTACAGCCTTCACATGCTGAGGAAAGTGAGGTCCTGCTTCCACCAAAAACACTTTGACGAGCTCGTACAGTCCATCATCCTCTCCAGATTGGATTATTGCAATTCCATTTACCTTAGCTTAACAAAGAAAAGCCTCCACAGACTCCAACTAATCCAGAACACAGCGGCCAAACTTATCTTCTCAAAAAGTAAATTTGACCATGTCTCTCCGCTCCTGTCCAAGCTCCACTGGCTTCCTGTCATCTCCAGGGTCCACTTTAAATGTGCCTGCTTAACCTTCAAGATCCTCCACGGCATCCTTCCACCTCTTATTCCTCTATCCTGGAATTCCTCAAATCCATTCCTCACTAGATCCACGCAAAAACTAAAATTATCCCTCCCCTCCTTAAAAGGTATCTCCCTCGTTGGTAAACTCGGTTCCTCCCTCCACTTCAGAATCGCTCAGTTATGGAATAGTTTCCCTTCCCCTCTCCGCAACTTGAGCCCCCTTCTACCATTCCGTAAGCTTCTGAAGACCTGGCTCTTCTCCAAAACGTAACCTCCTCCCCTCCCTAGTATTATCACACCTAACCTCTCTTCTTACCTACTTCTATAAATCTATTGGAGTTCCGTTCCTTCCCTAACCATGTAAACCGTGTCGAGCTCCACCTGTGGAGATGTTGCGGTATATAAACCCAAGATTTAGTTTAGTTTAGTTTTAGTTTAGGACGACTAAGTCTAGGTCGGCCCACATCCCGCCCAAATACCACCCTAACCACTCCTCCAGATATGCACCTTTTAGCTCTGGGCGCACAGCGGCATTCAGAGGCCTAAAAAAATCCCTGGATACGTCCAGAAAGTTGGTTTGATTATTGGCACTTCGACGACCTGTGCCGACTTGGGCGGGTTTTTAGACGGGTTTACGTTTCGGTTTTGAGCCCCATACTGTATATTTTAGGTCTTATAGATGGTGTAAACACTCATAGTTAGATTGCTAAAAAATGCATACTATAGTTTAATTTGTATAACTGTGTACCCTATCCCATAATCTGCCCAGTCTCTGACCTTGTGTACATGTAAGTACACACGACACATTTTGGCATATTCACATAGAATAGCACATGTGAGAATATCAGTGTTTATGTGTGAATTTGCACACATATGTATACATATATGCTGGTATTCTTCTCATTTACGTATGCTTCTGATACCCTCCTTGTGACTGTCTGAAAACAACCAACCCTCAGCATGGATAAAAGTCCTGTGCAGGAGGTGATCTGGGATAGACTAAAATCTAATCCACAATTTATTAATCGAACTATACCACAAAGGTTCAGGGTGATTTACATTCAAAGAGACCATAAAATCTACGGGAAAATTCAAAGACAATCAGTAATTAAAATATCATCATACCATGAATATTACAAGTCATAAAAAAGTTTTCAAATTTTTACAAAAACCTTAAGTAATTGTAATCAGGTAGATTATTCCAAATTGTAATGGCAGCGTAAGCAAAAGAGGAGTTTATCTGTGGAAAATGCAGTAATAAAGTACCACATAATCTGATGGAAGAATAATGCAAATGAGAAAAAAGCAAAATCAGATGATCTGAAGAGTCAGTCTGTAATATACGATGAACTGTGCAAGCTGATTTAGGGCTCCTTTTATCAAGGCGCGCTACGGGGGTTGGCGCGTCGGACATTTCATCACGCGCTAACCTCCGCGGCAAGCCTAAAAACTAACGCCTCGTCAATGGAGGCGTCAGCGACTAGCGCGGCATTCTGCGCGTTAACCGCCTATCGCACCTTGATAAAAGGAGCCCTTAAACTTAATTCGCCTCTCAACCGATGACCAATGAAGATTCTTATACGCTAATGCAACCCTTTCATATCTTTTTAGACCAAAAATTACTCTAACCGCAGTATTCTGGAGCAACTGCAAATTTTGATCAGTTTTGATGTGAAGTTCAAATATAAAGAATTGCAGTAATCAAGTTGAGGCAACAGTGCAAAAAAAGATGTTCAATAAGCCTTATCCCCTCTTTTACTAAGGTGCGCTAATCGAATTAGCACATGCTAAATGCTAACGCGTCCATAGACTAACATGCATGCATTAGCGTTTAGTGCGCACTATATTGATTAGCGTGCGCTAATCGGTTAGCGCCTCTTAGTAAGAGAGGGCCTAAGCTTCCTCATAATATATAAAATCTTCCTCCATAAATTAGAAATTTGATCTTAAACTAAACCTTAGGTTTGTATACCGCGCCATCTCCACAAGCGTAGAGCTCGGCACGGTTTACAGGGTTAGATTGAAAAGGAGCTACAATGAAGGGTTATAGGAAAGGAGCTAGGAAGATAAAGAACCAAAGAGCGGGAGGTGTTAGATTTTTGAAAAGAGCCATGTTTTCAGGTGTTTGCGGAAGGATTGAAAGGAGCTTGAAATTCTGAGCGGGGATGTGAGGTTGTTCCAGAGTTCTGTGGTTCTAAAGGGGAGGGATGTTCCTAGTTTTCCTACGAGGGATATATCTTTTGTAGAGGGGAATGATAGTTTCAGTTTTTGGGAGGATCTAGTGGAATTAGGGTTAGAGGAGTTCCAGAAGAGTGGGATAACGAGAGGGAGGATGCCATGTACACATTTAAAGAGGCACTCTGGAGTGAACTGGGAGCCAGTGAAGTTTGGACAAGAGTGGGGAGGCGTGGTCGAACTTGCCTTTAGCGAAAATAAGCTTGGCTGCGGCGTTCTGGATTAGCTGAAGTCTATGGAGTTTTTTTTTAGTTAGGCTTAAATAGATGGAGTTGCAATAATCCAGTCTAGAGAGGATGGTGGATTGAACAAGGATGACGAAATGTAAGAGATGAGTCTAAAACAATAAAATAAGTGAAGCGTCTAAAAGATTGGGGAAGGAAAGGGACAGACGTCCAGGACATCTTCAAATCTTTGTGTGAACTTTTCCCAGCACGTATTGGGCGCATTTTGTACTCATGACAAATTTCAAAGAAAACATTTGTGTGGACTTTCGCTTTAAACTCTGGTGCCAAGCCCCAAATTGACGTAGATAGTTTGAAATTTCTCCACTGAAAACTCGGAAACTTACAAAGGATGCTTCTGGAAACAAACAAAAAAAAAAGGCTGGTTGGGTTTGTTGATTCCATGAAATGAATTTTGCTTCTGGAAGTTTAAAAGCAAACCATTCTCCCTCTATCTCAGGCTTCACATCCCCAGGTGCCCCGAGAGACCACTGAACGTTGGAAGTCTGTGTTGCAAGCTCACCTTCTGCATACAGAACAGGTATTTCTAGCTTATGATGAAGGCTTCACTGTGAGCTGCAGAAGCACAGAGGTGCCCTTGATGTGACTCTGGCTTGACGCAGAGTGACAGCCTGCAGGGGTGGCGAGAGCAGGAAGTCATTCTGTTGGACGGGTAACTTGTGCCTTTGCACAGACCAGATGACAGGCCATTGGCTGGAAGGAACACTTCCTACCCGCATTTCCAGCTTGTTAATATCTTTTGGAGACAGCAGGACTGTGCCGGCCAACACAAGTACCTTGATTCCATCAGAAAAATCACTCAATAACATAGGCAGATAAAGACCTGTCTGCCCATTAGTTAAACATGATTAAATTAACTTGTCGTCTTCCTTTGATATTTCTGGGCCTTAGACTAAAGTCCACCTGGTTATTGTCCTAGGTTCCAACTGCTGAAGTTGCCATCTAATCGAGCCATTGTGACATCACTGCTGAGGTTGGTTCTTAGGCACTGGTGGAATGAGGCATTATGACATCACAATCTCAGCTCTGAAATGTTGCTACTCTTTGGGTTTCTGCCAGGTAACATAGTAAATGATGGCAGATAAAGACCGGAACGGTCCATCCAGTGTGCCTATTAGTTATACCCATTACAAATACATGATTAAGTTAACTTGTCTCTTTGATATTTCTGGGTCATAGACTATAAAGTCCACCTAGAATTGTCCTAGGTTCCAAATGTTGAAGTTGCCATCCAAGCTCACTCCAGCCTATCCAAACATCCTGTTTGCTGGATATCTGCCATAAAGTCTGGCCAGTAATAGCCTCATGTTCCAAGTTAGTGGAGTTCCCATTGATGCCTTCCCCAGCCCAGTCTACACTGAATCACCATATATGGCGCACAGACCATACAAGTCTGCCCAGGGTGTCAGGTCAAAAGCGCGCCGGGACAAAGGCGCGTGCAGACAAATGAGCGCAGCGCAGAGGCACGCACCGCAGAAAATTACTGTTTTTAGGGCTCCGACGGGGGGGGGCGTGGGGGAGGAACCCCCCCCACTTTACTTAATAGAGATCGTGCCGCGTTGTGGGGGCATTGTGGGGGGTTTGGGGGGTTGTAACCCCCCCACATTTTACTGAAAACTTCACTTTTTCCCTGTTTTTAGGGAAAAAGTTAAGTTTACAGTTAAATGTGGAGGGTTACAACCCCCCAAACCCCCCACAACGCCGGCGCGATCTCTATTAAGTAAACTGGGGGGGCTCCCCAACAAAAACACCCATCGGAGCCCCTAAAAACTGTAATTTTCTTCGGTGCGCGCCTCCGTCTTGTGCTCAGTTGTCGGCGCGCGCCTTTGTCTTTCGCGGGGTTGTCTATGAACCAGCCTTAGTTCTTTAATTTATACCATTCTTTTTCTAATTTAGAGATTCTCTGTGTTTACCCCATGACTTTTTAAATTCTGTCACCATTTTCCTCTCCACTATTTCTCTCAGGAAGGCATTCCAGGCATTCGCCACCCTCTCCATGAAAAAGTATTTCCTAGCATTACTCCTAAGTCTTCCTCCCCTCAACCTCGAGTTATGCCTTCTAGTTTTACCATTTTCCCTTCTCTGGAAAAGATTTGATCCTATATTAATACCTTTCAAGTATTTAAATGTTTGTATCATATCTCCTCTGTCCCTCCTCTCCTCCAGAGTATACATATGTAGGTCTTCCAGGCTCTTATCGTACGACTTTTGGCTCAGATCTTTAACCACTTTTGTCACTTCCTTTGAACCACTTCAAGTCTTTTTACATTCTTCGCTAGATATGGCCTCCAAAACTGAACACAATACTCCAAGTGTGGCCTCACCAAAGACCTATACAGGGGCATCAACATCACTCTTCTTCTGTTGGTTACTCCCCATTCGATACCGCCTAGCATCCTTCTGGCTATAGTAACTAAAGCACACGGGACAAAAATGCGCCAACAATCGCGGGCAGGACTTATGTGCGCGGCCTTAAAACAGTTCCTGTTAGTGCTCTTAGGGGGGGTGGGGTGTGTGTTTTGCGCTTCCGTTGGAGGGTGTGTGGGGGAGGGCACCATTACAGTGGCAACTGACGCTTTCCTTCATTTTTGGGGTATTCGGCAGTTTTCAATGTAGTGGGGGGATTCCTCTCCACACTCCCCCAATGGGAGCACAAACATTTGTTTACCCACACACATCTCCATTCAGAGCACTAACAGGGAGTGTTTTAAGGTGGAGCGCATAAGTCCTGTGCGGGATTGTCGGCGTGTTTTTGTCCCGTGCGGTTTTGACGTATCACCATAGCCACTGCCTTATCAAACTGTTTCGATGCCTTCAGATCCTCAGACACGATCACCCCAAGGTTCCTCTCCCCATCCGTACATATCAGTCTCTCAATAGATTTTTGAAAGAGAGACTACCTCTTTACAGTGGCTTAGTAAGGGGGAGGCAGGGAGGCTGTCTGCCCAGGACGCTGTCTTGGTAAAGGCGCAGTCACCCGTTCTCCTCTCCGCCTCCCCCCCACTACCGTGCGTGGGCGCTACTTCCCTTCCCCCGTACCTCTGTAACGCTCTTGGCGCGAGCAGCAACCCCCAAACTGCTGCCACGCCAGCGTCGGCTCTTCCTCTGATGTCACTTCCTGGACCCACGCCTAGGAAGTTACATCAGAGGAAGAGCAGACGCTGACACGACAGCAGCTTGGGGGTTGCTGCTTGCGCCAGGAACCTTACAGTGGCACTGGGGAAGGGAAGCGGCATGTGCATGGCAGGAGGGGGCAGGGAAGGAGCGTATGGAGATGGGGAGGGGAGGGGCAGAATTCTCTGAGCATCGGAGCTGTTGCCACCACGGCTGGTGCTAAAAACCGCGCTACACTTTTGAGGAGGGTTAGTTAGCTCTGTCTCTTACCAGCAGTTCCGAAAATTATTAAAAACCTACTTATTTAAGAAATTTTTATAATTTCTAGGTCATCTGTTTTTATTGTCACTGTTTCAATTTTCTTTTGTAAACTGAATAGAACTCCTAAGGTAAGCGGTACATAAATAAATTTTTATGTTACGTTATATTATTTATATATGGGAAAATCCAATTTGTGCAGAGGTGACTGTTTCCATTGTGGTGGCATGCTATATATGGGACACAGGCTGTGGAAGTCTGCCCAGCGCTGGCCTTAGTTCTTCACAGCCGGAATCACCATTTAAGCACCCCTTGACACATCAACACACATGCAGTTATTTAAGTTTTCTTGATTTTTCCATGCATTTTCTAATTCACAATCATCTCAAGAAGGTGGCAGGTAAAGGCAATTCCGGTTCCATAGCTATCCTGCCGCCATTTAGTCCATTTTCCCCTTGATAAGCTATATGTGAAGTTCCATTGTCAGCCTGCAGGAGGCCCAGCTTTTGGGAGAGGTTGGTGGGATGTATGCCATCAACCAGTTGGTTACACTATACCTCACCGAGTAGGCTGGTCATGCCTGTTCACACCATTGCTGTTGTTTCCTATCAGAGGCCATTTTGTTTCTATCTGGATGCCTACATAAAGCCAGTTCCTGTTTGGTTTCCTGGTCAGAACTTGGTGTGCTGTACTTGGTCTTGGCCACTAGGTGTCACCATTGCACAACGAATGGTTCCCCCTCCCTCCATAGGTTGTTAACACTGTTCCCTGGATTCTGTTTAGGTCACCCAAAGTTGGCAACATAATTTTGAACACAGATCATAATTAGCTAATTAGGTGATAACAATCATTTACAGATGCTAAGAAGCACTTAATTGGCAGTTATTAGGAGTTAAACATGGATCTGCCTTATGCCCTATTCTATAACAAGTGCGCCTAAATCTCATAGGCCCTGATTCTATAAATAACGCCTAAGGTTTGGCACCTAGATCAGCACGCCTAGTCATTCTAGGCACCTAACTTATTTAAAAGAGTTATCCCCCCCCTTTTTACAAAACCACAGAAGTGGTTTTTATTGCAGGCTAGTATACTGAATGCTCTGCGCTGCTCCAGACACTCATAGAGTGCCTATGAGCATCAGGAGCAGCGCAGAGCATTCAGCGTGCTGGCCTGAGCTACAAAACGCTATCGCGGTTTTAAAGAAGGGGGGTTAATCGGCACAGATAATTAAAAATAGCACTTCATAACTGAAGTAAATGTCATTTAATTGGATGGTAGGGGCCGTAAAATTCAACTCTTCGCCTTCCCCTCCCTAAAACTATGCCACTCAAAAAAATTCCTAGACAAAACCTACGCCTTCCAAGCTGCCAAACTAAACCCTTGGCTAGCCCAAATGGTCCTCAAGGCCCACAACTACCTTGACTTCAGAAAATTACTCAAAACTCACCTATTCCGAGACCAAGACCCTTAATGCCCCTTTCCAATCCTCTTCCCCCCTTCTGATCCTCGCCCCTCCCCAGTTCTCCCTCCTCTTCCCACTACTTCTCTCCTTGCTGTTCGCAACTCTAGGATCAATTTGATATGTAATCACTTGTAAATACTCTCTCCTTGCTGTCTGCTACTCTATGATCAATTTGATATGTAACCACTTGTAATCTCTGTTTAACTAATGTGAACCGCCTAGAACTCTTCGGGGTATGGCGGTATACAAAAATAAAGTTATTATTATTATTATAACTTGGAAGGTGCCTAGCAAATAGTTCAAGGCACCTACCAGAAAGTAGATGTGATTAGGGGGCGGATTATAGGCGTGTTTGTCATGTAGGCACCTGTTTTGGAATTAAGGCATACTCATTTAGGCCAAGAAAATCCTGGCATTAAATATGGTACACCTAAGGTTAGGATGCCTATTGACACATAAGTCTACTTTAGGCGTGATTCTATAAAGTACGTCTAACTTTTATAGAATCACGCATATGTGCTGCACTCCTTGGCACCTATGTTTTAGGTGTTATTTATAGAATCAGGCCCATAGCGTGCAACTCTAAAGGGGATATGGTTTAGTTAAGGAGAATTCCCAGAAATTAAGCATAATGTCATTGCGTTTATACACATAACTGCCATCAGCTGGGCATGAGCATTTCCATCAGCCTTTGGCATGGGTAAATGCTCGTACCCAAACTTAGAACATAAGAGCTACCATAATGTGACAGACTGAAGGTTCATCAGACCCAGTATCCTGTTTCCAACAGTGGCCAACCCAGGTCCCAAGTACTAGAAGAAGCCCAAAGAGTAGCAACATTCCAGAGCAGAGATTGTGATGTCATAATGCCTCAATCCACCAATACCTAAGAGGCAACCTCAGCATTGATGTCACAATGGCTTGCTTGTCCTATACTTGGCTCACATAAGAACATAAGAGCTACCATAATGGGACAGACTGAAGGTTCATCAGACCCAGTATCCTGTTTCCAACAGTGGCCAACCCAGGTCCCAAGTACCTAGAAGAAGATTGTGATGTCATAATGCCTCAATCCACCAATGCCTAAGATGCAACCTCAGCATTGACGTCACAATGGCTTGATTGTCCTATACTTGGCTCACATAAGAACATAAGAGCTGCCATAATGGGACAGACTGAAGGTTCATCAGACCTAGTATCCTGTTTCCAACAGTGGCCAACTCAGGTCCCAAGTACTAGAAGAAGCCCAAAGAGTAGCAACATTCCAGAGCAGAGATTGTGATGTCATAATGCCTCAATCCACCAATGCCTAAGAGGCAACCTCAGCATTGACGTAACAATGGCTTGATTGTCCTATACTTGGCTCACATAAGAACATAAGAGCTGCCATAATGGGACAGACTGAAGGTTCATCAGACCCAGTATCCTGTTTCCAACAGTGGCCAACCCAGGTCCCAAGTACTAGAAGAAGCCCAAAGAGTAGCAACATTGCAGAGCAGAGATTGTGATGTCATAATGCCTCAATCCACCAATGCCTAAGAGGCAACCTCAGCATTGATGTCACAATGGCTTGATTGTCCTATACTTGGCTCACATAAGAACATAAGAGCTACCATAATGGGACAGACTGAAGGTTCATCAGACCCAGTATCCTGTTTCCAACAGTGGCCAACCCAGGTCCCAAGTACTAGAAGAAGCCCAAAGAGTAGCAACATTCCAGAGCAGAGATTGTGATGTCATAATGCCTCAATCCACCAATGCCTAAGAGGCAACCTCAGCATTGATGTCACAATGGCTTGATTGTCCTATACTTGGCTCACATAAGAACATAAGAGCTACCATAATGGGACAGACTGAAGGTTCATCAGACCCAGTATCCTGTTTCCAACAGTGGCCAACCCAGGTCCCAAGTACTAGAAGAAGCCCAAAGAGTAGCAACATTCCAGAGCAGAGATTGTGATGTCATAATGCCTCAATCCACCAATACCTAAGAGGCAACCTCAGCATTGATGTCACAATGGCTTGCTTGTCCTATACTTGGCTCACATAAGAACATAAGAGCTACCATAATGGGACAGACTGAAGGTTCATCAGACCCAGTATCCTGTTTCCAACAGTGGCCAACCCAGGTCCCAAGTACTAGAAGAAGCCCAAAGAGTAGCAACATTCCAGAGCAGAGATTGTGATGTCATAATGCCTCAATCCACCAATGCCTAAGAGGCAACCTCAGCATTGATGTCACAATGGCTTGATTGTCCTATACTTGGCTCACATAAGAACATAAGAGCTACCATAATGGGACAGACTGAAGGTTCATCAGACCCAGTATCCTGTTTCCAACAGTGGCCAACCCAGGTCCCAAGTACTAGAAGAAGCCCAAAGAGTAGCAACATTCCAGAGCAGAGATTGTGATGTCATAATGCCTCAATCCACCAATGCCTAAGAGGCAACCTCAGCATTGATGTCACAATGGCTTGATTGTCCTATACTTGGCTCACATAAGAACATAAGAGCTGCCATAATGGGACAGACTGAAGGTTCATCAGACCCAGTATCCTGTTTCCAACAGTGGCCAACCCAGGTCCCAAGTACCTAGAAAGATTCCACAAGAACAAATCAAATTTTATATTGCTTATCCTAGGAATAAGCAGTGGATTTTTTTGAAATCCATCTTAATAATAGCTTATAGACTTTTTTTTTTTTTTTAAAGAAGTTATCCAAACCTTTTTTTTAACCCTGCTAAGTTAACTGCTGGCACCACATTCTCCGACAACGAATTCCAGAGTTTAAAGTTAGGCGCAAAACGCGAGCTATTCTAATATTCTGGAAAGGTCGCTCCTCACAGCGCACCCTTTATAGGATACTAGCTCAGCATGCATCATTTTGACATTTATAGAATCTAGCTCTGTGTCCACAGCATCCCCAGCCCTGCAAGACTCAAAGCACAGGCAAAAAAAACCAGTGAAATAAAGAAAAAAAAAAGATCATTTGGGGGAAGGGACACATTCCAGGCATGGAATGTGTCGGGGGTTCTGTGAGAGTGTCAGGATTGTGTGTTATTGACTTAAAGAATGAAATAAGGCCCACGACTCTTCTAATTAACTCCCGGAGGGAACACAAGACTTGGTTTCTTGGTCTTGAAATGAAAAAAAGGAGCGAACAACAGTTTTGTAATTTCTTTTCTTGCACAGGGTTTAAATGAAAACGTTTTGTGCTATAATTACATTTTTATCCGACTTGATTAATAAAGTTATCTAAAACCACATCCTGTAATGGTCTGCTTTATCTCAACAAAAGATTTTTCAACACTGAAAACAATAGGTAAGCTCAGAATCCGTTATGGAGTATTATCAAAGATGACCATTTAAACTGGTGAGAGGCAGGGTAGGATTAACTCTTCAGTGACCCTAGACAAGCAATCATATTGGGCCTCAGACCATAATGTAAAGGCTTTCTTAAAGCCCCACAAGCATCTGATAAGTCATATTAATGTGGGGATTTGACATATTCCCCTGAAGAAGTCTGATGGTGAAAAGAGAGCTTTTACTGAGAATATGAGCTTTCTCCGGCTTGTGTGCCATTCACCCCAGATTTCTGGAACTAAATACCTAGGGTTACCAGTCGTCCGGATTTCCCCGGACTGCTTTTCAAAATCCATCGCTTTGTCCGGGTTTTGAAAAGCTTCTTGTCGAAATCGTGTCGTGAAGGGGCGTCCGCGCATGTGTGGACGCAACACGGTGATGTCACGCGCTTATGACATCATTGCGTTGCATCCACGCAAGCACGGATGCCGTCTGGGGGTGGGGCTGGGGGGGGGCAGAATGGGACGGAACTGGGTGGACCTGGGGGGTTGGCCATGGGTCCGGATTTTCCTTCGGGAAAACCTGGTAACCCTATAAATACAGTATATACTTGAATATAAACTGAGATGTTTGGGCCTAAAAATGAGGATCTTGGTTTATATTTGAGCCTTGGTCTTTCTTGCTTCCTCCCTCTATCCCTCTTTCCCCCTTTCTGAATATTACATAAGAACATAAGAATAGCCCTACTGGGTCAGACCAAAGGTCCATCAAGCCCAGTAGCCCACTCCCACGGTGGCCAATCCAGGTCCCAAGTACTTGGCCACAACCCAAGGAGTAGCAACATTCCATTCAGAATTCTAAAGAACAGCAAGATTCCGGAATCCCAAAGAGTAACAAAAGATTCTGGAATCTAAGTAGTAACAACATTCCATGGTACGCCCTCACCTGGAGTACTGCGTTCAGCACTGGTCGCCGTGCCTGAAGAAGGACACGGTACTACTCGAAAGGGTCCAGAGAAGAGCGACTAAGATGGTTAAGGGGCTGGAGGAGTTGCCGTACAGCGAAAGATTAGAGAAACTGGGCCTCTTCTCTCTCGAACAGAGGAGATTGAGAGGGGACATGATCGAAACATTCAAGGTACTGAAGGGGATAGACTTAGTAGATAAGGACAGGTTGTCCACCCTCTCCAAGGTAGGGAGAACGAGAGGGGATTCTCTAAAGTTGAAAGGGGATAGATTCCGTACAAACGTAAGGAAGTTCTTATTCATCCAGAGAGTGGTAGAAAGCTGGAACGCCCTTCCAGAGGCTGTTATAGGGGAAAACACCCTCCAAGGATTCAAGACAAAGTTAGACAAGTTTCTGCTGAACAGGAACGTGCGCTGGTGGGGCTAGTCTCAGTTAGGGTGCTGGTCTTGGACCAGAGGGCCGCCGTGTGAGCGGACTGCTGGGCATGATGGACCACTGGTCTGACCCAGCATTGTCAATTCTTATGTTCTACCAATCCAGGGCAAGCAGTGGCTTCCCCCGTGTCTTTCTCAATAACAGACTATGGACTTTTCCTCCAGGAAATTGAACAAAACCAGCTACGTTACCATAACCTCTGGCAATGCGAACTTATATCCGCCCGCCCCCCTCCTCAGCACTTCTGTTTCCGACCCCGCCTGACCTGCACTTGTTTTCACCCTTATCCAACGGGCACTACAGTGCTACCACCTCCCCACCCGATGACCGGCACATCTGTCCCTCCCTCCTAGCCAACTGGTACTGTCCTTACCAGCACTGTTCTTTTCCTGTCTGAAGCTACTGTGTGTTTGGCCGGAGCGGGGGCCTTACACATCTGCGCATGCTCAAGGCCTCTGCTGGCTCCTTTCCTTTCTGAAATTCGTAGAGAGGACGGGAACCGGCGGGCCTTGATCATGCGCAAGTGATTTATGACTGTGATTCTTATCCATTTTTATGTCTCAGTCTTTTGTGCGGTGTTATATACAAAAAATCTTCTCTCTGTCTTTAAGGTTTATGTCAGGAAAGCAAAGAGGTTATAAGGAGACATTGTAAAGTTAAATAATGTATTAAAACCTATGGCAAAAATGTCTAGTCTTTGTAGATTGGGCTTACGGTGAGAACCCAAGTTTCTAACCTGTTTAAATTCGAGTCAACCTTTTCCCCCTTTTTTGGTCAGTGTCAGTAATCAAACACAATGCAATTTTTCAAGAGTAGGGACCCACCCCCATAGTAGTCAAGGCCCCCTGAAACTAGCCACAGAATCCATGAAAAGGCAACACTGAGTGCGCAGAACCTGAGCTCTTATATTAATACTTGGGAACCATGGGTCATTTCTATCAAGCAACAGAAAAGATGACGGTACTCAGTTCCCATGAGAACATAAGAAATGCCGCTGCTGGGTCAGACCAGTGGTCCATCGTGCCCAGCAGTCTGCTCACGCAAAGACCAGCGCCCTAACTGAGACTAGCCCTACCTGCGTACGTTCTGGTTCAGCAGGAACTTGTCTAACTTCGTCTTGAATCCCTGGAGGGTGTTTTCCCCTATAACAGTCTCTGGAAGAGCGTTCCAGTTTTCCACCACTCTCTGGGTGAAGAAGAACTTCCTTACGTTTGTACGGTGGAAGATGATATCTTTCTTCTGAAGGGACCCTCGACCACAAGAGGTCATCCGCTCAAACTCAGGGGAGGGAAGTTTCGTGTAGACGCCAGGAAGTACTTCTTCACGGAGAGAGTGACTGAGCATTGGAACAAGCTTCCAGTGCAGGTGATCGAGGCACGCAGCATCCCAGACTTCAAGAATAAATGGGATACCTATGTGGGATCCCTACGAGGGTCATGCCAAGGGATAGGGTCACTAGGGTATAGACTTGAAAGAGCGGGTCAGTAGAGTGGCAGTATAATTACAATTATACTTAAGGGGGGTCAATAGACTTAAAAGGGAGGGTCAATAGTGTGGGCAGACTTGATGGGCTGTAGCCCTTATCTGCCGTCATCTTTCTATGTTTCTAAGAACAGATTGTATTAGGGAATGTATTTTTTTGTCCTCTTTATGAAACTTTTATGAATGTTTTCATGTAACCCGCATAGTTTTTTGGATGAGCAGGATATAAATGTTTTAAATAAATAAATGGGGCTTGGACAGGACTGGTTTAGGGCATACCTGACCACGTTGCCATCTTGTTTGCCTGTGTCTTAACCCTGCCCTGGAGACAGGATAATTCCCTATTCACAAAGCCAAATCTGGGAATCTGTTTTACACACGGTTTTCATTTGACATAATTAATTGCTGCTGAAATTAGCTTCGGCGAATTGAAATCATGCTGTTAAAAGCTCTGGCTCATTTCTGTCTAGAGAACTGATGCTGCGATTGAGTTTTTAGTGCATTTGTCCAAAGTCACGGATTAACCAGTTTCTGCCTTCATTCCCTTTGGGAGAAGACATTTGCGATGTGTCCTGTGATTGTGCTAGCACTGTATCATGGGTAGGGGAGGGGAATCCAAATCCCAGATTGAAGCTATACATAAAGAAGGGCCATTGAGCCTGGAGGATCAATCGCTCCCACACGCTCCTTGGATTTATGAGCACTCGGCTTACAGAGCGCCATGTCCACATCAGATCACCAAAAAAAAAAAAAAAAAAATGACAGCAGAAGATTTCTTGTTATTCAATAAAGGATACAGCTCTTCACAGTGGCAGCTGCACCCAGAAGTAATGTAAATCAACAGGAAGTCCAAGAAAAAACAGCAATAACAAGTTTCCAGGGGGCTGGAGCCGGGAGCATGAGACATGTTTGCAAAACGTGGGAGTGCGGCTATGTGGGTATATCCAAATCTGTCTGCACAACAGCGAAAGATTGATGTAACGACTCACAGAAGAAATCCCTCTAGAATAAATTCTTGGATCCCACCGCAAAGAGCAAGAGTATAAGAATCTCGGCATTTTCTTTGAAGCTTTCTGTCCGGGCACTTTCTGCTAGGACTGAAAGGAAATTTGGTCCTTGGGGGTGTAAAAGCAAGGTCTGTTTCTCAAGACATCAACTATGACTATACGATACTTTTAATCTTAGCACCAGCTTAATTATAATATTTTCGTTTCCCTGACAACTAGGTCTTGATGGGGATTTGAACACCAGTAGACTAGAGTGCATTCGACTTTTTACCCCGGAAACCAGGGATCAAAAGGTCCCAAATGAAAAGAATTTAGCAGATGCAAGCCTCAAAGGTACAGTTGGTCTATGCACAAGAAAGATCCCAGCAAGGAAACAGCTGGGGTGATGCAGAGCAGTAGCAAAATGCAACGTCTAAACCACGACAGGGTCAAATCCTGTGAAGGCAAAAACAATGACATTAGCAGAAAAGTTTGAGAAATCCATAGTTTTACATACGGTTTGGAAATGATCTGAAGAAGGGATGTCATGTAGTCTTGCAAGGTCCTGCATAACATTATCTTTGGATAATTCTCAACAGTTTCATAAAAATCAAACTGTTAGGAGAGGCTATTGATGGGCTTCAGACTGGCTGGGAGACCGGTGTTATGACCTCTAAACCACTGGAGATAATAGAAACATGATGGCAATTAAAGACCAAATGGCCCATCCAGTCTCCCCTTCTGCAGCATCCACTATCTCCTCCTCTCCCTATTGGCTAAGGCTCTTTACACCTGCATTGTGATGTCATAGAACTTTATGGTTATAGAAACATTGTAACATGATGGCAGATAAAGGCCAAATGGCCCATCCAGTCTGCCCATCCATAGTAACCATTATCTCTTCCTCTCTCTATGAGATCTCACGTGCCTATTAGAGAATGACACGGTGACAAAATTCATCACCGTTCCCGTCCCCGCGGATAACCGCGGGGAATAATCCCATGTCATTTTCTAGTGTCTATTTCAACCTCGGTCCTTCTACACCAGCATTCTTCAAAGCAAAGCTTGCGGGTCAGTGGTTGTGGCCATTCATACTCTGATTCTTATGTGAGCCAAGAATAATGAAGCCATTGTGACATCACTGATGTGATTGGTTCTTAGGCACTGGTGGAATGAGGCATTATGACATCACAATATCTGCTCTGGATACCAGAGACTGTCATTCTGTAGTGTCTGTTTCAACCTCAGTCCTTCTACACCAGCATTCTTCAGAGCAAAGCTTGCAGGTCAGTGGTTGTGGCCATTCATACTCTGATTCTTCCCTCTCTCCTTAAAGAATGACATGAAGATGGTTTCCCGCGGTTATCCGCGGGGACGGGAACGGTGATGAATTTTGTCACCGTGTCATTCTCTAGTGCCTATCCCACACTTTCTTGAATTCAGACACAGTCTCCGGCTCCACCACCTCTTCCGAGAGTCTGTTCCACACATCTACCACTCTTTCTGTAAGAAAGTATTTCCTTAGATTACTCCTGAGCCTTTCACCTCTTAAATTCATCCTATGCCCTCTCATTGCAGAGTTTGGACTCATTTTAGAGCACTGGTCTTTGACCCGGGGGCCGCCGTGTGAGCGGACTGCTGGGCATGATGGACCACCGGTCTGACCCAGCAGCAGCAATTCTTATGTTCTTATGTTCCTTTGAAATGAAAGAGGCTCGACTCATGTGCATTTACGCCACGTAGGTATTTAAATGTCTCTATCATATCTCCCCTCTCTTGCATTTCCTCCAAAGTATACAGATTGAGATCTTTAAGTCTGTCCCCATACGTCTTATGATGAAGACCACATACCATTTATTAAATGTTTCTCACTGCTGTGTATTTCATAGCCAGCCTGTACAGATATGAACATAATATTGTTTTCCAGCTGAGAAATCTGTTCCCTTCCAACTTTTAAGAACTGTGGATTTTATTTATTCACATGGGGGCAGGGGAATCTCTCAGGACTTGGAGGGGTGAGATACCCATAAGAGTTTGTGGGGCCAAATGAAATCCAAAACAACTCACACGGATCAACAGAAAAGAGGTATTGCTCAAAAGAAATTCTCAGGCCATTAATGTGCCTCCCCTCCCCCCTCAAAAAAGGTGGGAACATGTCCAGACATGTGCTGAAAAGGATTTCAGTAAGAGTTTTTACCGTGCCCAAAAGAATTTTAGGGGACAGGTTAGTTTAGAAAAGAACTTGGGGAAGGAGCAGGAGTTTGATCTAAAGCACCTTGATTAGGGTGGTCAGCCTGGGGCAGGGAGTGGCACATGCATCAGCCAGGTACAATACAAGGTAGAAAAGACCATGGAGGACCCACAAAGGTCTAAAGAAAGAGGTAAAACTAGTAACAGAATTCAGAAAGGCATGGAAGAGGAGAAATGGATTCTTTAGTCCCGCTACTCCTCCTGCTTACACACACTTGTAGCTCTGGATCGGTAGCATGGAATGTTGTTACTACTTATGATTCCGGAATCTTTTGTTACTCTTTGGGATTTCGGAATCTTGCTGTTCTTTAGGATTCTGAATGGAACGTTGCTACTCTTTGGGGTTCCTGAATCTTGCTGTTCTTTAGAATTCTCAATGGAACGTTGCTACTCTTTGGGGTTCCGGAATCTTGCTGTTCTTTAGGATTCTGAATGGAACGTTGCTACTCTTTGGGGTTCCTGAATCTTGCTGTTCTTTAGGATTCTGAATGGAACGTTGCTACTCTTTGGGGTTCCGGAATCTTGCTGTTCTTTAGAATTCTCAATGGAACGTTGCTACTCTTTGGGGTTCCGGAATCTTGCTGTCTTTAGGACTTTGAATGGAACGTTGCTACTCTTTGGGGTTCCGGAATCTTGCTGTTCTTTAGGATTCTGAATGGAACGTTGCTACTCTTTGGGGTTCCTGAATCTTGCTGTTCTTTAGAATTCTGAATGGAACGTTGCTACTCTTTGGGGTTCCGGAATCTTGCTGTTCTTTAGGACTTTGAATGGAACGTTGCTACTCTTTGGGGTTCCGGAATCTTGCTGTTCTTTAGGATTCTGAATGGAATGTTGCTACTCCTTGGGTTTTGGCCAGTTACTAGTGATCTGGATTGGCCACCATGAGAACGGGCTACTGGGCTTGATGGACCATTGGTGGACCAGTATTCTTCTGTTCACTACCTCCAACCTAGGGAAATCTACTTCATTCATATTCATTTAGGGTAAAATGAAAATCTCAATGTCCTGAGAACCCCCTGCCCTAAGACAATTGAACAATCCATGCAAACAACTGCGGCAAATCCAAGACTGGGCTAGACTTTTCCTTATGACATGGATCTACTAGCAACCTTATCCGAGGGTCTCGTTCTCTGTAAATAATGGAACTATACTTCCTAAATACATCACCTTCAAAGCACTGGGATATTCACGTGCCACTGTCAGCCAGGGCGCATTGACGTCTGCAATCAACCTTAATTTAAAAACTGGCACAACGTGTACAACACAGTATTTAGCCCAGCTCTAATTTTCTTCCCTGTGGTTTTCTGACAATAATGCACTGCTAGGCCAGCAAACATCGCATTTATTTAGTTCATCCCCCGAGCCCTGTTAATTCATTTAAACATTAGTGACTTCCAGTGAGTAGCTGTAACCCTGATGAGCCTGTTATCACACCGTCTCAAAGTAAGAGCAATGCAAAGTGTCATACACTTCTAATCACCTCACGGTGTCTCTAGTGAGAGGGGACAACTTTAAAGCAATTTAAATGCAGTCGAGAGCAATTTGAAATCTTTGCATGTGTTTTTCCATCAGAAATCTACCGTTATATTCTCTGGACGCGTTAGCATTTCGCTAACACGCCTTAGTAAAAGAGGGGGACACTTTGCACCTCTGGCAGGTTTCAAAGCCAAAGTACATGTGAACTTCCAAGTTCAGAACTAGAAAAGCCACAGATGGAAAATACTAAGGGCCTTTAGCCCAGGACAGATAATTCTCCTTTTATTTTTCTCTGTTTCAATTTCTGGTCATGGCTGATCACTGCATATGGTACATGAAGACAAATTAAATAAAGTTTAAAGCAGGGGTGTCCAACCTGCGGCCCGAGGGCCGCATGCGGCTCAGTGAAGTATTTTGTGCGGCCCCGGTCGAGGGCGATGCAGCGTTTTCCTCTGCTGCCCCTGAGTGTTTACCGTCTTGCCGGCTCCTTCCTCTGTCTTGCTGGAGCGTTTGCATGTTTGTGCGTCCCCAGAAACATTTTTTTCGGCCAATGCGGCCCAGCGAAGCCAAAAGGTTGGACACCCCTGGTTTAAAGAATTGTTATTCTAGTGCATCATTTTATAGCACAATACCGCTTACAAAATTCACAAATATGCCTGTTTTATATGATTTATAAAGGCAAATAAGCCGTAAAACAAATTTCTGACAAGACAATGATTTGATATACACACATATAAAAATATTTTCAGAGTTGCATTTAGGACTGAAAAGTTGCCCATTGAATATTGCTATAGAAAATGAGGTGGGGGAGTGTTGAACCCTTCCCCCCTTTTTACTAAGGAGCGCTATGCGTTTTCGCGCACATGTTAACTGTTAACACGTCCACAGACTAACATGCACGCGTTCGCGTTTAGCGTGTGGTTAGTACGTACTGTGGCCAGGCCAGTCCCCAAGTGAATAGGAAAACCTGGCTCGGACCACAAGCAAGAATTTTGTAATGCCTTTTATGTGGTTAAGTGCAGGAAAAACCCGGGTACCGGATTTCTGAAAACTGCATCAGGTTTATTAGTGTCCCAAAGAAAGAAAATGAGGAAAACAAACAAACTTGGTGCTTTGGACTTTCTCTCAGCCCCAGCTCATATTCCCATACCGCTCAGTCCAGGGGCCTTACATTAGGATCAGTACTGCACTGGTTCATTCCTCATCATCAAATTAATCCAAATTCAAAACCAAAAAAAAACCTCACCCTGGATCAGGGCATTCACTGTTCTGACATCCCCTTTTAGGCTTTATCAGGTTGTCCTGACCACATTTCCTTGCTTTACAGCTGAGCACAGCCCGTGCCCGCTTTTATCACATCTCAGTTATCTTCACAGTCACAGTTCAAACCCAAATTAACCTTGCTTCTGGCTTTAACACGCTGTTCACTGTAGGAATTTCACTCAGTTAGGCAGGGCTGCATCAGCTCCAGTTTAAACGAAGCAGAAACTCTTTCCACAGGACAATACAGGGCCCTCACACACTATATTCTTCTAGGTCCATGTCCTCACCAAACACACTACCCCCAGGGTCACTATACATTTCCCACTCACACGCTTGGGAACCCTGGCTTTCCATTTCCACATTCATTCCAGGCTTTACATCCCATCCCCCTCTCTGCATGTCTGCCAGCTCCCCTGCAGCATTTCCATTGAGGGTAAACTTCCAGCCCTTCCCTCTGGGGTTTAATAGGCAAGTCACTATACCTCCTGTGGGTTATACTGCCTCTCCTTGTGGGCTGGCCTCCTGCAAAACGTCCCTGCTGGGGCTTAGGCAATGTGTGGAAGCTAGGATCACTGTGGGTTGTTTGGCTTTCCCAATCAGAGCCAGCTGAGCCTCCCTCCTGCTGCCTCTGCTTGTTTCCCATTTGAGGCTTCCCAGCCTCCAAACTCCGGGGTCTGACTCCACCCCTCTCCAAATTGGTCTCAGGTTTCTCCCTGCCCTGGTGAAAGGAGTGATAGGGGAAATTAGTGGTTTTCAGAGCCCTCCCTATCTGGCTCTTGAGCTGTGCTGGGACCTGCCTTTTCTTGCATTCTCTGGGCTGAGCCAACTGTTCTGGCTCCAGGTCAGGTTTTACAGAACCCTGTGCTGCATGTTGGGGAGTTTTAGCAGTAGTTTTCTCTGTGACAGGAGCTTCCCTGTCCACAGTACTAATATTTAGCATGCGCTAAAACACTTAGCGCACCTTTGTAAACGGAGCCCTTAGTTTTGATGCTGCCGTTTTAATGTCAATTATATATTATTTTATTAAGGCAGCATACAAGATTGTTTGATGCCATATGTACCATCTAGATCGGTGGTTCCCAACCCTGGCCTGGAGGACCGCCAGCCAGTCAGGTGTTCAGGATAGTCCTAATGAATATGCAGGAGCCAGGGCAGGATTAATTCGTCGAGGGCCCCTAGGCACACAAGTACACTGGGCCCCCTGCCCCGCCCCACCCCACCATGCGCCCAGGCGGAAACAGGAAGCTGCGTCAGAGGGAAGCTTTGAGCAAGCAGCACCGCTTGCACAATTACAGTTCCCGTTGCCTTTCTTACTTTCTGTCGATGGGGGGGGGGGCGCTTTGCCAATCGGGGGGACCCACGTTGCCGATTGGGCGGGGGGCCCGCGTTGCCGATTGATGCTGGAGGGGCCCATCGCCGTTTGGAAAAAACAATGTTGATGCCCTCCTTCATCAGGCCCCCCTGACCATTTCAGGCCCTAGGCACGTGCCTACCTGGCCTATTGGTTAATCCTGCCCTGCATGGAGCAGATTTGCATGCTTGTCACCTCCATTATATCCAAATCTCTCTCATGCATATTCATTAGGGCTATCCTGAAAACCCGACTGGCTGGCGGTCAGGGTTGGGGACCACTGATCTAGATCACTGCGCTCTGCAGCTCAATTTGTCTTGGTCATACCCTCCCACAAAAAAAATTACCATCTTGATATTTTAAGAAAGAGCGTCTTTCAAGTGCTGGGCTGATAGAATGGAAGAGGCTCCCAGTGTACCCAACGACAACTGAAAGATTTGCACCAATTTAAAAAATTGTTGAAGCGTCATCTATTTTGTCAGATGAAATATGCACTTTAATGACTAAGAGCTATTTGATTGGATGGGCTGTCAGCACCTTCTTTCACATTTTGGAAGTCTTGAGAGGATTTTTTTGATGTTACGTTTTGATGTTTGTGATGTTTTACTCTTTGGTGTTTTACCCCCCTCCTTTAAAAAGCCGCGTTAGCGTTTTGAGTGCCGGCCGCGGTGGTAAGAACTCTGATGCTCATAGAAATCCTATGGGTGTCAGAGTTCTTACCGCCTTGGCTGGCGCTAAAAATGCTAGCACGGCTTTGTAAAGTAGGGGGTTAATTATGTATGTCATGTTATAATCTGCTTTGAATAAAGGCGGAATACAAGTAATAAGCTATAAGCTATAGATGGCCTGTGTTGTCTTTAAAAAATATACTACCAGCAATGCACAAATACTCTTGCAGAAATTTATACCTGCTCCAAGGCAGGAACAAATATGTGTCACACAGGATTAAATATTTAGTCGCTGACATTGGTGATTTTTTAGCAGCTGCCAGCTTTATGCCCAGATAATTTATTTATTTTTAGTATTTATACATATACCACGTATAGCCTAAGTGGTTTACATTCAGGTACTCAAGCATTTTCCCCTTTCTGGGTCCTACATTTTTTGAGGAACATTTTGCTCTGTTGGCACAAATATTGATATTATCTCACGTAGACTACTGCAACTCACACAAAAATGGATTCAATTCTAGATTGCAGAAAAAAATCTTCAACTTATTCGAAACACAACTGTGCTAATCTTTTGATTTAAACTTCATTGACTCCCTAAATAGGCTCAAGTAACTTTTTTAAAGTTTTATTTATTTAAAAATTTTCTTCCCCGCTTAACACCTAAGCGAGTTACAACAGAAAACACAAGCATTCAGGACATACTCAAACATATCATAACATATGTTTCCCTTTCTATTCTTCACACATAATAGCTAAAACTAGCATAATGCTTCCACATATAATCACGAAAACCAGCGCAACCCTCATAAAAATGCCCATCCTCTATGAGCCATAAAATACAATATTACACCAAACTAGCAAAAAGCTTTAGCACATAGAAAGGTTTTCAATTGCTTCTTAAATAACATTTTCCCTTTGCATAGTCTTAAGCATCCTGGCACAGCGTTCCACAAATACGGATCAACAACCGAAATAGTTGTCATGTGCGTTCTCTTATAATGCGTTTCACCTAATGCATCAGCTGACAACTTCATTGCGGATTGAGATCTCAAACTTCTAGAATGTAGTTACTGTTTCAAGAGCTGTCCTAAGTACAAAGGAGTCTCCCCCCCCCCCCCCAAACTCACCAGGTGAACAATGGCCAAACTTTTTAATTTTAATTCTCGATTGAATTGGTAACCAGTGTTGGTCACCAAGGGGTCCTTTTACTAAGGTGCGGTAGCCGTTTTAGCGCATGCAAAAAATGAGGACGTGATAAATGCTAAGGGGTGCTAGCACGCCCGTTATATCCTATGGACGCGTTGGCGCGCATTAGGATTTAGCGCGTGCTAATTTTTACCGCACCTTAGTAAAAGGACTACCAAATTTCTTATGAATGTATTTCTGAATATGTGATTCATTTGTTGGAAAGACCTTTGTCCAGATATTCTAATCTAATCTAATCCTTAGGTTTGTATACCGCATCCACAGTTTTATAATTATGTTATTTTGGCTTTAAATATTGGGTTCCCAATGACTGTATTGGTTCATTTTTGGTTGTAAACCACCTCGAACCTTTTTATTGGTCACTAAGGGCTCTTTTTACGAAGCGGCTTTATCGCATGCACCTTTGTAGCGCGCGCTAACCCCCGCGCTAGTCGAAAAACTACCGCCTGCGCAAGAGGAGGCGGTAGCGGCTAGTGCGGCCGGCAAATTAGCATGCGCCATTATCCGTGTTAAACCGCTAACGTGGCTTCGTAAAAGGAGCCCTAAAATATTGTGTGCTCTTCCCTTTTTTTTTTTTTTTAAAAAAAGTAAATCGCTTAGAAACTTGGATAATGCGATTTCATCAAATTTTTTTTTATTAAACTTGAAACTTGATTGAGAGGTTAATAAGCTTTGCATTGTATTGTACTGTGTTGTATCTACCGTGTTTCCCCGATGATAAGGCAGGGCCATCAAATAAGACAGCCCCCCCTTTTTAGAAAAAATTGTAAAATAAGGCACCCCCCCCCCCGCAAATAAGCCACCCACCGATACCTGCGCTTACCCGAATCGGGTGGTACGGTGGGTGACTCCGTGTGGTCCCTCCGTCTACCGCGGGGGTCGGCAACCCACGGCTCTTTTCCACCTTTGCCGTGGCTCCGGTAGTGTGTCACGCAGGTGTGCAACTTACAAGTCCGCCGTCGCGGCGGGAAATAGCCATGCTGAGCAGTGAGCTCAGCACGTACACAGATGAAAGCCTTGCTTGCTGATTGGTCCGGCGGCTGTGCCGCTGGACCAATCAGCAAGCAAGGCTTTCATCTGTGTAGTGCTGAGCTCACTGCTCAGCATAGCTATTTCCCGCAGCGACGCTGGACTTGTAAGGTGCCTGAAAAATAAATCATCCTGGCCGGGGTCGGTGTCATGCTCCGGAGATCTACAGCCTTCCTATCTCCCTCTCCCTTCTACCTGCTTCCGGCCACATCCCCTGCTCCGCGGCTCTCTTCGGCAACTCAGCAGCAACGATCGACACAAGCTTCTGACGTCGGGGCCTACCCTCTGCGAGTCCCGCTTGTTTCAACTTCCTTTTTCCACAAAGGCGGGACTCGTAGAGGGAAGGCCTCGATGTCGGCAGCTTGTCTTGATCACCGCTGCTGACGAGTTGCTGAAGAGAGCCGCGGAGCAGGGGGGTGTTGCCAGGTGCAGGTAGAAGGGAGAGGGCCAGATGCAGGACTCGTGGGTGAGGGAGCAGAAGAGAGAGAGAAAGAGAGAGGGGAGGGAAACAAAAGGAAATATTTCATACTGGGCTGGGCCGGAGTGGAGGGAGGGTGGAAAGATTCTAGCTACAGGGTGCAGTAACAAAGGAAAAGGGGGGGGAAAGCTGAAAATGGAGATAGTGACACAAAGAAGAGAAAGGGTAAGCAGGACCTACTGAATAAGGATAGAGATACAGAGGGGACATGAAAGGGTAAATAAGGCATCCCCCCGAAAATAAGCCCTAGAGCATATTTTGGCCTTCCCAAAAAAATAAGACAGTGTCTTACCATCGGGGAAACACGGTATGTAGATCAAAGGCTGATGCGTTCCGCCTCTCTGCCTGAATCAAGAGGTTTGGTGGGAGTGAGGCACGGCAAGTCTTGAGCACGTGCAGACGCTCGAGGCACAATGCCAGCTGTGCTAAATCTTATTTAGAGACGCTGGCTACCGCACTGAAATGGGTAGGAAAGTAAAAGGTAGGTTTGTGACACTTTCTGAGTATGTGTAGGAAGAGGGGAAACTGTACACTTGAGGGGGAGAGCTAAGGAAAGGGACATGGTAGACACCAGTGGGGAAGGGCATTGATCTGCCCCTGAAGGGGGGTACATGGCTGAAGGTTCTTCTAGGGCACCAGAGAGACTTAGGCCAGCTTTGGGCGCAGGAGAGTATCTTGGACAAAATATGAACACTCAAGATGACCCAACATGACTGCATTTCAGTGTGATCTGCTTGCATCAGGGGTTGACAACTTCATAGTACACATAGAACACTCATAAACTAATGTACTCATAAATATATTTTAAAAAAACCAAACATCAAAAAACCAGTATTAGTTTATATTTGTTTTATGAGTGTTATGCAGTTATTGACCCATTTGATCAGGCAGGCAGATTATGTCAAAATGCAGCTGAGGAGTGTCATCTCGAGAGCGGTAATCCAATTCACTGACATACTTGGATACCAGAATGAACTTCTGAATTTGGTAAACTCCTGAGTTACTTGCCATTCCTTTCTGGGTTGTTATCACTGCTCCTTTTTGGTTGTCTCTGTACTAGAGAATGACACGGGGACAAATTTTTCCCCTTCCCTGCGAGTTTTTTTTCCTGTCCCTGTCCCATTCCTGAAAGCTCCGTCCTCATCTGCACAAGCCTCAAACACTTTAAAATCATAAGTAGAAACATTCTAGAGCTCAGATTGTGATGTCATAATGCCTCATTCCACCAATGCCTAAGCTCCGTCCTCATCTGCACAAGCCTCAAACACTTTAAAATCATAAGTAGCAACATTCTAGAGCTCAGATTGTGATGTCATAATGCCTCATTCCACCAATGCCTAAGCTCCGTCCTCATCTGCACAAGCCTCAAACACTTTAAAATCATAAGTAGAAACATTCTAGAGCTCAGATTGTGATGTCATAATGCCTCATTCCACCAATGCCTAAGCTCCGTCCTCATCTGCACAAGCCTCAAACACTTTAAAATCATAAGTAGCAACATTCTAGAGCTCAGATTGTGATGTCATAATGCCTCATTCCACCAATGCGTAAGCTCCGTCCTCATCTGCACAAGCCTCAAACACTTTAAAATCCTAAGTAGCAACATTCTAGAGCTCAGATTGTGATGTCATAATGCCTCATTCCACCAATGCCTAAGCTCCGTCCTCATCTGCACAAGCCTCAAACACTTTAAAATCCTAAGCAGCAACATTCTAGAGCTCAGATTGTGATGTCATAATGCCTCATTCCACCAATGCCTAAGCTCCGTCCTCAAACACTTTGAAATCATAAGTGTTCGAGGCTTGTGCGGTTAATGCAGAACTTACAAGAATGCGGCAGGGACAGCGTCAAAACTCACGGGGATGGGACGGGGGAAATTGAGTTCCTGCGAAGACGGGGGGAAAATTTGTTTCCGTGTCATTCTCTACTCTGTACCTTTCGGGCATGGGCACACCAGCCAAAGTCTCTCCTGCACGTTTCTCCCTTGATGATGGCTTTTTCATAACCTGTGTCATATGAAAGAGGACAGGATCTGTGGCTGCAGGCATTGCTTCTTCTGGAGCCCTAATGAACTGTTTCCCCTGATATTCAGCCAGTGACAGGCAGCTCTGTTAATAGCCACTGCCGGCGTTGACCTGGATATCCAATACCAGGTTATATCCAGTAACCAGCCTTGAATATCCAGGTTTTAAAGTTTTCTCTTCATCCTATGCCCCCTCATTTCTAGGGCTAACAGACATCTGAGAAAACCCAGATATGTCCTCTTTTTAGAGGACCGTCCAAGTGCCCAGATGTTTGGTTTTTTTTTAAAGGGGGGAGTCTGTCTGGGTTTGCCAACTCTCCTGGCTCTCCCACCTATCTCCTCCCCTGCTGCTGCACCGAACCTTTGGGAAGGCTGGCAGTGGCAATGAGGGAACCCTGCTGTCACCAGCCTGCCCTGGAATCTGCCTCTCTGCAGCGACTTCCTGTTCCTGTGTAGGTGGGACTTGCAGTGATGACTACTGAAATGGACCTGGTCCGGTTCTGGTCCCAATATCGCCTTGCCCACACTCTTCCATCTCACAGATAACTGGAGACAGTCTCTTTAGAAAAAAGGATGCAACTGCTTTGTATTCCAAAGGGATGTCCATTTATTATGAGTGCTGCATACATATTTATAGCATTTTACATGGGTCAGTTTTTTCGGCATATGACTGTAGGAAAGCATATGACTGCTTAACTCAATATTCAGAGCAATCCAACCATTTGTTTGCACATAAAGATAGGACTTATTTATATGCCAACATTGGCCAGTTAGCTCTGAATATCAGGAGCTAACCAGACTCTACCTTTGAAAATAATATTAAAGATTGAACTAGGCCAGTTACTGGGCAGACTTGCACGGTCTGTGTCTGTGTATGGCCGTTTGGTGGAGGATGGGCTGGGGAGGGCTTCAATGGCTGGGAGGGTGTAGATGGGCTGGAGTAAGTCTTAACAGAGATTTCGGCAGTTGGAACCCAAGCACAGTACCGGGTAAAGCTTTGGATTCTTGCCCAGAAATAGCTAAGAAGAAAAAATTAAAAAATTTAAATTGAATCAGGTTGGGCAGACTGGATGGACCATTCGGGTCTTTATCTGCTGTCATCTACTATGTTACTATGAAATGCCCCCCGGAATGTCCTTGATGTAGCTGACTATCACTTCAGAGCTAACCAGTCATTTTTACGAGCTGCCAAAAATGACTGGATAATCACCAATATGCGAGTTTACTGGTCAGTGGCCAGTCCCGGCATATTAACTCACTTTGCACACCTAATGGCTGGAATTTCTGTGAAGGGCAATGCAGCGAACCACACTTTCGAAATAATGGTTCATCACATTCATACTAACACGAAAGGCATGCTCCTTCTCTCTTTCTACTCACGTGTATAAAGGCTGCAACTGTAGATGAGATGTTTTCTGCGGGGCCTGGTAGCCATAAGAATCGAAGCCTCCAATAAAGTCAACTGGGGCACAGAAAGAGAAATACATGCCATCAGACACCCAAGGTCGGACTACAGACACAAGAAAATCTGGGAGTTTGCTGTTTTCGCACTGCTAAGCAGGAGACCTAGGCAGCAAACGAGTTAACTCCTATTTTGATTCAAAATATTCCTCTTCAATTAGTTAAAAATACTAAAATTCTAGGAGTAATTTTTGATAATAAACTTAATTATCATGATCACATTAGTAGTATTGTTAAAACTACCTTCTATAGGTTGCGGAAAATTCGATCTATTTCTAAATTTCTCTGTCCCAAAGCACTTAATATTCTTATTCACTCTCTGGTGATGTCTAAAATCGATTATTGCAATTCATTATTTACAGGAATTGCTTTACAAGAAATTAAACGATTACAAATTATTCAAAATGCTTCTATTAAATTAATAACAAAATCTAAAAAATTTGATCATGTGACACCACTCCTTAAAAAGGCTCATTGGCTCCCAGTCATTCATAGAATTACGCATAAATTATGTACAATTATTTTTAAAACATTAGAAAATAAGACTCCAGCATTTTTATTTAGATTACTTATCCCATATTCAGTTAAAAGAACCTTGCGATCTAGTGAACGGAACCTTTTATCAATTCCTTCGCTAAAAATTATTAGTACAAGAAGACAATTTATCTTCTCATGTACAGCACCCCAGATTTGGAATGCGCTTCCCATGTTTTTACGGGAAGAGAAGGTCTTTGGGAAATTTAAAAGCGAATTAAAAACCTTTCTGTTTAAAGATGCATTTGCAACTTAATTAAATTTTATTATAAAGTGTTATTTTTATGAATTATTCTGCTTTTTTTTTTTTTTTTCCCATTTCCTTTTGTATTTTCCCTGTATGTTCTTTCTTTACTATAACAAATGGATTTCATCCCCTCTTACCTTTTGTTTATATTATAATTAATTAAGTGTATGTAATGTTTTTGTTTCCTTATGGATGTATATTTTATTTTATTGTACATCGCTTAGAAATCCGATTAAGCGATTGAACAAGCCAATTAATAAACTTGAAACTTGAAACTTAACGATTATTTTAAAAAAATGCCACACTCCCTCAGAATAGTGCCAGCTGAGGAACTGAGTTCAACTTGCCATTCCTCATACAGGCCTTGCAAGACTTTAGTTGCTTTACAAACGTAGACTCTTTAGGGCAACAGATAAGACATTTTCAGAGCACCGATATTTCAACAGTCTGCGATATAGAAAGGACCCGATATTCAAAGCAATTTAAGCAGACAGGAGAGGCTCAATCCTGCTTACATTGTGCTCAGTGAGCTGGCCACCATTATTCAGTCACACTTAAGTGGACAGTGCTTCTGAACATCTTGAAACTGGGCAGGAGAAAGGGTATTATGGTGGTGGAGTTAGGGGAAGCCACCAGTTATACGAATGCCGGAAATATTTGGTGCCGATGTCTGCACAGCACCACACAAAAAGCAGTCCTAACTATGCCCACTAAATATTGACCAGCACCCACATAGCTTCTGGATACTGGCCTGCATCTCTTGTTATTCTCTCCTTCCTCCTGGCCCTCTCCAACAGGACCCTGCCTCCTTCCAAACCCCACCAAGCATCAAAGCTTCCCCCAGCGTGATCCAATCCTCCTGACCAGACACCCCACATACAATGCAATCCCCACTCATGACCCTCTAAACCAGTGAAGTACTCCCCACATGATCCAATACCCCCCCCCTAACCAAAGAGGCATGGCAGCCCCTTTGGCCTCCCCGACCATCCCTGGTAATCCAGTGATTATAGCAGGCAGGAACAAACTCCAGCCCTGAGGTTCTGGCAGCAAAATGGCTCCAGGGACATTACTGCACAGGGTAATGCCAGAGAAGTAACATTTCATCAAGCAATACTCAAGACCATACTATAAAGTGAATTCCTACCCCAGGTACATTATCATCCTAGCAATCAGAATATGCTTCAAGCTATTCCTATGGACTTAAGCTGCCCCTCTAGCATAATATTTGGCGCTCTCCCATGCATTTCCAATGCTAATAAGATATTCTAGTGCAAAAATGCATTTAAATTTCAATTATGGCAGCATTAATAGCAGTAACTGTATTGAATGCATGAGTTTACTAGAATGGCAGGTGCTGTTTGGAATGCAAACCAAGCACAGACAGATCTTGGCAAAACATAAACCAAAGTACAGATACTATTTACAACAGAATTCCAGCCACCTCAGCTGTGAAACCTTGTAGAACGTGCTCTGAATTTATTCAGGTTCACAGAAAGGAGACTTAGAAACTGGGAGGAGTTTACATATACTTCATGGTTGGGATCGGAAAAGCTTAGCCTCCTCAAGCCTTCTATATGGGGTGTCTAAGTTTAAATACACACCAGAACAAAAGGGAAAATTTGCATGGTTTGTCTTAACCAAGAAATATTAAAAATAATTTGGCAGGCAGTATTAAGCAGAGGTAATTTTTGCCCCCCCCCCAAAAAAAAAAAATATCACTGCTGTGATATCTCAGACAAAGATTTTAAAGGAGTGGCGACATTCCAGGTGAAACAACCAGTCTGCAAGGTGATATCAAAGGGTGTAAAACCAGTGGTTTCACACTCACGGCCCGGGGGCCAGGTACTATTTTGAGGCCCTCGGTACGTTTATCATAATCATAAAAGTAAGATAAAACAGTTGATCATATGTCTCTTTAGCTATAAATTACAATATTATTATTAAGACTTAGCCAAAAGGAAAGATTTATAAACTATAAAGAGTTTTACCCACATGCAAAATTGTCATTTCTTTAATAAGACATTAACTATTTTTTTTTCTGAGGCCCTCCAAGTGCCTACAAATCCAAAATGTGGCCCTGCAAAGGGTTGGAGTTTGAGACCAATGGTGTAAACACATAAGCTTGATAATGCTGGCTGACTACACAAAGCAGGGGAAAAAGGACAGTGTCGCTCTCCAAGGTGCTGAAACCAAGCCGTAGTCCCTGGTCATAAACCAGTCAGGTGCAACAGCCAGCGAGGCCCTCAGCGCTACGCCTCTCGGAAAATAATTCCAGCAGATTGTTAGAAATGTTAATTATAATGAACTAGGCTTCGCTCATTAGTTTAATCTCACAATGCCATATATCAGCTAAGCAATGAAGCAGGACCAATCAACTCTATGGTACACAACATTTGCATCAATGCAAACTCATAATAAAGCTGTGGCAATATTTGCATAATTATATTGCGTTGCTGTATATTATTAAATTGATGTCACTGACATAAAGTGTCTCCTTTGAGATGCTTGTAGACATTTCCCTGGCTCCACCCCACACTCTGCATTTGATATCGCTCACACTGCCTGCACCAACGTCAGTCTACATTACTAAGGTGCGCTAGCCGATTTAGCGTGCGCTAAATGCTAACGCATCCATAGAATATAATGGGCGCATTAGCATTTAGCGTATGCAAAATCGGCCTTAGTAAAAGCACCCCTAAGCTTTTCAGTTAAAATCCAAGTGCTGGGTCTGTGCTATGATCGATTTTGATCAGAGAACCTATACAATATAGGGTGATTGTAGGTAACTGGTACATAGTTTAAGGACCATTGCAAATGTAGAAAAATGATCCCTTCCCTTCCCTCATAAAATTCGATGAACTGAAGATAGAATATATCATATATTAATATAAAGCCGCTACATTTTTGATTCCAAGATGCTTCCTAAAATTAGGGTGATTTTTATTTTTATTTTTAAGTTTAGCAACAATGAAATAGGTCTCCCCACTATATAGGCTAGGCAATTCCGGTCCTCGAGAGCCGGAGCCAGGTCAGGTTTTCAGGATCTCCACAATGAATATGTATGAGATGGATTTGCATGCACTGCCTCCTTGAGATGCAAAATCTATCTCATGCATATTTAGGGTGGATATCCTGAAAACCTGACCTGGCTCCGGCTCTCGAGGACCGGAATTGCCTATCCCTGGGCTAGGCAGAGCATCATCCTCATGTCATCTTAACAACTGAATCTGTAAGTTCATAGGTGAAGTCAGGGGCAGATTTATCCTCTCTCAGAATGGACATGCACATCTCTGATTATTACATATTTCAACAGGTAAACACGCTCAATAATAGGCCAGTCTGGGTTATTTGAGGAAAATAAAGGCTGGCTCATTTGCTTTCAATTTCTGTCAATACATGAGCTTCTGCAATGATGTTACAATACAGAGTTAGCGTCTCTTGAGACGGTTTTCTTAGCGCACAGCCATTAATGCAAAAAAATTGGCTATTTTGCTGCTGTGTTAAAAACGGGACTTCGTGCAAGGGCACCCTAACAGACCACCCGAAGTGGCAGGCTGGCCTGTATTTTTAAGAGGGTCAAGACATAGAAACCACTCCACAGTGGCATGGGAACCAAAATGCTTTTAATTTCTGTACAGTTCGCCTCACACTTAATTCATACAAGAAGTTGGCTTACCTCAGCTAAATGCTATGTCTAGCTCAGAGTCCTCTCCTTTTCCCGTGGACCTCCCTCCTAATTGAGTCAAGCCTGGGCAGAAATACTCCTCCCTGAGACTCGCCCCTCTGATTCAGCACTGAGCCAAGCAGTGCAGGGCACTCTGGGACCTGTAGTCCTTCTCAAATACATGGCATAACAGCAGTCCCAGAGAGGGAAAATCCCTCACTCTGCCACAGGAGCCTTCTGACTAGGATTAATTTAGGATTAATCATATTTAATATAGATATTTATAGTATGACAGTATGTTCAATGCAGTACACCTGGTTCTTATAGTTACAATGGCCCTGATAGTAAAGAGGGTTCACTCTAAGAACGAGCACAGAAATGTAAAATGACTCACTCTAGATAGCAAAGTGAGAAGCAGAGTGGGGAACCAAGGTCAGGTCTCCAGATTCACAGTTCTGCTTTCTACCCTCTAGACCAGGGGTGTCAAAGTCCCTCCTCGAGGGCCGCAATCCAGTCGGGTTTTCAGGATTTCCCCAATGAATATGCATGAGATCTATTTGCACGCACTGCTTTCGTTGTATGCTAATAGATCTCATGCATATTCATTGGGGAAATCCTGAAAACCTGACTGGATTGCGGCCCTCAAGGAGGGACTTTGACACCCTTGCAGTAGAGAGTCTAAGGCAGGGGTGGGCAACTCCGGTCCTCGAGGGCCGGAATCCAGTCAGGTTTTCAGGGTTTCCCCAATGCATATACGTTGATAGCAATGCATGCAAATAGATCTCATGCATATATATTGGGGAAATCCTGAAAACCCGACTGGATTTCGGCCCTTGAGGAGGGACTTTGACGCCCCTGCTCTAGATAGAAAAGTGAGAAGCAGAGTGGGGAACCAAGATCAGGTCTCCAGAGAGATTTGCATTAGAGAATGACACGGTGGCGGTTTACCCGCGGCCACCGCATTTTAGCCGCGGGTCACCCGCCGAAAACGGGGAAGAAAACTAGCAGTCGCTGCGGCGACGGGGACAAGGCCATTCACCGCCCGCGGGGCGGTGAATGGTCTTGTCCCCCGCAGTGAGGCATGAAGGATCGCGCGGTCCCCGCAGCTCACACCCGCCCGCCCAATCGATTCCAGTGTCCAGCCAGCTCTCTCCCCTCTCCTCACCCCAGTCCGCAGATCCTCCTCCTCGGTGACCCGCACGCTACCAGAGAGCCGCGCACACCCGCCGCTGCTCAGCCTCGATCTTCTGCTCTGACGCAACCGGAAACAGGAAGTTGCAGCAGAGCAGAAGATCGAACACTGAGCAGCCGCGCGTGTGCGGCTCCCTGGGAAAGCGCGCAGGTTGCCGAAAAAGAAAACCCACAAACCAAGGTGAGGAGAAGGGAGAGAGCCAGCCAAACACCAGGATCGACCGGGCAGGCAGGTAGTGGCCGCGGGGACCGTGCGATCGCTAGTGTTCCCGGCTCAAATTGGAAGGAGGGAGTGAAAGGAAAAAGGCTTATATGGATGCAGCGGGGACGGTGACGGGGCGGTGAATGGGATGGCAGTGGCGGTGACGGGGCGGTGAAAGGGATGGCGGTGACGGTGACGGGGCGGTGAAGGGATCGGCGGTGACGGGGCGGTGCAGAGGATGGTGGGCCGGTGACGGGGACAGATTTTTTCCCCGTGTCATTCTCTAATTTGCATATAATGGAAGTGACAAGCATGCAAATCTGCTCCATGCATATTCATTAGGGCTATCCTGAAAACCCGATTGGCCTGGTGGTCCTCCAAGACAGGGTTGGGGACCACTGCTCTAGACCATATTGATAAAATCTAAGATTATAATAATAATTAGTGTTTCTGTGTCTATTTTCTTTTTTTTTGTCACAAACCTTTGAGTACTGGAAGGTCATATCACCAACCTACAAGTCCATCTAAATCCGTCACAAAATCTTTGACATTTTGTGGATCTAATTACTGGAAATGCCGCTAGACCCAGGGTTTGATCAGTGAAAGAAGATGGGATACAGCCCTGCCTCCTCCACCCGATGATCCAACATCTTTGGCTGCGGTTCTAGTGCTCACTCGCATTTCACCTCTCATCAGTTTTGACCGTTCTCCTGCAGCCAACGCAGTCCGTGCCACCAACGGATCCCTTTATCCTTGCCCATCCCACACAGACTTCGTGAGTAATATCCAAACTACTTACAGCTGTCTTCTTCCTCCAGAAAGACTTTGCTGACATAGCAGGCATAGACAAATCCAAACAACTTAAAAAAAAAAACAGAAAAGAGAAAGAGAAGGAATAAAAAAAATGGCATTATTAAAAATTATGCACAGAGTTAGCAAGAAATGTGACGCACACGGTCCCAAGGTTGGGTGTAGCGGCAACAAAGCAGTGTGGCCCGGATTCTACAAATGGCACTGTGGTTGGCGGCTGCCTTAAAAGTGGCTGCCGATCGCGCGTCAATCACGCGACTGCGCCGTTTATAGAATCGCACCTTCAGCAAAAGGTAGGCACTGGAAACGTAGGCCAGGGTTTTCACGGGCTTCATTTCTGGTGCACGCCTTTGACTTGAGTCGCGCCTAATACCACTTCCGGCATTAGCCACACCTACAGTGGCATTAGGCATCGTTAAATGCCTCTGAAGGCGCGATTCCTACCGGTGCCTACATTTTTGCTTTAAAACTATTTTCAGTTGGTTTTAAACTGTGTTTTCAACTTAAGCTAAGCACCTACTCATGCCTAACTTCAGGAACCGTTTATAGCAGGGGGTCAGGAACCTTTTCGGCTGAGAGAGCCATAAACACGACATATTTTAAAATGTAATTCCGTGAGAGCCACACAATAGGTTTAAAACTAAATACAAGTAAATGTGTGCATTTTATGTAACACCAACATTTTTAAAGTACAATAAGTCTCTGAATTCTTTTTAATAATGTTGTTATGCTGTTGCTAACCAACGATGAATAAAGTAATTCTTACCATTAATGCGACTTCTGATGCTGCATGGTTTTGCTGATGGCTTTGTAGGCTGGTTGATACGTGGTGAGGTTAAGTTTCCCAGCATGCATCAATCAAGCCCCAGCCAAGGATCTTTCATATAGTCACAGAGGGACACTGGGGAGATTAGAGGGGGGGGGGGTTCTAGAGCAATAACAGATGAAGTAGGCACACTCACAACTTGTCCCCTTCACTGGTATAGCTTGCTGCAGTCCAGGCTAGAATCTGCAGCTGGGGAGAGGTGCCACACTGTGCAAAGCCTCGTAAGATGGCCGCCGCTGTCCCCGTCCTGGCTCAGATCCGATACGGCTCTGTGTCGGTGGCTCCTGCTTCCGAGTGACCGGCAGAATGTCCCCGATGGTCTGGGTAGGTCTGCTCAGGTGTCCTCTGCTGCAGTGCACCTCTTGGAGAAGATTGTTCTCCACTGCAGCAGAGGAGCTCGTAGTGTGTGCAGCCGCTCTCCTTGGCTCCGCCCCCGGAAGTCAGAGTGTCACGTTGGCAACGAGCCAGATGCAGCCATCAAAAGAGCCACATCTGTGTCGCGAGCCATAGGTTCCTGACCCCTGGTTTATAGAATCTGGGCAAAATATCTGCCCCATAAAAATAAAGTTAATACAAAACAGGCAGACCTGGCAAAAAATCGCCCCCCCCCCCCTCCAACAAACATACCCCCGGCATGCAGCAACCCACAAATGGCAGGAGGAATGCCCACTCCTTCCTGCCATCCGACACTCCCCCCACTGTGCTGAAAAATATGGCATGAGGGATGCCCACTCCCTCCTGCCATCGGCCTCTTCTCCTCCCCCCTGCCCACCGTACACCCACTCCCTCCTGCTGTTCAGGTCTCATTGTTGCCACCCTCTTACTGTACCATTAGTTGGGAGCAGGAGGGGTGCTCAACCCCTCCTGCTCCTCCGCCGGCCGCTGGTCAGCAATGCGGGCCTTGGGCTCTGCCCTGATGCATCATGTGATGTACAGGGAGGGGCATACGGCCCTGATTGGCTCAGGTGCCTCAGGCTTCTCCCTTGGGAGGGGCCTGAGGCACCTGAGCTAATCAGGGACTTCCTTAGGGAGGAGCCTAAGGAAGTCCCTGATTGGCCAAAACAAAAAGATGACTGCAGAGATGATCTAATCTAATCTAATCTAATCCTTAGGTTTGTATACCACATCATCTCCATGTTCGTAGAGCTCGATGCGGTTTACAGTAGGAGAAATAGGAAGGAACTACAACAGAGGGTTAGAGGTAGAAGTGTGAAGAAAATTTAGAGGACTTGGGATGATGTACAAAAATGCCAAATCTTTAATCAAAGTCAATAAAAACATTTGTATCCAAAGAATGGTTCACTTCAGGTAAAAAACCTGGACCAGACACGGTCCATGTTTCGATAAACACTTCTTCCTCAGGGGTCCAAAATGCATGAAAACGCACTTTTGAAGAACCATTTGGAATACAACTTAATAAAAGCTGCTTCGATTATGTTTTCAGTTTTACAATGTGATGGATTAGCATCAGTCTTTCCTTCAGCTCGTCAAAATCAAAGCCGTTTTTATTAGGTTGTATTCCAATTGGTTCTTCATACATTTTGGACCCCTGAGAAAGAAGTGTTTATCAAAACACGGACCGTGTCGAGGGCCCCTAGACACACAAGTCTACTGTGCCCCCTTCCATTCAATGTTTGTCCTCCCTTCTCCTCCACACTTCCATTCAGCATCTGTCCTCCTCTCTCACCCTCTTCCATTCAGCATTTGTCCCCCACTCTCACCCACCCCCACTTCCATTCAGTGTCTGTCCCCCCTAAACCTAAGTGTCAGTCAACCTCTTCCTCTTATTGGGCCATCTCCCTCCCTTCCCCTCACCTTTTGGAATGCTTTCTAAAACCAAAGTTCTCTCTCTCAGATGGGCCCTGACGGGGAAGCCGTTCTCTCAAGCTACACGCACACTTTTCCTCTGATGCAACTTCCGGTTTCTGCCAAATCATGTCAGAGGAGAAGCTCTGCGGCAGCCGTGCACGTGCAACTAGTGAGAATGCCCCTCTGAGAGAGAAAACTGGTTTGGAAAAGCGCCACGAAGGTTAGGGGATGGGGAAGAGATGCCCGGACAGAGGGGCCCAGGGCAGCTGCCCTGTTTGCTTTCCCCAACGCCAGCGGGCCCTCATGATGTTTTTGGGCCCTAGGCATGTGCCTACTGGGCCTACCCTTTAATCCGGCCCTGACCGGATTGGGTCCAGTTTTTTAATCTGAAGCAAACCCTTCTTTGGATACAAATGTTTTATTGACTTTGATTAAAGACTTGGCATTTTTGTACCTCATCTCTGCAGTCTTCTTTTCGGTTTCGGTGCACGACAATTACTACAGGTCAGTTGGAGTTTCTTTGGTTTGATATTTAACACCATGACTGAGTTTTTCCCCAAACTTACAGCAAGAAATATCTGGAAAGCGCTGCTGACCACCTCAATGTACTGGTAGTCCAGCAAGCAGCCGGTCACTGTGATGACATGATGATCCTCCAGGGCCAGGTTGGAGTTCATGACAGGGGTCACCAAGCAGCCAGGCCCATTCTCCATCCACCATGAACGGTGCAAAGAAGTATTAAAAGTCATGACGAAGTCCCGTTCCTGTAAAGGAAGTAAAATAAGAAAGAAACACAATTAGATCTAGGGGAAGATGAATTGTATAGAAACAGCTGTTAGTCTCGAGAAAGATCCATCTTTCATCATGAAGAAGTGATATGTCTTAAGGAATACTCATTTGTCTTGCATTTGCTTAAACTTGTCACATTTTTATTTTATGTATGAACTTCTAACCAGAAAAAGAGGTCAGTGGTGATTAAACATCATCTCTCCCCCCCCCCCAAAAAAAAAAAAAAACCCAACAACCCATAGCTGAGAGACGTATTTTTCAGAAAGAACTAAGACCCAATTAGAGACAAGTTCTATGAGCATATTACATAAGAACATAAGAAGTTGCCTCCACCGGGATCAGACCAGAGGTCCATCGCGCCCAGCGGTCCGCACTCGCGGCGGCCCATCAGGTCCATGACCTGTCAAGTGTTCCCTGCCCTAAAAAAACCTATCCTTACTTCTATCCGTATCCCTCAATCCCCTTATCCTTCAGGAATTTATCCAAACCTTCTTTGAATCCCTGTAGTGTCTTCTGCCCTACCACAACCTCCGGGAGTGCGTTCCATGTGTCCACCACTCTTTGGGTGAAGAAGAACTTCCTGGCATTGGTTCTAAACCTATCCCCTTTCAGTTTGAATTTGGTAAATAAGTGCTGCAGAAAAGGTTGCTTTTGGAAATGGAAACAGATAAGTGGTTCGCATCAGAGGGAAGCTTTGACCTGAGCACCGCTTGCAGTCGACGATCTTGCTGCCTATGCCGGTGGGGGCCCGATCTTGCTGAGTTTGTGGGACCAAGGAACGGATTAATCCAGTTTCTATTATTTTCAATGGGGAAAATTGTCTTGGAACTTGAACGTTTTGGAACTCGATCGGGGTTCTGGAACGGATTAAGTTCCGATTCCGAGGTACCACTGTAGTTACAATGTCCCTGATAATAAAGAATGTTCACTATAGGAATGAGCACAGAAAATTTAAACGACTCACTCTAGATCAGCGGTCTCAAATACGTGGCCCGCGGGCCGCATGTGGCTCTCCAGGTTTTATTTGTGGCCCGCGGTCTGGAGGCCATCATTCTCTTCCTTTTGGAGCAGCAGCCGGCTCGTTCGCTCAAAGCCGCGGGTTGGCGGCTCCTTGCGCTATCCACTCCTGCATCGGAAGCCTCTCTGATGTCACAACATCAGAAAGGCTTCAGACGCAGGCGCGGATCTCGCAAGGAGCCGCCACCCGCGGCTTTGAACGAACGAGCCGGCCAGACACGCTGCTGTTCCAGTGGCGTACCAAGGGGGGTGCGGTCCACTGTTCTCTTCCCTGCAGGGCTGACTAACTCTGGCGGCCCGACGTCAATTCTGACGTCGAGAGGACGTTCTGTCTAGCCAATCGCTGCCTGGCTGCCCGGAACGTCCTTTCCGACGTTAGAATTGACATTGGGCAGCAAGAGTTGGTTGGCCCTGTGCAGAAGAGAAGCAGGGAGATGGCCTATTCCCGATAGCGGCAGCAGCAGCAGCCTATTCCGTGGCGGCGGTGGCATGGGGGAGGGCAGGAAGGAAGAAAGAAAGAAAGAAAGAAGGTGGGGTGGGGACAGGGAGCCAGAAAAAAAAGCAAAAAATGGGGCACGGAATCAGAGAAAGACAGACAGAGAAAGAAAGAAAGAAAAAGTTGGGGGAGGGAATGAGGTCTGGAGGAGAGGAAGCATACAGGAGGCTGAAAGAAGGGAAGAAGCATTGGATGCACAGTCAGAAGAATAAAGTGCAACCAGAGACTGATGAAATTACCAAACAAAGGTAGGAAAATGATTTTATTTTCAATTTAGTGATTAAAATGTACCAGTTTTGAGAAAGAAAAGATATTGAACTTTAAATGTGAGTGCTGCAGAAAAAAATAGAGTACTTGGAGGGCAGCAGAAAAAATAGTTAATGTCTTATTAAAGAAATGACAATTTTGCATGAGGTAAATCTCTTTATAGTTTATATATCTTTCCTTTTAACTGTTAAAGGAAAATTTTATAAACTATAAAGAGTTTTACCTCATGCAAAATTGTCATTTCTTTAATAAGGCATTAACTATTTTTTCTGCGGCCCTCCAAGTACCTACAAATCCAAAATGTGGCCCCGCAAAGGGTTTGAGTTTGAGACCACTGCTCTAGATCTACAGCCTCAGCACCCTGAGGTTGTGGGCTCAAATCCCTCGCTGCTCCTGGTGACCCTGGGCAAGTCACTTAATCCCTTCATTGCCCCAGGTACACCAGATAGAGTTTGAGCCCACCAGGACAGATAGGGAAATATGATAAAATACCTGAATGTAAACCACTTAGGATATAAGTGGTATAGAAAAAAATAATAATTAAAAAAAAAAGATTTCGTGGGGACAGCAAAGTTATTTAGGGCTCCTTTTACGAAGGTGCATTAAGGCCTTAACGCGCGGAATAGTGCGAGCTAGCTACTACCATCTCCTCTTGAGCAGGCGGTAGTTTTTCGGCTAGCGAACGCGCTAAAAACACTAGCGCACCTTCGTAAAAGAAGCCCTTAAAGTGGAAGGAAGGAGGTTTTTATGTCGATGATCGAAAGGAGTGCTGGATACAAATAGTTAACCCCGAAAATTTCTGAGGTTTTTCCTTCTTCCTGGTCCGCCTTTTAGCAGTCAGCTGTTTAAGAACATAAGAAACGCCTTCACCGGAACAGACCAAGGTCCATCTAGTCCGGCGATCCGCACACCCGGAGGCCCATTTAGGTGCTCCTTGTTGGAGACCCGGATTTCCCGTATCCCTCAATATGTTTTGCAAGAAGGTGTGCATCCAACTTGCGTTTGAAACCCAGAACAGTAGCCTCTGCCACCACCTTCTCCGGGAGAGCATTCCAAGCGCCCACCCCTCGTTGTGTGAAACAGAACTTCCTAACATTTGTCCTGAACCTGCTGCCACTCAGTAACAGGCTATGACCTTTTGTCCGTGCCACATCTGAAAATGTCAGTAATGCTGCTTCCTGGTCAATTTGGTCAAATCCTTTTTTTTTTTTTTTTTTTTTTAGTTCAATCGTCTTTATTGGTATTTTAAAATATACAACAAGCTGGCAAGAATGACAATAATCCATAACAATAAACTCATTATAATACATGTTGTCAATCATTGCCATAAAATCAAAATGGTAGGAAACAACCCACCATAAAAACAAAAACAAAAGTCTCTATCAGATCCCCACGCAATCTTCTCTTTTCGAGGGTGAACAGTCCCAGTTTCCCGAGGCGTTCCTTGTAGCTTAAATTTTCCATGCCTTTGACCAAACTTCGTTTGATTCGTTCACTTACAAAATTCTTAGAACCAGAATCAATCAACATTCTCATTCATTCCCTCATTATGACTAAATTAGATTATTGCAATTCTCTTCTCATTAATATAACTCAAAAAGAAAAAAGAAGGCTGCAACTCATACAAAACACCGCCGTGAAACTAATTTACAAAGCTAAAAAATATGACCACGTTACTCCGCTGTTGGTTAAATCTCATTGGCTTCCTATAAGCCATCGCTTCACCTTTAAATTGTTGCTTTTGGTGTTCAAAGCTTTAAATTACAATGAACCCCAATTTATTAACAGATGGCTTATCCCATATAGTACAACACGCTCACTTCGTTCATCCTCAACTAATCTTCTTACAGTTCCATCTATTAAAATGATAGGAACCAGAAGACAGGACATGTTCTCAGTTAATGCACCTCAATCGTGGAATCTTTTACCCCAACACATCAGAGAACTAAAAGACCTAACACAGTTTAAAAAAATGCTAAAAACTTTTCTTTTTAAAGATGCGTATGGTTATTATGAGTAGTAAAAATTGATAATCTTATATACATTTTCGGTTTTTTCTTTTCTTTTTTATTAAAACAGCCATCTTTTACCCACCTTTTGTTTTTCCCTTTTATGTTTCTTCTTCTCTTCTATCAAAATTGTAACTATTTCCCCATTTAGCCTCACATGTCTTGTATGTTTTACCCTCACATTACTGTGAAATTAAGTTTTTGATCAGTTTGTAAAGTATGTTATATGTTTACACAACAAATTTGTTTTTATGTCATTTTTAACATTGTACTTGTTTCATTTATTAATACATGTTATTTTTATTGTACATCGCCTAGCAAATTATATAGGCGATTCATCAAGACTTAATAAACTTGAAACTTGAAACTTGACCAGTTTCGTGGCTCGCCTCTGCACCCTCTCCAACAGAATTTTATCCTTCATAAGGTATGGAGACCAGTGTTGGACACAGTATTCCAAGTGTGGTCTGACCATTGTTCTATAAAGTGGCATTATAACATCCTCCGACCTACTCGTGATCCCCTTCTTGATTATGCCTAACATCCTATTTGCTTTCTTCGCTGCCGCCGCGCATTGAGCCGATGGCTTTAGGGTTCTGTTTATCAGCACCCCCAAATCCCTTTCTTGTTCGCATTTGCAGAGATTTGTTAGGAAATGATGAATACATTTTGAAAAGTCTTGATTATATATGCACAGCGACTATATTTGGGGGGAGGGGGGGGGAGAAAGATGACATTTTGTTTTAAACATAGCCAACTGATATGCATCATCTCACAAAAATGATTTTCTGAAGTTGGTGCATGTCACTGGGGCTTTATAACACCTCCTGCCATTTTTCAAAAATTGTCCCATGAAATACTGCAGCTCTTCATATGCGATCACCCCAAGTTTAGGAAGAAGGTTGTAGGTGTGTGGGTGGGGGAAGGGGCAACAGATGGAAGTAGGGAATATGGTTGATAAAATGCACAAGCTGGATCCAATCTAAAACCCAGTGCCCCCCATCCCAATTGGTTATATTTTGGTTAAACATTTTTCAGTCAAAAGCAGGCTACTGCCAGATCTTCTGACAGAGGAATTTAAGGCTGATTGTAACAAACAGGTGATGCTATGTTATTTATTTACTGAAGCTACATCTCTGATCTTTTGTAAACTGCCCTGAGATATTTATTGTAAAGATGGATTAGAAATGTAAGAAATCAATCAATAAATACAGTAGAGACTGATAAGCCTCATAGGAGAGTTCAGCTTGACTCAAATTGTCATGCAGTCTGGCTTGTCTCTAAACCAAGTCAAGTCTAGTTGTGCAAAAGCAAAACATTTAATAATAAAGAAAATCTAAAATCCTCTTTATGTGACCTTTTGGTAAACCAGGTTTATTATATTAAATCACAAAGATTTATACTCTGCCATTATCTGTACAGTTCAGGGTGGATTGCAAATTGAAATTGAAAAAATTAGAAACAAATTCAATTAAACGTAAACCTCCCCTCTATATCATGACATAAAAGCAGTAATAAAACAGACAAAATAATAAAATCTAGTAATGCCTAGGCAATACAAATTTCCAAATTAATTTTTTTTTTCTTTACAGTACTCCCCTGAAATTCGCGGGGGTTCCATTCCAGGAATCCCTGTGAATTTTTAAATATCACAAATGCAGTTTTTCACCTGTCAAAAGGCAGGGGAGGCAGGACAGGACAGCTGGAGTGCTGGCAGGTGAAGGAAATCACTCGCGGTCTGCTCCAACTGCCTCTTCCTGTAGTAAAGTCGGGCTACACCAATCAGGAGCTGCTTTGACACGCAGCTCCTGATTGGTGTAGTCTGACTTAACTACAGGAAGAGGCGGTCGGAGTAGACCGCGAATGAGCGAGTCCGCGATTTGCGAATTCACGGGGGAACACTGTATATTAGATAATTCCTTTCATATGTGTATCTGGTAACAGAAAGAAGACCATTCCAAACGGAGGGGACCCTGATATAAGAAGGAAAACAGCAATTGTCTAAAGGACTTAGAAGTCCTTTTACTGAAGCTGCGGCAAACATGGCCATAGCGTGGCAAGCGTGGCCTTTCCTGCATCTGTACGTGATTGTCCTCTCCACTCCATCTCTCAATCACTTACCGATGCAGGAAAGCGCTTGCGTGCGGTTACTTGGGAGTGATCATCAGTGTAGACATGAAGGTTGCAAATCAGGTGGAAAAAGCATCATCCAAGGCAAGACAAACGATGGGATGTATCAATAGAAGTTTCGTAAGCAGGAAACCTGAGGTCATAATGCCACTGTACAGAACCATGGTGAGACCTCACCTGGAGCACTGTGTGCAGTTCTGGAGGCCACATTACCGCAAAGATGTGCTGAGAGTCGAGTCGGTTCAGCGGATGGCCACTAGGAATATCTTGGGGCTCAAGGGTCTCTCGTACGAAGAGAGACTGAACAAACTGCAGCTCTACACTCTGGAGGAACGCAGGGAGAGGGGAGACATGATTGAAACGTTTAAATACATCACGGGTCGTGTCGAGGTAGAAGATGACATCTTCCTACTCAGGGGACCCTCGGCCACAAGAGGGCATCCGCTCAAACTCAGAGGAGGGAAATTTAGGGGTGACATTAGGAAGTATTTCTTCACGGAAAGAGTGGTGGGGCACTGGAATAAGCTTCCAGAGCAGGAGGCCAAGGCCAACAGCATGCTTGACTTTAAGAATAAATGGGACATCTACGTGGGATCCCTACAGAGGCCTAATAAGACACTCAGACTTGATAGGGAGGGTCAGTAGAGTGGGCAGACTTGGTGGGCTATAGCCCTTTTCTGCCATCATCTTTCTATGTTTCTATGTTACAGCAGTGAGGCGGGCAACGTTCCAAAACAATGGTATACTGAGGCCTCAAAATAGTACCTGGCATGGGCCGTGAGTTTGAGACCACCACTTTAGGGGGATGGAACTTGATGTACTGCTTTTACAGTGTGGGTGTGATTGACGCAATCAAAGCAGTTTACATGGGCAATGAAGGGTTAAGTGACTTGCCCAGAGTCAAAAGGAGCTGCAGTGGGAATCGAACTCAAAACCTCAGGGTGTGGAGACAGATGCTCTAACCACTATGCCACTTCTCCACCCCACTTTACCACAACTACTGTGGCTTTGTAAAAGGGGCCCTTAGATGGATATCTTCTTTAAAGTCAGGAAAATCCCTTAATTACTCTAGCTCAGTGGTCTCAAACTTGCGGCCCGCCAGGTACTATTTTGAGGCCCTTGGTATGTTTATCATAATCACAGAAGTAAAATAAAACAGTTTCTTGATCATATGTCTCTTTAGCTATAAATTGCATTATTATTATTAAGACTTAGCTAAAAGGAAAGATTTATAAACTATAAAGAGTTTTACCTCATGGAAAACTCATTTCTTTAATAAGACATTAACTATTTTTTCTGAGGCCCTCCAAGTACCTACAAATCCCAAAATGTGGCCCTGCAAAGGGTTTGAGTTTGAGACCACTGCTCTAGCTGATAGTAAACATAGCCTATACCTAAATATTTTGTACGACATTTACAAGGATAAGCCAACAAAAATGTAGCCCCTAATGATTAGGGTTACCAAACGTCCAGAAAAACTCAGACATGTCCAAAATCCGGCTTTTTGTCTGGGTTTTGGAAAGTTCTGGCCGCATCAAGAGGGCCTCTGAGCATGTGTGGATGATGTCACATGCGTCTGTGCACGCTAGGAAGCCCTGCGATGCGGTCCGGAGGTCAGAAATGAAAAGATGAGATCTCTGGGAGTGGGGTTAGAGACTGAATGAGGTGGGGCTGGAGAAGGATGGGGGTGTGGCCATGTGTCCGGGATTTTACACAGCAAAATATGATAACCCTACTAATGATGAAACTTCCTGCCTCATAGCCAAAAAAGCTTTTCTACATTCTCATGTTTGCCTTGTCATGTTTGGATAGATCCACACGTTTTCCTCCTATAAACTAATTTCAATATCAAGTAGGGCTACCAGACATCCGGGGAAACCCAGACATGTCTTCTTTATAGAGGACTGTCCGGATGCCTGGAGGGATTTCCAAAACTCAGCAGTTTGTCTGGGTTTTGGAAGTCCCTGACCTCAGGGCTGTGTCTAGAGGGCATCCACGCATGCACGGATGCTGACGCAATGACATCATCAAAATGACTGCCTGCTCCCTAAGATTTTCAAACTGTCCTGTGGACTCCGTGGCAGGACCTCTTGATGAACGACTTCTGCTCGAGGAAACCCCACTGAGGCAGCAGGGTCCGAAGGATGAGGTGGTGGGATGCAATCAGCAGGAGAGAGTGTTACATTTGAACCTGAAGCCAAGGAGTCTTCTTCCCCCCCTGGGCCACTGCCGAAAAAACTCCAGAATCCTGCTGTGTGGTCCTGGCTAGGATTGCGAGACGTCCGGAACACTAAAATGCCAGTATTATCAACATAGCTTAAGATAATTAAATGTTGCTTCACAGTAATATATAAATACTAGTCTTTAAGCCCGTTACATTAACTGGTGCTAGAGATTCCTCGGCTTCCTCCCCCTCCCGTCAACCCCCTTGTTTCCCTTTGCACAGTCTCCCTGCTTCATCCGCTCCTTTTCCTGTGCGGGCCACCGGAGCAGAGAGGACTGGGCAGAGGGGGCTGCCAGCCGGGGCCGGCGGAGAGGAGCTAGGCAGCTGGAGGAGTAGCAGCAGCCGCTGCCGATCGCAGCCTCCGTCCCGCCTTCGCCTCCCTGGATTTCCTAGAGCGGCCTGCAAGGTTCACTACAGGGGCTGTCAAACCTCAGCAGGCCGCTTTGAAGAGGACCGGCAGTGGGAGGGAGGAGTCGCTGGCACACGCGCTAGCGCAGGCGCCGTGAGCACTGGCACAGAAGCACAGCTCACGCCACCAGGACTCACGGATTTTCGACAGCGCATGCGCGCTTAGCCTTTTATTATTATGGATGATGATGTCTAAATATGTACGTAAAATTTCTCAAAATCAAAGCAGTTACTGAGAAAATGGCACAAAACTCTAGGGGGTTACATACTTTTTGTCTTATCCTATTTATCTAGATCTCTCTCAATTAGTTTTCCGCTAGCTAATTCTTTGGATCTGTCAACATAATGCGTTTCTCAGCTCTAGGAAGATAATAGACACTTAAGTTTGGGGGTTTTTTTAATGGAGGGGCCCTCTTTTGCATTATTTTGAAGTATTTTCTAGAGGAAAAGTCCAAAGTCTGCTATTGGGATAGGCATTGGGGAAGCCAATGCTTGCCCTGGGATCAGTAGCATAGAATGTTGCTACTGTTTGTTTGTTTTTTGCCAGGTACTTGTGACCTGGATTGGCCACTGTGAAAACAGGATACTGGGCTAGATGGACCACTAGTCTGACCCATTATAGCTATTCTTATGTTCTTATGTGAGCCAAGTATAGGACAGTCGAGCCATTGTGACATCACTGCTGAGGTTGGCTCTTAGGCATTGGTGGAATGAGGCATTGTGACATCACAATCACATCACAATCTCAGCTCTGGAATGTTGCTACTCTTTGGGTTTCTGTCTGTTATTTGTGACCTGGATTGATCACTGTTGGACCCAGTGGCGTAGTAAGAGTGAGCGGTGCCTGGGGCGGTGGCACCCCTCCCTGCCCCCCTTTCCCCATACCTTTTTAAATTCTCCAGCGTGAGCAGCATGCCCACGTCGGTGTCGGCTTGCTCTTTGATGTCACTTCCTAGGCGCGGGTCCCAGAAGTGACATCAGAGAGAGCGCTGATGCCGACGCAGGCATCAACCTCGCACCAGCATAATAAAAAAGGTATGGGGAGGCGAGGGATAGGCGGGTGTGGCAAGGAGAGGAGTGGGTGCCGGAGAGGAGAACGAGTGCCGTACCCGGTGTAGACCGCACCCCCCCCTATTCCTCCCCTTACTATGCCATTGGATGGAACAGTGGTTCATATCAAGGACCCCTTTTTTCTTTAGTAGATGTTAATTTTTTAGATCGTTTGAATAGAGACCCTTAGAAAATTTTTAATACACTTCTCCCTCCGTATCCACGATTTCCATATCTGTGGATTCGCTTATTTGCGATTTTTCGGCTGTTGACTCCGCCCCCTCATTTTCATCACTGAACCTGGCATTTCACATTGGAAATTGCTGCCCCTGGTATTTCGTGGAGGGAATCGCTGCTCCCGGCATTGTACAGAGCATATCGCAGGTCGGGTTATTCACGTTTTATTATCTTTTTCAGGTCTATTTTGCCGAACAACCGCGAATAACATGCAAAAAGTTATTCACGGTTTTTCGGTATTCACGGCTATGTTCTGCCCGCATCCCCCGCAAATATGGAGGGAGAAGTGTATGCTTTTCTTAAAATAAATCGCATTGGAAAATAAATGTCTACTAAATATTCTTACCCACAATTTGCCCTACAGACAGAGGAAGCCATGTTGATTTGATCCTGATCTGCCTCTTTGGATGTTTGGGGCCAAGAAAGATCCTGATTGTAAGCTGTCATTTAGATTCAATCCACTTCACAGACCCCTTCACCCCACTATCAGTTCAGCCCAGGCAGCCAGCTAAAAGGATTAATGCTCTGTTTTATCTCTCTGCCGCCTGACATCTTGGATCCCGTGTCTAAGAGAAGGGAGGGAGGCAGAGACTCCTGCAAGAGATCAAACTCTCCACCTGCCCCTCTACACTCCGGTAAAGGGCTTAGCAGACAGATTACACAAGGAACATGGGTTATGAGGGAGGGGCCGAGAGGAGCAGCTTTGATTCAACAGCGCACATGGAGTACCGCCGCTGGTTTTAATTAGTTCTTCAAATCCAAATCCTGATGGCATCAGCAGGGTTATAGATCAGATTTCTGCTTTGCATATCAATAAGGCAGTGGTAGGAGAAGCAGACAAAAAAGTGGAAGCAAGTATCCATATTGGGGGGGGGAAGGGGGGGTTGAATTTCCTTAGCCATTCAGGGGACGATTCTTAAAACTTTAACATGGTCGCTAAACTGGTTCCAGCTGGTTTAGTGTTCATGCATTTTAGTGGCAGATTATCAAAACGGCTTACCGTGGTCTTTTCCGAGCTTCCTAGCAGTCTCCGACTCTGCCATGCAAATGTATTACAACACGGTTATTAATATTTAAAGAAGCACTCCGGGCGATTCTCTATTATCGACAGGTCACTGTCCTACATCTGCGAACAAAATTTTCCGACAGGTCTGAGGTATCGTACCTTTACTTTCTGGTCAGTGCTAGAGTACTGATTGGCTCAGGCATTGACAGAAAAGTAAAGCTTGACAGCTCAGACCTGCCAGAAAATTTTGCCGCTGAGAAGCAATCTCTCTGACCCCGGCAGCGGGAGAGATGCCTACTCCCTCCTGCCGCTGCCATTACGCTAAACCCCCCCCAACACCCGCACAGCAGTGAGAGAGATGCCCACTCCCCCCTGCCACCAAGCAATCCCCCCGACAGTGGAAGGGATGCCCACTCCCTCCCACTGCCAAGCAACAACCCCAACACCCCCACCAGCAACAGAAGGGATGTCCACTCTGTCCCACCACTCTATCCCCGATGACTCCCTCCATGCCTCTGACATCCCATTGCCTCCCCTTATCTTATTTACGAAGGCCGGCCGGAAGGATGCCTCCTCCTCTGGTCAGCAGGCCCACCTCTTCAAAATGGTGGGCCTTCCCCTCACCTGTGCATTCTGGGATATGCCTGGGAATGGCCTAAGGCTCTGATTGGCCCAGGTTGCTTAAAGCTCCTCCTATGGGAGGAACCTTAGATTCTGGGCCAATCAGAGCCTTAGGCCCCTCCCTGATGCACATCCTCTGGCATTGAGTTTCAGAGCTTAACTATTCTTTGAGTGGAAAAATATTTCCTCCTGTTTGTTTTAAAAGTATTTCCCTGTAACTTCACCGAGTGTCCCCTAGTCTTTGTAATTTTTGATGGAGTGAAAAATCGATCCACATGTACCCGTTCTACTCCACTCAGGATTTTGTAGACTTCATTCATATCTCCCCTCAGCTGCCTCTTTTCCAAACTGAAAAGCCCTAACCTCTTTAGCCTTTCCTCATACAAGAGGAGTTCCATCCCCATTATCATTTTGGTCGCTGTTCTTTGAACCTTTTCAAATTTTCTAATTCTGCTATATCTATTTTGAGATACAGCGATCAGAATTGAGCATAACACTCAAGATGCTTTTGCACCATGGAGCAATATAATAATCTTATTTATCATCCCTTTTCTAATCATTCCTAGTACCCTCTTTGCTTTTTTAGCTGCCGCCACAAATGGGGCAAAAGGTTTCCACGTATTTTATTATTTATATTTATTGAGGGGATTTGACTCTGCAGAGATTATGATGGTTAGGGTACGTTCAGATTTAATTTAATATTAGATTTAATTTTAGATTTCTTTGTTTTTTTATTTTAAGGAAGGTGGTGTCTTTTTTAAGATAAAGGTGATGTGTGTATTTTTTTTTTTTTAATTTGGCTTTGAGTTCTTTTATATTGAATTATTTTTTTTATTGTAAACCGTTTAGACCTGTCGTATGCTCAAGCGCTATAAGAAGTCTTAATAAAACACAAACATATTGTCTATGATGACACCTAGATCTTTTTCTTGGGTGCTGACCCCTAAGGTGGACCTTAGCATCTGGCAACAATGTTCTGGATCATTCCTTCCAATGTGCATTGCTAAAATGCCAATTATTGGTGGTAATTAGCTTGTTATTCAATTAAACTGTATGCGTAATTTGAGTTCATGACCAAAACTGCATGTGTGATTTTAGTTGTTTTTTGTAGCGTTAGGGGATAGCATGCAACAGTGAAGGGGATGTACACATGGGTGGCTCATGATACGACACGGGCATGTCACCAAGCAAACATGTATTATTTATTTATTTTAGGTATTTATATACCACTTATAGCCTAAGCGGTTTACATTGCGGTACACACGAGCAAAGAAAATCCAACAAAACTAGAGTACAGTTCCTCCTCCCGATTTGCGGTTTTAGGACTCGCGATTTCGATTATTTGCGATTTCCTAAAACCGGAATCATCTCCACCTCCCTCCCGCCTCCTGGACCTCCCCGGACCTTACCTGGTGGTCTAGCGGTCTTTCGGGGCAGGAGTGATCTTCTTACGCTCCTGCCCCGTGCAGATCATTCATCCAAAATGGCTGCCGTGAGCTCCCATCGTAGTGCTTGGGGACAACGGCACAGGCTCCCTAAAAATGGGATGGTCCCGTTCAAAACGGGATGTATGGTCACGTTATACATACCTAACAGTATTAAAACCTCATTATAGGGAATCATTTGGTATACAACTGGATAAAAGAATGCTAGGAATAACACAGTTATGTATAAAATTAGAATTAAAAATAAAAAAGAACGCAAGAACATGAGGAGCTCAAGTATTTTTCCCCCGACTGTCCCAGTGAGCTCACAAACTACATTTAGTGCGCCGCGGCTTGACAAAGTTTGCGAGACACTGCCATAGTGCGTGCTTGCACAGGACGCAATTACAGCCTGCTAGGGCCCTCCTCGTATACATCTGGGCCCGAGAACCTTTCCCGAACAAGATAGAGCAGCTCAAGCAACAGGAAACCCTGTGAGGCAAACTCATGGAATAATGCAATTCTATCCTGCCTTAGGGGGCAGAGACTGCATGCATTCCTCTCAAACTCCAAAGCCAACTGGGAGTGAGCAGGGCAGAACTCTTGTCCTCTACAAACAGTCTTTGAAATAAAATGTGGTAATTGATTCTCAGTGCCTGGTCAAATCTGACATTAACATTTCTCCTCTGCAAGAGGACTCACTGCATACAGGAGGCTTATTATCGATGGCCATTACAGCAGGACCGCAGGCCAGGCCTCTGGAATTCATTTACTCTTTACTTAAGGCATCGATTTTCGTAGTAGAAAACTGAAGTGGAGGGGGGGGGGGATGGGTGAAATTCACATTTCTCCTGGCTCAGAAGATGTGGTGGCGGGGCAGTTAGAGACCAGCAGCGCTAGGACTGTGTCTGTAAGGCGAAGAAAGGCAGGAATTCATTGTAGAAAGAATGGTCAATGTACAAGTTCTAGGTAAGACCTTTTTATTGGACAAACTCGTTACAGAACACGAGCAAAGGCGTAAAACTTCCACACACACAAAAAAATATGAATCCAAAGCAAAGTGGAAGATAAGAACTCAGTCTAAAGATGACACAGGCGTTCAAAAATCAAAAATATAAAACAATTTATTACAAAGATATAAGGAATCCAACAGTAGAATAGCAGGTCATAGCAGGTGGGTCATGTAATAGACTGTATTTCATCTGCTATGACCTACTATTCTAACTTGATGTAGTACATTTGTGTTTAGTTTTTGAGATCTGGTTTGTTATGAGCTCATAGACAGGCACAGACTTTTAAGGATGGAATCATTTTCCTCTTAAGCAGTGCAAAGCAAATCTGAGTCTCATGAAGGGTAATAGTATAATAGGCTTTCAGGTTGGGGAAGGCAAGTAGGTGCCTATTTTGGGAATATCTTAAAGAGTCATGAAGACTCCTATATAGGGTTAAAAGATGTCCAGATTTACCCGGACATGTCCTCTTTTTAGAGGACATGTCCGGGCATCTGGACGGCTTTTCAAATCCCGGCACTTTGTCCGGGTTTTGAAAAGCTTCTACCTCGGGACCGCATTGGGAGGGTATCTCCATTTCCCCTTCTCTCCTTCCCTCTCATCCCCTGTCCCAACTTACTTCTTGTTCTTCGCAACTGCTCTTCCATCCAGCATCTTCCCCTCCCCAGTCTTGCCTGTCTCCCCTGAGTTCAACATCTCCACCATTCTCTGCACCTCTAGCTCTTCGCCGACGCAAGTTGCAACTCCAACCTACTGATTGTGCCAGCCTCAGCTCTCCCTCTGTCATCACTTCCTGGTCACGTGATGAGAAAGTGACATCAGAGAGAGAGCCGAGGCTGGCGTGGCCAACAAGTTGGAGATTCTGCTCGTGCCGGGGAAGTTAAAAAGGTATGGGAGGAGGGAAAGGGCAGACAAGGAAGGAGAAGAGGGGGGGGGGGTGAATTGCCACCGCCCTAGGCACCTTTCACCCTCACTGTTCGGCATCAGCCTCAGTTCCCACTACTCTTGCCCAAGATAACACCTCAAATAGTGAAAACAAAAAGGCAACCGAGTCACATCAAGGTTTGTGTGAGGGACGCTCAGGACACCAAAATTGGCTCACACCTTACAAACCAAAATGGGGAAATATATATAATGGACGATATATAATTATATATAATACATTATATTATGTTATACACCCTGAGGCCGCATAGAATGGTAGGTGTGCCAATCCTCTGCACAAGACAATTTCCTGAAGGAAAAGGGGATAGAAGGGTATAGATAGAGGATTACTATACAGGTCCTGGACCTGATGGGCCGCCGCGTGAGCGGACTGCTGGGCGTGATGGACCTCTGGTCTGACCCAGCAGAGGCACTGCTTATGTTCTTAAGACAAAGATAAGATAAGTACTTTTTGCTTTATTATCATCTAGTTCTTATTCACTGCATTGCACAGTCATTTTCAATTAGGCAAAAAGGAGGGTTTTTTAAATGCCCATGAGATTTTGGGGGTGTAGGCCTTAAGTCGCTGTGGCGGCTGGCCTGTGCCACGTTTTCTGTGGGGAACCACAAGCACTAGGGGTCACTCGGAGAAATTGAAAGGGGATAGGTTTAGAACTAATGCAAGGAAGTTCTTTTTTACCCAGAGGGTGGTGGACACATGGAACGCGCTTCCGGAGGATGTGATAGGCCAGAGCACTTTACAGGGGTTCAAGGAAGGTTTGGATAGGTTCCTAGAGGATAAGGGGATTGAGGGGTACAGATAAAACTAGAGGTAGGTTATAGAAGTGGTCAGTAACCACTTCACGGGTCACAGACCTGATGGGCCGCCGCGGGAGTGGACCACTGGGCGAGATGGACCTCTGGTCTGACCTAGTGGAGGCAACTTCTTATGTTCTGAAGCTTTTTCCTCCTTTTTTGCATTTAATTTATAACATTTTATTGAAGGAATCAAATAAATATACAATAATATAATACAATAAGATATTCATTACAATTATAGTCACAATTCTAATTTTTCCATACATATTTCTATTATTCCTCCAAAATATATTTCCATATGACATATTTCATACCTCTATACACTCCTCTTGTTCACTTCCCCCTTCCCTTCCCCCCATTGTTTTATTTCCAATTATAACATTGTAATGAATTAATTAAACAAATATATAATTCAAAAATTTCCATACATATTACTATCATCCCTCCTATTCCCTCCCCTCCCCCAGAATGGAAGGTGATACAAATTACCAGGTGTTGAAATGCAATGAATGTTTCCAAAGCTTCAGTGTAAAACATTAAGAATCATACTTCGTGCTCTAGAGGAAAGATTTTGAATATATGGGTCCCAAATTTTCAAAAAGAGACGAGTTCGTCTAGGAAATGTACGAACCTCCCAAACCTCAAATAAAATTAAACGATGGAACTGGTTCCTCCAACACCAAAAACTAGGAGGATCTTTCTGTAACCAATACTGCAAAATGCATTTATGACCAATCATTTAAATTGCATTTAAATTAATTCATACAGGCTAAGATTGGTTTGCGTTTGCTGGCCTTGGTGAAGATTCAATCCATTGCACTATATGTGGTGAAAGTGTTTGGTTGTGACTAAAACATGCAGAAAACATGCAGAACACTAAAAAAATTCAGATGCTCGTTGTCAAGCTTGGCTATTACGTTGTCAGCTTGAAATACCAGATGATTGACCTGTCCAGGAACCTATGATTAATGGGCAGGTTGAATGTCCCGGTTAATCAGTCTCATTAATCTTATGATTCTGCACTTCAGACCCTAATGCTTCTCTACGCTCCGTCATGCCACTGTCTTCCCATCACATCCCCGTGCTCTTTCCCATTCCCTCCATCCCATCCCCCTTCAAGTGCTGATGGATTCCAGGAACGGTAGTGAAAGCTGGCAAGCCCCGTGTATCTCTGAATGGCTAGATACATGACGCTTGTGTTCCAGTGGCCGGTTCTACTGTTTGTCCTGAAATGCCTCGCTTGTCGTGTGTAGGGATGCAGGGCAGAAGAGCAGAGGGGTCCCTCCCGGTTAAAATCTTCCTTCAGTGACAAAGTAGTGCGTTAGGCTGCTCCGTTGCTCTCAGCTCAGCTTTTGTTCAGTTTATAGGGTAATATACTCTTTCTGTTTTTGGTTTTTGTTTTTTTTTACAAGTGCTGAGGCTCAGGAAAAGGGGATCCAAATTTGATAACCCCATTTGTCAAGCCTGGCTGGGTCTCGGTATGCTGCCCAAGTGCTACACCCAAGCCTGAGAGTAGTGAGGGAAGGGGGTGGCTTTCAAGAGGTAGCAGTGAGGTAGTGCCTATGAAAAACCTCTTCCAGCTATTGAACTGATAAAGTATTTAAAGTAAATTCGATCACGTCTCACCGCTCCTTTTCAAGCTTCACTGGCTTCCGATCATTTCCAGAGTCCACTTCAAATGCATCTGCCTAACTTTCAAGATCCTCCACGGCATCCTCCCTCCATTAATTCCACTTTCTTGGAACTCCTCAAATCTTAATACCACCAGACCTACCCAAAAATCGAAATTATCCTTCCCCTGATTAAAAGGCATTTCCCTCCCAGGAAAACTGGGGACTTCCCTCCCCTTCAGATTCACCAAGCTCTGGAACAACCTTACCTCCCCTCTTCGGAACCTGAGTGCTCTCCAACCCTTCCGTAAACACCTGAAAACCTGGCTTTTCTCAAAAATCTAACACTCCCCCCCTCATCTGACATCCTAGCCCTCTAACATCCTTCTTTCCTCCGATCTTCATCTAGCCCTTTCCTTGGAGTTCCTTTCTCATTACATTTCCTGTAAACCGTGCCGAGCTCCACGACTATGGAGATGGTGCGGTATACAAACCTAAGGTTTAGTTTAGTTTAGTAATTTGAGCATGCTCTCAGGAGATGGAAGGGAGCAAAGATGGAAGACACAGAAAGGAGGAAAGGTACATAAGAACATAAGAATTGCCATACTGGTCCATCAAGCCCAGCATCCTGTTTTCAACAGTAACCAACCCAGGTCACAAGTACCTGGCAATATCCCAAAGGAGTAAAACAGATTTTATGCTGTTTATCCTAGGAATAAGTAGTGGCCAATGAACTTCTCTTTTAGGAAATTATCCAAGTCTTTTTTAAACCCCGCCAAGCTAACTGATTTCACCACATTCTCTGGAAACAAATTACCCCTTTTAGGAAACAGAGTTCCTAGAAAATCTATCCATTGGATTTCCCACAGGCGAAGCCCAGATTTACTGCAGCAGTATATTTTTTAGCACTAGGGGTGGATCTGGGGGGGAGAGAGTGGGCACTTCCGCACACTAATAGATTAGTGCAAGTTTAGCACATGAGTCCCTACTGCCCACAACATAGGAGGTGGTAGGGGCTCATGTGCTAATGGCCATGCACTAATGGGGAAAATTAGCACGCGGCCATTAATATGAAAAATAGAAAAATCGGCCATTTTACCTCAGTGGTAAAAATAGCCTTAGCGTCGAGGAATGACCCACATAAAGGTACGCTATCACCACATTTTATTGCTGTTGGTAATAGGATCCCTTAATTTGTAGACCCAAATGAAGAGGAACTGTAGAACAAGAGAGGGGAGTAAGCGACCCGAGGGCAGAAGCAACAGAAGAAAATGGGATGGATTAGGAAGCATTGTGACTGTTCTCTTCTCCACTCCAGGCTCTCCCCTCCTCTCCCCTCAAGACTGCCTGAGAGGGAAGGGCTGGGACAGAACTCGTGGGGACAGGGATGGAGAAAGATCCTACAGAGGCATGGACAGATTTGTCCCCGTGTCATTCTCTACACCTACAGTGGCAAAATTTAAGCTCTACCCACTTTCTACAGCAGAGTTCAACAGAGATTAAGGCATCCCTCGAAAAGAGGAGATTGAGAGGGGACATGATCGAAACATTCAAGGTACTGAAGGGAATAGACTTAGTAGATAAGCACGTGGCCATTAATACGAAAAATAGAAAAATCAGCCATTTTACCCCAGAGAGTGGTAGAAAACTGGAACGCTCTTCTGGAGTCTGTCATAGGGGAAAACACCCTCCAGGGATTCAAGACAAAGTTAGACAAGTTCCTGCTGAACCAGAACGTACGCAGGTAAAGCTAGACTCAGTTAAATCGACCTAAATAAATCCAGGAAAAATTCCATCTGATACTGAAGGGAATAGACTTAGCAGATAAAGATAGATTGTTCACCCTCTCCAAGGTAGGGAGAACGAGAGGACACTCTCTAAAATTGAAAGGGGATAGATTCCGTACGAACGTAAGGAAGTTCTTCTTCACCCAGAGAGTGGTAGAAAACTGGAACTCTGTTCCAGAGGATGTTATAGGGGAAAACACCCTGCAGGGATTCAAGACAAAGTTAGACAAGTTCCTGCTGAACCAGAACGTACGCAGGTAGGGCTGGTCTCAGTTAGGGCGCTGGTCTTTGACCAGAGGTCTGCCGCGTGAGCGGACTTCTGGGCACGATGGACCACTGGTCTGACCCAGCAGCGGCAATTCTTATGTTCTTATCCCTATTTCTAACAATAATAATTTAGATTTGTGTAAGATCCCCCAAATACTTAATACGTGTAGTATTTCTGAGATATAGATTATAGGCATCCCTGGGATGGCAAATTCATGTTTTGATGCCTGCTCTCTATGATAGCTTTCAAAAGCAAAGGGGAGACGGAAGAACATTAACGCAATTAATATCCAAGTGCAAGGCAAACACGGGAAAGCTGCAAAGCTTCAGGGGGTGTCAGCGGCCTAACACTCAGAAGAACACAACAGTTACTGTGGCAGGCAAACTCCGAGGGTTCACTACACACAAGAGCTTTCTGGAGTTTAATAACACAGATGTTTGCCAGGCACTTGGCATGCATTGACTTTTTGTGCTGCTTTCATTCTCGGTGTGACCTAAGCACAAAGCCAGGATTAGAAGTGACACCCTGGATCAGTAGCTCAGAAATAGTGTAGTGAGTTTGATTCGTGTCTCTGCTTTCCCCCTTTCTAAGCTGGCTGGGTGTGGGAATGCTCTGTAAGCCATGCCCATGCTCCTAATCTCTGAGAGGAGAAGGAGTTGCAGGTTTTGCACAACAGTGACACCCAGTGGCTGGATTTGGGGGTCCAAGATTGCAAGAATCCAGACAGAGCTCTGATGCACTGATCGCAGCCAAAGGCTAGCTGTGTTGACGGGCCTATGGGAAGAAGGGAGGCAGAATCACTGATGCTTGTGAATGAAGGTTCTCTAAGGAGCAGGAGAAAACTGCTGGCCTTCCTCAAACCCCACCAGGATATAGGGAGATCATATGACTTGGCCTGAGGTCACACAGAGAATCGGAACAGACCTGGAAACTGAACCGGCACTAGTGGGCCAATTTTCAACGGTTCATAGACAGTAGCGCGGAAGACAAAGGCGCACGCCGACAACTGAGCGCAAGACGGAGGTGAGCGCCGAAGAAAAAGACTGTTTATAGGGGCTGCGACGGGGGTTTTTGTTGGGGAGCCCCCCCCACTTTACTTAATACAGATCGCGGCGGCGTTGTGGGGGGTTTGTAAAGTGTTCCCTCTAAGCGGGCGGGTGTTGTGAGCAAACTTTTTTCACTGTGAGCTAAAAATATCGGGCGCCAGCAAGTTATGAGCCAAATAAATATGTTGCTTTCTACCACAGAACTTCCTTACGTTTGTATGGAATCTATCCCCTTTCAACTTTAGAGAGTGCCCTCTCGTTCTCCCTGCCTTAGCTACTAAGTCTATTCCCTTCAGTACCTTGAATGTTTCTATCATGTCCCCTCTCAATCTCCTCTGCTCAAGGGAGAAGAGGCCCAGTTTCTCTAATCTTTCGCTGTACGGCAACTCCTCCAGCCCCTTAACCATTTTAGTTGCTCTTCTCTGGATCCTTTCGAGTAGTACCGTGTCCTTCTTAAAGTACCAGTGCTGGACGCAGTACTCCAGGTGAGGGCGTACCATGGCCCGGTACAGCAGCATGATAACCTTCTCTGTCTCTTCAGTCCAGCATCTGCCCCTTCCATTCACTGTCTGTCTTTCCCTGCCATCTCTCCTCCTGCCCCCCCCCCCCACCCCCCAATTTGGTCTATCATCCATCATCTTCCTTCTGTTCCCCTCATGGTCTGGCATCTCTATCCTTCCCTCCCCCCTGTGGTTTTTTAGCATATCTCTCTTCTCATTTCCTCCACTCAGATCTGATCATTCTCTGCTCTCTCTTCCCTTTTCTTCTCTTGTCTTCCTTCTCTATTTTCTGCCTCCATCTAAATTAAATTCTTTCTTACTATTTAGTCCCGTTTCCCTCTTTTCACTGTGTCTACACACAGCTTGTCACCCCTTTCCCTCACCCCTCCATTATCTTACTATTTTCTTCCCCCTTTATTTATCTCCTCCTTCCATCCAGTATGTGTTCTTTCCCCACTTCCATTCAGCATCTGCTCTCCCTTCTCAACTGACATCCATCTGCCTTCTGCTCTCTCTCCCTTCTTCTCACTTCCATCATCTGTCCCCTTCTCTCTCTCTCTCATCTCCTCCATTCCATCATCTGCCCCTTCTCTCTCTCTCTCTCTCTCCCCCCCCCCCAACTTCCATCATCTGCCCCCCTTCCCCTCACCTTTGTGGGTCACTTTCTTTCCCCTGAGGGTGGCTCATGTCACAGGGGAAGCTTTGGCCGAGCAGAACCGCTTGATTGACAGTGGAACTTACTTGATTGATGTCGATGCTGGGGCCCGTTGCCGTTTGAAGGAAAAAAAAAAAGGTGGAAAAAAGGAACCTGTAAAGGCGAGAGGAAGGGAAACCTCCAGGACAGCTGCTTTTTGCCCTCCTTCAGCGGCCCAAGAGTTCAGACCAGCAGCGGCAGCTCTGTATGCTTTTAACTTCGGCACAGAGCTGCCCCTAATCAATAGTTTAGCGCGGTTTCATGAGGCAGCCTCGGGGCCTTTGATAGCCGGCCCGCTTCGATGATGCGATGTGGGCCGGCCTAGCAAAGGCCCCGAGGCTGCCTTATGAAACCGCGCTAAACTATTGATTAGGGGCAGCTCTGTGCCGAAGTTAAAAGCATACAGAGCTGCCGCTGCTGGTCTGGAGGTGCGGAGACAAGGCAGGAGGCAAACGCGGTGGAAGGCAGGAGTCCCGGCGAAGGCAGGAGTCCCGGCACAGCGACTGCAACAGGAAGTTGCAAGTCAGCTGACGCCGGCCTTTCGTTGCGGCGGGGACCGAATCCTTCGCGGACCGGCAAGATTTTGTTTGCGGACCGGCGGTTGAAGAACTGTGCTCTACACTGTGTGCGCTGTGACGAGAAACTTGTGCGCTGCGAGGTAATATTTTGAGCGCCAGCGCACCCCAGCGCAGCTTAGCGGGAACACTGATACCCCCCCACATTTTAGTAAAAACGTAACTTTTTCCCTAAAAACAGGGAAAAAGTTAAGTTTTCAGTAAAATGTGAGGGGTTACAATCCCCCAAACCCCCCCCAATGCCCCCACAACACGGCGCGATCTGTATAAAGTAAAGTGGGGGGGTTCCCCACCCACACACCCCCATCGTAGCCCCTAAAAAGTCTTTTTCTTCGGCGCGTGCCTCCTCGCTGCGCTCAGTTGTCTGCTCGCGCCTTTGTCCCAGCGCGCTTTTGTCCTGACACCATTTTCAACAGGCTGAGCGCCTATTTTAGGGGTCTTTTTACTAAACGGTGTGATGAAATGGGCCGTTGCTCAGGCCTTTTCTACATGTCAAGTCCACTTCTTGCATGACTGTGAAAAGGGCTTTTTTTTTCCAAATTTGTCAATATATTGCCCTGTGCTAACATTAAATTTAGCATAAGCCATTAAAAACAATGACCGCAGGAGCGGGGCGGAGTAGGGTTATCAGATTTTCCTTCGGGAAAATACCGATCTGTGGCCACGCCCCCAGGACCGCCCAGTTCTGCCTCTGTCCTGCCCTGTTCTGTCCCCAGCCCCACCCCCAGACAGCATCTGCGCATGCACAGACACGATGCAATGTCACGCGCGTGCATGTGACATCACCGTGTTGCATCTGTTCATGCGCGGACGCCCCTTCCTGGCACGATTATGTCAGGAAGCTTTTCAAATCCCGGACAAAGTACTGGGGTTTGAAAAGCCGTCCGGACCCTCCGGACATATCCTCTAAAGGAGGACATGTCCGGGGAAATCCGGATGTCTAGGGTTGGGGGAGCCACTGTTTGACCTAGAACGGAGTATGGAATATTGCTACTTTTTGGGTTTCTGCCAGGTACTTGTGCCCAGGATTGGCACCTGTTGGCCCGCACCTGGAGTACTGTGTCCAGTACTGGTCGCCGTACCTCAAGAAAAACATGGCAGTACTTGAAGGGGTCCAGAGAAGAGCGACTGAATTGATAAAAGGTATGGAAAACTTTTCATACGCTGACAGGTTGAAAATGCTGGGGCTTTTCTCCCTAGAGAAGAGGAGACTTAGAGGAGACATGATAGAAACCTTCAAAATCCTGAAGGGCATAGAGAAGGTAGACAGGGACAGATTCTTCAGACTGTGGGGAACCACAAGTACTAGGGGTCACTCGGAGAAATTGAAAGGGGACAGGTTTAGGACAAATGCTAGGAAGTTCTTTTTTACCCAGAGAGTGGTGGACACATGGAACGCGCTTCTGGAGGTTGTGATAGGCCAGAGCACAGTACGGGGGTTCAAGGAAGGTTTGGATAAGTTCCTGAAGGATAAGGGGATTTAGGGGTACAGATAGAAGCAGAGGTAGGTTATATAAATGGTCAGGAACCACTTCACAGGTCATAGACCTGATGGGCCGCCGCGGGAGCGGACCGCTGGGCGCGATGGACCTCTGGTCTGACCCAGCGGAGGCAACTTCTTATGTTCTTATGGACCATTGGTCTGACCAAGTATGACTATTCTTATGTTCTTAGTAGATAAATGACCTATAAAATGCAGGTTAAAATATGTGCTGATGATTAATTGCATTTGTGGGATTGTGAAGATCTATTGATTTGCTTTTGATTGCTGCCTCCAAGAAGTTGCTGCCCTAAGCAACTGCCTAGTCTTGTACAATGGTTGAGCTGGCCCCGATGCAATAAATACACAGGTCAAGGGTTGCCATATTTTGAGTGGTAAAACCCCGGACACATGGACCCGCCCCATTCCAGCTCCAGCCCCGCCCTGTTCTGCCCCCATCCCCATCCCCACAAAGCCTCCTCTCACCTTCCCCAACGAGCTCCGGCCGCGTCGCAAGGGCCTGTAGCATGCGCGGATGTGTGTGTTATCATCCGCGCATGCTCAGAGGCTCTCCAAACCAGATTTATTTAAAAAATTTCTATACCGCTTAAAACGAAACGGTTAACATAATTTACATACACAATTTTGTAAAAACATGCTAAAACAGACACACAAACAATCATCAGAAATCACGTCTACAAACTAATGCCAAAGCTTATATAATGAGAATCATGAATAATTCATCAACTGTGCAGCGAGGAAAACTATTGGCTAAAAAAAGGCATCTACAAATAATTGCGTCTTGAGTAATTTTCTAAACCTGCCCTTTTCACGACAGTTTCGTATTTGGCCTACGAGGGAGTTCCATATTTTAACTCCTGCACAGCACAAAGTCATTTTGCCAGTCTCAACAAGCCCTAGGTTCACATTCGTCTTCAGTAGAGCTAAATTCTCAGATCCTAATGATCTGTTTGGTGTATAGCTAAGCATATTATTTTTAAACAATTTTGGTATGTTTCCATACAAAAATTGATGGCAAATCATTACCGCTTTATATTGTACTAGTCTTATAGCCCGTTACATTAACGGGTGCTAGAATATGTGTGTGTGTGTGTCTGTCTTTATTTTTTTTTCTCTCTCCTTAGCCGCTTTCTGTATTTCTGTCTGTCATTTTTTTTTTTTTCCTTGGCTGTCCACTACCACCCCTTGCCTGCTCCCCCTGTCCATTCTCCCTTCCTTTTACCTCCCCTGTGTCCTCCACCACCCCATCACTGCTCACCTTATCCAGCAGAAGCCCTTCTCCCTTTGTTTTACCTCCCCCTGTCCATCATCACCTCCTTCCTGCTCCCCCTGTCCAGCAGTAGGCCTGTCTTCATTTTTCTGCCCCCCTCCCTGTTTCATCAGCACCTCTTCCCCTGTCCATCAACCCCTTTTCTGCCCCTCCATTTCCGTGTGTTGCAGCATTTCCCTCCCACCCCACTTCCCTGTGCAGTGTTTTCCTCCCCCCCCATACCTTCCTCCTGAACTCCATGCCCTACTTATGTTAAAATGCTTTCCGGGTTTGGCTGCCGCGGCCTGCAGCCGCCGACAGCCACCGCGGCCAGCAGCCGCCGCGGCCGACATCCGACTCGGGCCGCCGCGGCCGACATCCAACTCGGGCCGCCGCGGTCGACATCCACCTCGGGGGGAGGGAGAGAGAGAGTTTCACGCACATGCGCACTCCTATCTGCGGTGCCCTACAGCTCACAGAAAACCGGCGCACGCAGATGGGAATGCGCATGCGCGGCCTAGCGTTTTATTATATTAGATTCTGAAGGCGACTGGTAGCCAATGCAGTTGTTGAAGACATGGCGAAATGTGATCATCTTTTGCCAATCCCATTATCAATCTTGCTGCTGCATTTTGTATGACCTGCAATGCCCCACCCCTTGCTTTTGTTATGCCAAGGTACAGATGCGGCCGGAGCTTGTTGGGGCTTTCCAAAACCCGGACAAACTGCCGGGTTTTGGAAAGTCTGTCCGGGCACCTGGTCAGTCCTCTACAAAGAAGTTGTGTCCGGGTTTTCCTGGACGTTTGGTAATCCTTCCGAGTACGCCGGAAGGGCGCGATGGACCTCTGGACTGACCCAGTGGAGGCAACTTCTTATGTTCTTATGACTCTAATCTTTTTGCTATGTATAACATTATAGAAACTGTATTCCAAACTGTCATTTTACATGAAAATACCCACTGGTACTCCGTGACGAAGTAACACAGTACAGGTTAGCAAATAAGGATCATTTGGCCTGCCCAACGGTTCCTGCCTATGCCACTCTAGCATCTCCCAGCTGTCAGTTGTATTAGGCTAGGGCAGGGGTAGGCAATTCCAGTCCTCGAGAACCAGAGCCAGGTCAAATTTTCAGGATATCCACAATGAATATGCATGAGATAGATTTGCATCTCAAGGAGGCAGTGCATGCAAATCCATCTCATACATATTCATGATGGATATCCTGAAAACCTGACCTGGCTCCGGCTCTCGAGGACCGGAGTTGTCTACCCCTGGACTAGGGTTACCAGATGTCCAGATTTTCCTGGGCATGTCGTCCTTTTCGAGGAGCCCGGACAACTTTTCAAAACCCGGCACTTTGTCTGGGTTTTGAAAAGCTTCCTCAAAATCGTGTTGGTTGGGGGGCGGGGCTAAGGCAGGATTGGGGCGGGACTGGGGCATAATGGGGGCGGGGATGGGTGGAACTGGGCGGGTCTAGGGGGTCCGGATTTTACTAAAGCAAAATCTGGTAACCCTATATTAGACTGACTTCCTGGTTGTCACTTTTTCTTGCCCCCATTCTTCATGATGAGGGTTATCCCATTTCAAAGTGATCTCCTGTAACATCAGCAATATTGGTCGAGGCCTACTCATCGGCTCCATTTATAAACTAATCACCCAAACTAAGATCGGCATTGATTTGTTTTGTAGCCCACAAAGGAAACCTCTTCTCCTCTTTTCTGCAGCTCGAGGCCAGTTGATGTGATGGAATGATGTCACACCCACGCGTGCTCGGAGGCCCCCCACACGCGGCCCCGAGCTTGAAAAACCGGACGAACTGCTGCTTTTCAAGAATCCGTCCAGACACCCAGACAGTCCCCTGAAAAGAGGACATGTCCGGGCAAATCTGGACATCTACACACATGCGCAAGCGCAAGGGGTTGTATACTTGCATAGATATAAGTGGAACCTGAGTGTGTCTCCCAGTTATGAGTGTAATTTTTAGAATTTTTTGTTACAAATGCCTTTGCCACGTTTAGGCATGCTTAGCGATGCTAGGTCTAAGCCAGGTGGTGTAATTGTGGGCTTCTAAAAGTAAGATATACAACGCTGGAGAGCAGCGACTTAGAGAGGGTGAGTGGCCCCACGGGGTGGTAGCACCCTTCCTCCGCCCTCTTTTCCTGCCCCGCTCCTTCCTGCTCCCCCTTCCCTTCCCCCATACCTTTTAAATTTCCAGGCGGGAGCAACATCATGAACTCGCTGGCCGCGGCGGAGGCGACACTGACACGGGCAGCAAGTTCGCAATGGCGCTCACGCAGGGAAAATGAAAGGGGTTCGAGGGGATGGAAGGGAAGGAGTGGAGGATGGGTGCCGGCACCCCTACCAAGACCACGCCTGGGGCGGACCGCCCTCCGCTTACTACACCGCTGCTGCAGAGTACTGTGTCTGAGAGCCCAGATACTATTATACAATAGGCCAGTGTCTCGCAAACTTTCCGGCCGGCGGCACACTAAATCTGGTGCCCCGGCCTGAAGGCACCTAGAAGTGCGTGGACATCGACACGATGACATCACGCGCATGCATGACACCATCATGTCGAAGCCCGTGTATATGCAGAGGCCCATCTGGCTGACTGACTTCCTACAGGACATGCCTCCCGCCGCGAGAGGCACATCCTGCAGGCAGTCAGCCGGCATGGACGACTCTCCTCCTCGCCAGTGTGTCGCGGCACATCTGAAATCTCAGGAGGCACACAGTTTGCGATGCACTGCAGTAGGCACATCCTGCACAGCATTAGGGTCCTTACAAGGAGACACCCACGTATACAAATGCCACCTAAGTGTTGAGTGTACATAAGATGTCTTTGGCGCCAGGAAGTACTTCTTCACGGAAAGAGTGATTGAGCATTGGAACAAGCTTCCAGTGCAGGTGATCAAGGCCAGCAGCATCCCGGACTTTAAGAATAAATGGGATACCTATGTGGTGGGATCCCTATGAGGGTCAAGTCAAGGAATAGGGTCACTAGGGTATAGACTTGAAGGAGCGGGTCAGTAAAGTGGCTGTATAATTAAGGGGGTCAGTAGACTTAAAGGGGTGGGTCAATAGAGTGGGCAGACTTGATGGGCTATAGCCCTTATCTGCCGTCACCTTTCTATGTTTCTATGTTTATTACAGGATACATGACACATCTCAAGCAGTATTTTATCTCCTATACTACGGAAATTACTCACAAAAATGACATTCCTAAAGGTCATCCAGATCTCATGGTCGGGTAAACCTTTCCATCCACACAGCGAATAACAATATTTTCAAAGAACATCTTATTAAGTTTTGGCTGAGGTTTCAACGTAGGACCAATTTTTAACCACAAAAACCCAACACATCCCCCAAGGTTTGATGAAGAGGGGCAATCAGGAGAAGTCACAGAACATTGCATAACGCATGGCCTCGACTTCTCAGGCTTCATAGGCCGCCGCTGTGCGGCAGCTGGAGACACGCAGCTAATGGGTTCAGCCTGAGGGCACCAGGAAACACCAGCTGATGGATGGTCCTCAAGAGGCCCCCATACTTGCTGCCATTACACAGCTCATTACCTGAGACAGGTGTCCAACTTCCAGGTAGAAGCAGATGATGAATGCATTCCAGCCAACCCAGAGCATCAACCACACGGCATACTGCAGGAGAAACACAGAGTGAGAACCAGGGAGATGTGCAGGAGACAAAACATATAGGATAGGCTGTATGGGCCAACTAATCCTCGCTTTTTCTGCATTAAAAACAAAGACAAAACTGGGCGAGCACATATGCGTCAGAACACTTTTTCTTTGAGGGGGCCCAAAGGCTTCGTCCTAGCCCCAGCAGGATCCTGTGGCACAACCTCTCTCTCCAGCTCCTGACTCCCCCACCTACTTTCCACGGTCGCTGTAATTTTAAATCTTCCGGCAGCCACTGCGCAGCATCAATGAGCAGGCCTGCCCTGGAAGTCTTCATTGTGCAGCGACGCTGCGTGCCAGATACCTGAAGATTTAAAATTACAGCGGCAGGGAGGGGTGGGTAGGGAAGTAGAGCCATAACTAGGGTTACCAGACGGGGTCTGGATGGCTTTTCAAAACCTGGCACATTGTTTGAGTTCTGAAAATCTTTCCTCTTCGTCTCATCGGGCAGGAGGGCATCCGCACATCCGCGAATGTCTTCCTGCCCGCTGAGAGCACGCAATGGGGGATGGGGCTGGGGCAGAATTGGGGTGTGGGGGTGAATCTAGGCGGTCCAGATTTTCCAAACGGAAAATCTGGTAACCCTAGCCAGATTTTGACCGCCAATTTTTGGGGAGGCCATGGCTCTTATGGTCTCCCCCCTTCTGATGCCTATGAGTGAGCACAGTCTAGGGAAGGGCCTAATGTGGTTTCAAAGTCTGACGTACGTCATTGTTTTGAGGAATCTAAGGCCAAGACCCAGGAAGTGCCTTATGCACAGAAACAGCTGGCAGCTCTGTGTGCAACATCTGTGGCCCTTGGCAATCTTACTAGACATCAGTAAAGAGCCACCTGTTGCTCAGCAAAACTGCTACAAGTCTTAACACATCGCATTACTATAAAGACTCGTTGAGTGGAACGGCTGCATAAGCAGAGAAAATGACTCTGCCGTCAGTATCTTCTTCTCACAGTTCAACGTTTCCACCCTCCAGTCAAACACTGACAAAGATTTCTCTCTTTCAAATAGGTGGCGTCCTTTAAGTAAGTGGAAGACGTCTGGCAAATATTTCAATTTTGCTCTGATGAAGGGCTTATTTTTCAAATTACTTGACGCAAAACTGAATTTCTGAAATACATCTACTACGTGGCAACCAGGATTCCGTAGGAGAGTTTCAGTTCCAGAAATATGAAACAGTACGGACTTTGTAGAAAATTAGAGTGGTTCTTTCTTTTTTTAATAAATCTTTATTGATTTTCAAACTTTGACAGTGCATAATAATTAAATGAACATGAACACTACATGAAATGCACTATTAAATACTCAAATAACACATAAAACAATCATTCCCCCCCCTCCCAAATATTAATACTAGAAGAACTATTATGTGAAAATAATTATAAAGAAGAAATAATTCTATGCTCAAAATACCTTTCCCTCCCCTACCCCCCTGCCCCCCGGATGTGTAAGGAAATCTAGTTAACGGCCATTATTGTGAATTAACAAATGTAGTTAATGGGCTCCACACTTGATTAAACGAACTACTAAATCCTAAACAATTTGCATTTATTCTCTCATACTTATAACCACCAGAGTGTGTAACTAAGTCTGTCATAGTTTTTCCAGTTTAGAGTGGTTCTTTCGTTATTAAAGCTGGGTGGCCAAGTTGACCCAGTGATTCAAAGTCCCAGTTTTGGGTTTTCCACTCAGTATTCATAGCGCCTGAGGGACGGGGGCAGCTTTCATTTTAAGAAAGTGGAAGGGTTTGGGCAGGGGAGGGAGGGTGCAGCCAGTGGCGTGGCAAGGGGGAGAGGTGCCTGGGGCAGAGGTGCCTGGGGCGGTGGCACCCCTCCCCCATCTTCTTTGCCTCCCCTTGCCCCACCTGCTTCTTCTCCGCCCCCCTCCTGCTGTGCGCGTGCCCTTTCCCTTCGCCTGTACCTCTAACATTCCCGGTGTGAGCAGCAATCCTAAGCTGCTGCTCGCGCCAACGTCGGCTCTTCCTTCGATGTCACTTCCTGGGCGTAGATGGGGTAGGTCAGAGGAAGAGCCGACGCTGGTGCGAGCAGCAGGTTGAGGTTGCGACTTGTGCCGCGAACATTAAAGAGGTACGAGGGAAGAGAAAGGGGCAGGGACAGAGTGTGGGGGGAAGAGAAAAGAGGCAAGTGTCGGCACCCTCATCAAGACAATGCCCCCCCCCACCTCCCCCCTTTACTACACCACTGGGTATAGCCCAAGTGTTAGCGCAGCAGACCTTTATCCTAGGGAACTGGGCTCAGCTCCTACCCCAGCTTCCTGAAACTCTGGGCAAGTCACTCAGAACTCCATTGCCCCAGGCAGTGTCTCTGAGCTGCCACCAGCTTCAGGGCTTGAAGAGTTCTGGCCACTGAACTAGAGGAAGAGATCTTCAGCCAGCAGGGTTTTGGGAAGCCCACCAACTTAGTTACCGTATTTTTCTCTCTATAAGACGCACCTGACCATAAGACGCACCCACCTGTAGAGGAGGAAAAAACAAGAAAAAAAAATTCTGAACCAAATGGTGTACCCTGTCCCCCCTCTGGCGGTCTAGTGGTAGGCTGGGACAGGGTAAAGGGCACATCCAGTGTTGAGCACAACTAATGGTAGGCATGTGTAGTGGCAGCCAGCTCCCAGCCATCCCCAAGGCAGCCAGCCTGCCAACCTCAAGCCAGCCACCCCCAGCCAGCCCCCAGTACTTTTTTTTTTTTGCATCCCAGCTCCCAGCGCTCTTTCCATGCTCCTGCCTCAGTTCCCCTGCTCTCTTCCGGCAGCGGTAGCAGCACAGTGGTGCACAAGGGAGGCGCACACTTTTTTCGTGCCTGCCTGGTCCCTCACTGCACTCCGAATGGCTGTCGTGAGTTCTCGCGGGACTTGCAAGAACTGACGGAAGCCATTTGGAGTGCAACGCGAGACCAGGTAGGCCCAGATGCAGCAGCCATTCTTACTAGCTGCACGCAGCTGCCCTGAAGCTTCTCCTCTGATGTAACTTCCTGTTTCTACTGGATCATGTCAGAGGAGAAGCTTCGGGGCAGCAACTAGCGAGAACGGCTGCTGCATCAGGGCCCCTCAGAGAGAAAACTTTGGTTTTGAAAAGCGCTGCGAACCTAGGGGGAAGGGAGGGAGATGGCCCGACAAAGGGAAGAGATGCCTGGACCACGGGGCCCCCTGGAGCTGTGGGGCCCAGGACAGCTGCCATGTTTGCCTTCCTGTAACGCTGGCCCTGCCTGCACCATGAGGCTCAAAGTTAGAGACAGCCGAATCAGTGTGGAAATGGAAGACAAACTGTTTCTGAGGCAGCATTGCAAAAGAAAACAATTAGGGGCACGAAATCCCCAGTGCCAGGGCAGAATTTCTAGGCACCTGGGATTTGTCAAGCCCTGGATTAAGTGTGACACCTAGAAGTTAGATTCATAGCCTATGATTGCATTGTTTCTGAAGGAATCCCAGTGCACGGCCCTTGCCAGGGACTCACTGCAATGGCCAAACTAGTGTATTGAGTGGGGAAATGATATAAGATCCTATTGTAGCTGTGAAGGCTCATGGCACAGATCCTAGTCTTAATTCTGACTAAACAGGAGGTATAAAGGAGCAAGAGGAAGCTGACAGGCCGGAAAAAATGGTTGCACAAAACCCTTAATATTATCTACACCCAGCGCTCAAATATAAAGTTGGCTAGACAAACTGATTTTACCTTAATGGGATCATACTTCATAAATGCTCCCATTTCATTAGGTTTACAGCACTGCACTTTGTAGATACTGGAAGTCGTCCAAACCCCAGGCCCTGTGGAACAGTTAGGCTTACACTGAGAAAGCCACATTTCACAGGCTAAGCAGCTTACAGATTGAATGCTTCAACTGTGAACCTTTTATTTCCTGGAGGCTTTGACTGTTTAGCACAGATAGAGAGAGGCATCTATATACCACATGTGGCCCTCTCCTATCACCCAACTAGGAGGGCTCCTGAAGAAGGGTTACCAGATGTCCGGATTTACCTGGACATGCCCTCCTTTTAGAGGACATGTCCAAGCATCCGGATGGCTTGTCCGGGTTTTGCAAAGCTTCCACCTCGGGACCGCGTCGGGGAGGCATCTGTGCACGGGTGGAAGCAATGCAGTGCCGACACACGCATGAGTGACATCATCGCGTAACACCTGCGCAGATGCGGCTCCGAGCACGAGAACAGGTTGAGGGGGGGGCAAGGCCGGGCTGGAATGGGGTGTGACTTGGGCAGAATGGGGCGGTGCGGAACCGGGCGGGGCCATGGGTCCAGATTTTACCCTATCCTGAGGTCACCACAGCAACCCATATCTTCCCTGCTCCAGTGGACCTGCAAACAGGTAAAGAGGCAAGGCTAAAGTACCAAGAACCCATTCGGAGCAGCTGTAGCTCAAGGCAGAAGAGTAGGATGCAAACACGCCACAGAGAATAGATTGCCAGCCAAGCGACAGAACAGCAGAGGTAACTCCTTATCAGCAACATTGAGGGGCCTAGAACAAGTCCACAGAGCCTATCACCTTTAAGTCAGTGGTCCAAATCTGGATCAGGGCAGTAGCGACCAGACGTCATAATACTGAACACTTTTTGGGGGTGAGGATTTAGAATATTTGTGTGACCGCTATGAAACTTGCACCCAGACTCTATAAAGGTTGCTGAAAGTTGGGCGCCAAAGGTTGGCCACAGTCCTAGGTTGCCCGTGCAAATCACTTGGTTAACTATTAACGGTCAACAGTATTGTAGGCATGGGTGGGCCCGGGTGGGCAAAGGCCCACCCTCTGCGGGCTCAGGCCCACCCACAGGCAGCAGACTCTTACTGAACTTGGTGGGGATCCCCAAGCCCTGTCAGCTGAAAACCTCCTTGAACATAACCAAGACTCTCTTCAACACAGCTCCACAGTCGATGATGGCTCTTCTTTGCCGCCCGATGCTGGCACGCTATGAATGCTCATTTTTTTATGCAGGAAGACCTAGCCTGCGCTGGGTCCTATTATCAGCTGCCTAAGAAGAGCTGCTGCCAACTGTGGAGGTGTGCTGAAGAGAGTTTCGGTTGCATTCAAGGAGGTTTTCTGCTGGCAGAGCTTGCCATCTTAGGTATTTATTGTTATCAGTTGGGAGAGACAGGAAGCGGAGATTATATGTGCCCAGTGGCATGGTAAGGGGGGGAAGGGAGGGGGCAGTCCGCCCAGGGCGCAGCACCTCTCCTTCTCCGCCCCTGTTCCTCTCTGTGTGCGCAACCTTTGCCTTCCCATAGAAACATAGAAACATAGAAATAGATGGCAGATAAGGGCCCACGGCCCATCTAGTCTGCCCACCTTAATGTCCCTCCCCTACCTTTGCCCTGTGAATAGATCCCATGTGCCGATCCCATTTGGCCTTAAAATCAGGCACGCTGCTGGCCTCAATCACCTGTAGTGGAAGACTATTCCAGCGATCAACCACTCTTTCAGTGAAAAAGAATTTCCTGGTGTCACCTCGTAGTTTCCCGCCCCTGATTTTCAACGGATGCCCTCTTGTTGTCGTGGGACCCTTGAAAAAGAAGATATCTTCCTCCGCCTCGATGCGGCCCATAAGATACTTGAACGTCTCGATCATGTCCCCCCTCTCTCTGCGCTCCTCGAGCGAGTATAGCTGTAATTTGTCAAGCCGTTTTTCGTATGGTAGATCCTTGAGTCCCGAGACCATCCGGGTGGCCATTCTTTGCACCGACTCCAGTCTCAGCACATCCTTGCGATCATGCGGCCTCCAGAATTGCACACAGTATTCCAGGTGGGGCCTCACCATGGATCTATACAATGGCATAATGACTTCCGCCTTACGACTGACGAAACCCCTTCGTATGCAGCCCATGATTTGTCTTGCCTTGGACGAAGTCTGCTCCACTTGATTGGCAGACTTCATGTCCTCACTGACGATTACCCCCAAGTCTCGTTCTGCTACCGTTTTTGCTAGGATCTCGCCATTAAGGGTATAAGACTTGCATGGATTCTGGCTGCCCAGGTGCATAACTTTGCATTTTTTGGCATTGAAGTTGAGTTGCCATGTCCTAGACCATCGCTCCAGTAGGAGTAGGTCGTGCATCATGTTGTCGGGCACTGAATCTTCGTCTGTTGTGCATTTGCCCACTACATTACTCAGTTTGGCGTCATCGGCGAATAATGTTATTTTACCTCGAAGCCCTTCTGCCAAGTCTCTTATAAAGATGTTGAATAGGATTGGGCCCAAGACTGAGCCCTGTGGTACTCCACTAATCACCTCCGTCATTTCGGAGGGGGTGCCGTTCACCACCACCCTTTGGAGCCTACCTCCAAGCCAGCTCCCAACCCATTTCGTCAATGTGTTACCTAATCCTATAGAACTCATCTTGCTCAGTAACCTGCGGTGTGGTACGCTATCGAATGCTTTGCTAAAGTCCAGGTACACGATGTCCAGGGACTCCCCTATATCCAGCTTCCCCGTTACCCAGTCAAAGAAGCTGATCAGGTTGGATTGGCAGGATCTCCCCTTAGTAAATCCATGTTGTCGGGGATCCCGTAGATTCTCCTCATCCAGGATCTTATCTAATTGAGGAGAATCTACGGGATCCCCGACAACATGGATTTACTAAGGGGAGATCCTGCCAATCCAACCTGATCAGCTTCCCCATATCTTTTTTATTTCCCCAGCGTGAGGCTGCTGCCTACATCAGCATCGATGCTCTCTCTGACATCACCTAAGAAATGATGTCAAAGGACGAGCCGACAATGACATGGGAAGGGAGTGAGGGTGTGGCATGGGGGCGGGGCAGGCAGTGGGGGAGGGGCGCCTCCGCCCCGGGCACCTCTCGCCCTTACTACGCCACTGCATGTGCCCACCCAGTTTGCCCAGTGGCCCACCCAAAATGTGAAGCTCAGCTACGCCCCTGTAACAATTGGCGCTAATTGGTCTCAATTGAGATTTACAAGTGCAACTTGCGGCCCATTATTTTATAACCCAGTTTGCGCACAGCGCATGGCCACGTCCCTTTTGGCACACGTGGTATGGGAATTAGGTGCCCTGCCTTATAGGAAAGCGTGCCGCCAGATGCAAGTGCAAATTTTAATAGGTGCCAAGCACTGGCATCGTGAGGGTGGGAGGTGCCCATGGTGGTGGCATCCCCATCCCCCTCCCCCCACCATGCGTGTGCCCCTTCTGTTCTCCTCTACAAGTTTAGTAATAATAATAATAATAATAACAACAGTTTATATACCGCAATACCGTGAAGTTCTATGCGGTTTACAAAAGATTACAAGAGGTACAAAATGAGTGACCCGAAGAGAGAAGAGAGTGAGAAATAGGTCAAGAAAGTCGTTGTTGAGAGTGGAGTGCGGGTCAGTTGTCCAGGTACTTCAGGAATAGGTATGTTTTTAGGCGCTTCCTGAATTCCTCGTAAGTGGAGGGCGAGAGCAATTGCTTTAGGTCTTTGCCCCATAAAGCTGCTTGATGTGAGAGAAGGTGTTCGTGGTGTTTTTTTTTTAGTTTGCAACCTCTGACTGGGGGGGGAAACGAAGTTCAGGTGTGAGATTCTCGTGTGTTTGTTGGTGGAGAAGGTGAAAAGGTCTGTTATGTATTTAGGGCCTAGACCATATAGTACTTTGAAGCAGAGGCAGGCGAACTCAAACTTAGCTTCCCTGGCGTGAGCAGCATCTCCAGTTTTCTGCCCGCGCCGACATCGGTTCTCATTTTCTAGTTGCAGGACCCAGAAGTAACGTCAGAGGGGAGCGCTGAGGCTGGCGTGAGCAACCGGTTGGCGTTGTTGCCCATGCCGGTGAAGAGCTAACGGTACAATGGGGGAAGGGGAGTGAAGGTGGATGCGCAGAGGGGGAGGGATGGAAAGGAGCAGGGGGGCGAGGTGCCTCCACCAAGACGGCGCCCAGAGGGGTCCGCCCCACCCCCCCGCCTCCCCTTTACTACGCCACTGGCGTCAAGTAACATCAAGAACTGACTCTCGGCACCCAACTGTTCATGTTAAAAGCTCGTTAACCAATTAATTTGCATCAACCTCTCAGCAGCATGCCCAAATTTGGTCACCAGAAAAGGGGCTCATAGACAAAACCACGCAAGACAATCGCGTGCGGACAAACCCGCCCAACCGCGCGCAGGACGTCAACGCACTGGATTTTAGCACTATTTATAAGCACTGTGAAGGGGTGTGGGGGGGGGGAACCCCGCCACTTTAGTTAGAAATGATGGCGCTCCAGTGGGGGGTTGGGGGTGAGGGGGGAAAAACTCCATTACAGAGGAAACACTTTTTTTCCCTGTTCTTTAGGAAAAAATTACTGTTTGCTCTGTAATGGGGGGGGCTTTCCCCCCCACCCTCCCAACGGGTGCACCAACATTTCTAAGTAAAGTAGGGAGTTCCCCCCCACACCCCTCCTCAGAGCGCTTTTAAATAATGTTGAAATCCAGCGCGCGATTGTCTAGGCGGGTTTGTCCACGCGCCCATTGTGTCACGCGCTTTTGACTGGACACCAGAAAAGGCCCTCGTATCATTAAAGCACCATCGTAATTTGGCATCGACAGGCTGGCAGCCAAACGGCTCCATTTCGGAATCTGAAAGATCTTTAGGCATTGCTCTATGCCAGTGTATCGCAAACTGTGTGCCGCTGTGAGATTCCAGGCGGGCTGCGAGAGGCACGTCCTGTGGGCGCTCAACGCTGGCATCTCTCCTCCTCTCTGCACCCGCTGCATTGGCAGAGTAATTTCAGGATTAGCAAACTCAGGGGTCCATCTGGAGGCCCTGATATAGTAAGGGGAGGGGGGGGTCCACCCCGGGCACAATCTTTGTAAAGGGCGTAGTTACCCATCCTCCTCTCTGCCCCATCCTTCCTAACATCCCCCTCCCCCTCCACACATGCGCACCCCTTCCCTTGTACATCTTTGATTTTTCCTGCACGAGCAACATTTCGAACTTGCTGCCCATGTCGGTGTCGCCTCTCTCTGATGTTGCTTCCGGAAGTGACGTCAGAGGGAGAGCCGACACGACACGGGCAGCAAGTCTGTGCTGTTGCTCTCGCCTGGAAAATTACAAAGGTACAAGGGAAGGAAGGCGGCGTGTGGCAGGATGGGTTGAGAAGGAGCTGGGGGGGGGGGGAGAGGTGTGGAGGAGAGGGTGGGGGAGGGGCGCCGTTTACCCTCGCTACGCCACTGTCTGGAGGGCCTCTGCACGCGCACAGTCGTTGACATGATGACATCACACATGCACGCGATGTCATCACGTCGACCTCTGCGCATGCCCGGAGGCCCTGCAGACGCGGCCCCGAGTTTGGCGTGCCGGGGCTTGACAAAGTTTGCGAGACACTGCTCTGCGCCAATGAATTTTCAACCGTGTTTCATTAAGCCCCGGCAAAGGTGTTGCACTCAGACGCTGGAGCACTGCTGGCTCTCGTTAATGCTAATGGCTTCATTTAAGGGGACTGTGGCATCCAGCTGCACCACGCAGGGGCTCTCAGCAAGGGCAGCAGACAGGACTGGCTTTTAAGATAACTACTTTGAATATTCATCGGATGGATGTATTTGCATATGAAGAATCCAAGGATAAGGTTAACTTGCCCAGCTTAGTTAGGCTGAAAACCAGACCTGTTTTCAGTCCTTGAGGACCAGAATTGAAAACCCATGACACAGTAGACATAGCCTAAAATGTGAAGGGCTTAGGAGGGCACTAAGGCGGGTCAAATGGAAGGTAGGGCTGAGCTCCAGGAACTGAGTTGCTACGGGGGCAGTTCTCTAAACTACCCCATTCCCCCTACTCTAGCTCCGTGTTATCTGATGGATTGGGGGTAAATCACCTCACCTTCCTGCATCTTTGCTGCAATCTCAGCTCTGACCTGTGATTGGATAATGATAAAACTGTTAAATATAAAGTGGTCTGGAGATCTGTTTTTCACACAATGCTTCGCTTTACCAACGGGGCTGTCACCCCATTAAGCAGAGCGCTGGTCGGAAATGAGACGCTGCTTGTAGGAAATGGGAAAATTCTTTACCTACCATGATGAGGTACCTTGATCTGTACTGGATGGTCCCAAAGATTCCTAAAATGACAGCCATGATGTGCAAAAAGTTAGCCAGGATGGGTGCCCACTGATAACCCAGGAAATCAAAGATCTGCCTCTCCAGGGCTGCGATCTGGAAAAGAAGAAAGGGACAAAGCAGAGAATTATTTATTCAACATCCGTTCACAAGACATTAAGGTAAAAGTGTATGAAGTAATTAATGAGGAATCCCACGGACAATTAGTTACAATAGACGGAAATGTCTGCATGATTCATTGGCTGGAGAGCAGCAGATACATCATGCTGGGAAGTTCTTAATGGAAACTCTCCAAAGAAGCTCAGGAATAGAGTCCTATGAAACGTGCGGGGAGAGGGTGCCAGTAGAGGGGTGACTTCCACCTTCTGGCAGGTCCACTGGATATTTTTTGGTGTAGAGAAGAGTTGCACACTCATGGTGCTGCAGTGTAAAATTGTCTGGCTTCTTTTGAACATGGGTTATCTACTCCCAGGAGATCTGAGCTGGCTCTGATCAAGTCCTGATCTTGTTCAGGACCATAAGATCATAAGAATAGCCCCATTGGGTCAGACCAATGGTCCATCAAGCCCGGTAGCCCGTTCTCACGGTGACCAATCCAGGTCCCTAATACCTGGCCAAAACCCAAGGAGTAGCAACGTTCCATTCAGAATTTCATAGAATAGCAAGATTCCGGAACCCCAAAGAGTAGCAACATTCCATGCTACCGATCCAAGATCAAGCATTGATCTCCCCTATGTCCCTCTCAATAACAGACTATGGAGTTTTCCTCCAGGAAATTGTCCAAATCATTCTTAAAACCAGCTACGCTATCCGCTCTTATCATAACCTCTGGCAATGCGTTCCAGAGCTTAACTATTCTTTAAGTGAAAATTTTTTTACTCCTATTGGTTTTAAAAGTATTCCCCTGTAACTTCATCGCGTATCCCCCTAGTCTTTGTCATTTTTGAAGAAGTGAAAAATCGATCCACTTGTACCCGTTCTACTCCACTTATGATTTTGTACATTTCAATCATATACCACCCTACTTTCAAGGCAAAACAGGTTGGGTTAGGGAAGGACTTTATGGGTCAGATACTAGTCCTCTATGTGCTCTTCCTTAATCACTCTTTTGTCGTATGTGAGCAAATTACAAAATATAGGAGTAATTCTTTCAAGAAGACATTTCTAATTGCCAAAATTCTATCCAAGTGCTATTTTAGAACCAGGTGCCAACATGCAGTGACGCATAGTTCCAAGATGGCCATACACATGGGTGGTGTTTGATCAGAGTTATGAATGCAAAATTATAGAATACTATAATTTATACATGTTTTGGCAATTTAGGCATGAGAACCGGCATCATCCGTATGGCTTAAATGCTCACGCCTAAAATACAGACATAGATTTGAACCATTGCACTAGTATTTTGCAGGTTGGGTCACGGAAAAGTAGCCCGCCACTAATAGTGGTGCCAGAAAGATGGTGCTCTCCCTGGAACAGCGAATAGTTTTTGTGGAAGGCTGTGTGCGAAGCAGATCGATTATGAAAATGCAAGAGGCCTTCGCCAACAAGCACCCAGGAACAAAACCACCAGCAAAACGTTGTATTCAGAGTCTGGTTCGGAAATGGCTCGTTCATCTTGTCATACTATTGCCGGAGGAGGGCTACTTTTCTGTGGGAAAAGAAGGCACCTCCTTTCTTTTATACAATAGCACTACATAAATACGCTGTTATATATGTCTCAGTTCCATTTTTGCACACCTTTTAAAAAAAAAAAAAAAAAAAACAACCCTTCTGGCTAGTCTACCAGTCCCAAAATAGATTTTCATGTCTTCTTACTTGCCTGTGCTTCATTTCACCCACTGTAATTGTGACTAACTCCCTCACAAAGTGCCCTCCAGCCTCTTGAGAAAAGTACGGTATAACTAATGTATCCTACATGAACATTTCCTTATGAGGTGGGAAAAAGGACCGCCATGTTCAGAGAGAATCCATAAGCAACATTATGTAGGTTCAATAGACAGGGAACATGAATGCAGCTAAAGACCTTACAGATAAAAGACCGTAATATGAGGTTTTGAATGATCTTATAGACAGTAGGGATGGGTAGCCAAAAAAATTGTACATTTTGTATCATTTCCCATGCCCTTTAGGGAAATGTTTGTTTTGTTTGGGGGTTCCCTCCTCCTAGTGTCACAGGCGACAACACAAAATGAAAATTTTCTGGCTGCTTTCCAACATCCCTCCTTCCTGCCGAGAACAAACACCCCTTCCCACCTTCCTTATGACCTGTCCCCACAGCACCCTCCCATGTCCCCCTCTAACACAAGAACATAATATTAGTCTTACTGGGTCAGACCAGTAGCCCGTTCTCATGGTGGCCAATCCAGGTCACTAGTACCTCGCCAAAACCCAAAGAGTAGCAACATTCCATTCAGAATCCTAAAGAATTCCAGAAGATTCCGGAATCTCAAACGTTCACAATCCAAAAGCTAGATTCCGGAATCCCAAAGAGTAACAAAAGATTCCAGAATCTGAAGTAGTAGCAACATTCCATGCTACCGATCGAGGGCAACCAGTGGCTTCCACCATGTCTCTCTCAATAACAGACTATGGATTTTTCCTCCAGAAACGTGTCCAAATCTTTCTTAACACCAGCTATGCTATCTGCTCTTACCACATCCTCTGGCAACACGTTCCAGAGCTTAAGTCTCCTCCTACTGGTTTTAAAAGTTATTTCCCTGTAACTTCATCGAGTGTCCCCCTAGTCTTTGTAATTTTTGACAAAGCGAAAATCGATCCACTTGTACCTGTTCTACTCCATTCAGGATTTTGTAGACTTCAACCATATCTCCCCTCAGCCGTCTCTTTTCCAAGCTGAAGAGCCCTAACCATTTTATCTTTCCTCATACAAGAGGAGTTCCAAGTGCCTTGCAACATTATAGCTATACTTTTATTTCAAGACATTGCCTTCCCAAAGTCCACTTTCAGCTGGTTGCCTTCTTTTCATATTTCATATACATCCACATATTTATTCCCTAAATCATCCTTCTTATACAACTTTAAGTTAATGAAATCCAGCATTTTCTTTCTGTCCTCTTATTTATTCACCTCATTCTATCATCTTTCTAATCTCTGTTCTCTCTATTGTCTCCTATTAGACGCTCCACCATCAATTTTCTACTTAACTTCAAGATTATACTCGTCTACTTTCTGGCTTTCTTATCCTTCTCAGTCTCGTTATCCTTTCTTCCACTTTTACCTCTTCTCTCTCCTTTCTGCTGTTCACATTTGCTGACTCTTATGCCGTTCTCTTCCCTTCTCTGTTTGTGTCTCTAATGTGGATTCTTGCTCTCACCATCTTAGCATTCATTGGCTCATCCACCCGTATCCTCTGCTCATCCCTCAGGCTATCAGAAGCCTCATCCGTCCTCTAGTCTTTTCTCATCTTGACTACTGTAACTCTCCTGGCTGGCCTATCTCTCTTATCTCCATTTTTTTTTTTTATAACTCATTCCGAACTTCATGATTTGTCTTCCCTTATCTGCTCCATTCATTTCTTCCATGTTCACGAGGTACGTATATAAACTCAGACGATTTTAGCAGTGCACATCACCTCACAGCTCTCTCTCCTGCTTGGAATTCCCTTGTTTCCCCCTTTGTATTCTCTCGGAGAGCTGGAAAAATGGTGTAGGGAAGGCAATAGTTGGGAATTAAATAGTGGGGGCCCTGGAGGCCTGCCCCCCCCCCAACTTTCTTAGGGATCCCCAACTGCAGTACCCTGAAAGGATGGCAGGGATGACACTAAGGGCCATATTCTACATACGATACCTAAAAAAAATCTCTGCCAAACAGGATGGCGCTTAGGCACTTCATCTTTTCCGTTACAGCTCCTCAAACATGGAATTCCCTCCCTATTTACTTAAGAGAGGAAAAAAATTGGGATAAATTTAAGAGCAAACTTAAAAGCTTTCTTTTTATAGATGCATTTAATGACTAAAAGGACCGACTAGGAGTTTCATTTTATTTTCATAACTTCTTTGAGATTTTTCGTTCTTTCCCTTCCTATTGTTTTCAACCATAAGTGTCTTTTCTTCTATTAACCAAATTATATTTCTGTCCCCATCCTTTCCTCACGTTCTATTATGTTTGTAAAGTTAGTCTTCAGTATGCTTTGTAAGGTTCAGTTTTTTGGTAGTTTTGTTTGTCCCCCCCAATTTTGTAATTTTATTGATTTGTTCATCGCTTTGAATTTTGAATAAGTGATTAATCCAATTTTATAATAAACTTGAACGATTCTGTAAAATGCCTCTGAAGTATGGTGCAGGGTATAGAATCACGCTTAGAGCTGTATATTTGATTAACCTTAGGACGCATCCATTTAGGCCAATGAAAACCGGGCCTAAATGCCAGCGCCTCAGTTGTGCCTATTCTGCACCTGCGCACCTAACTTTTAGGAATGCCCATGACCTGCCCATGCTCCTCCCCTGACCGCGCCCCCCTCCCCTTTTGAGATTCACACACTAGAATTTATGTGCACTGCTTTATAGAATACGCTTAGAAAGTTGTGCACGTAACTTCTAATTAGAGCCAATTTGCGCCGGTTATTGCTTGTTAATTGCCAATTATCAGTGCTGATTAGCTTGTTAAGCAATTAGGTTGTACGCACATATCAGCAATGCATACAGATTTGTACACTATAAGGAATGAGGCCCTAAGTGTATTCCGTTGCGGTGCCTACATCTTGGCGCCAGGTTATAGAATTTCCTCCTATATTATGAGTTGTACTATCTGATACACGTCTCTTGAGCCTTACACTTTATCCAGGGTCTCTATTGACTTTGTATTTTATTTTTCTGAAGCAGAATTTGACCTCTTGTCTTGCTAACTGAAGGCACCGAGTTTCTCCTCTGTGTTTTCTTATTCATTGGCAAAACCCACCGTCAACACGTTAAATATCACAACTCCCCTGACCTTCGTCCTTTACTCAAGCAATGACACGGTTTGGTGTCCCTGCGCTTCTCCGACAGCGCACCTTGAGCCATTTTCCTCAGCTCAGCTGGTAGAAGCATTTCCTTAAGAAATAAAGCCAACCTTTTATTTCAAAAGAACTGGCAGACAATGCGGAGGAGCGAGGAATGAAAGTTCAGGAGAAAAAGCCAGATAGGTCCAGAAAGGAAAAAGAGAAGTGAAGAAAAGTTGATTTGGGTTGATAGACTCCCTTAGCTCTACGAAGTCTTGTTAACCCTATAATGACTTCCCTCAAAGCACTGCTCTGAATCTTCCTTCTCTCTCTCTAACTTCAGCTCTTTAACTTTTCCTGCCACCTGACTTTTTCATCGTGTTTCATTCCATTCACCACTTAGATAAGAACTGTCAAGTCAATATTAAAAGCTGTGGATAGATAGCAGCACTGCAAGATAAATGGCTTAGCTAGTGGTAGCTGGGATTATTTAGTGGCACTGTCTGAATGGCACTGCCGAAAATCTGTACAAACCACCTTGACAGCATAAAGATATATAGCATAAACAATGCTGGCTGTGGATATTAGGAGGAAGGCGTGGCCTAGCGGTTAGAGCTACAGCCTCAGCACCGTAAGGTTGTGGGTTCAAACCCCACGCTGCTCCTTGTGACCCTGGGCAAGTCACTTAATCCCCCCGTTACCCCACCGGGACAGACAGGCCAAAAATGCTTGAGTACCTGAATAAATTCATGTAAACTGTTCTGAGTTCCCCTGGGAGAATAGTATAGAAAATTGAATAAATAAATAGTGTGAAAAGTTTCAGCCTCTGATTACCAGAGCTGGTATTGTGACATCATAATGCCTCATTCCACCAATAAGAGCCAACCTCATCAGTGATGTCACAATGGCTTCATTGTCCTACACTTGGCTCATTTTTACTACATGTTGATTTCTAGAGTGGTACAGTGGTTAAAACTGAAGCCTTAGCACCCTGAGATTGTGGGTTCAAACCCTGCACCGCTTCTTGTGACCTTGGGCAAGTCACTTAATTCCCCCCCACATTAGATTGATTTATTTAGTTCGTTTTATAGTCCTGTCCTTCCGAGGAGCCCAGAACAGGTCAGTGTTACATTCAGAATATTTTGGAGACACAACTTTGGGTACATTCACAACATACTGGAGAATTTGATTAAGGATTACAAAGACGCCTTTACAATTTGACTGGAGACATTAGACTAGTGGTAGACGTTTGAGGCAGTATATGTTAGAGGGGTACATTCATAGTGCATTGAAGGCATATAGAGATATACACTTCTCCCTCCATATTTGCTGTGATAGGGGATTACTAGAACCGCAAATACAGAAAAACCGCGAATAACTTTTCATATGTTATTCTCTGTTTTCTATTAAAAACTATCGTGAATTTGGTGAAATCACGAATAACATGGTGGGAGACCTGGCCTGTTCTTGCAGGAGAGGCACAACAAGGTGAAGAAAGTGCCAGGAATCAGTGATTTTCTCTGTAAAAAGCTTGGAATCTCTATGCAAGCTGATGTAATTTGGGGGGGAGGAGCCAGCAAGCTAAACACCGTGAATAATTGAAACCGCGAATGCTGAAACCGCGAATATGGAGGGAGAAGTGTATTCACAGCGAACTGTGGGCATTGGATTAGGGTACATTCACCTAATTCTTGGACCATGGATTAAGGGTCCCAGCGGTGCATTCTCATCTAAACCACGGACAAGAGACTGATTGGGACCTTGGGAGGTGTTGAAAAAGGTGCCCTTACGGAACAGTGCGCTGCTGTCAGCAATGAATTTTAGGTGAGTGGTTTCAATTTTAGGCCACTAAAATCTGGTCTTTAAGGTCTCAAGGCTGGTATGTGATTGTTCGAGAACAGTATTGTTTTTACCGATTTCCAGAAAGGTAGTAGGCTATCTATAACTCGAATGTCCGGAGGAAGTTGGTACCATAGTTTTGTCACACTGTGGAAGAAGGAGGGTTTCCAAGCAGTTTCTAGCTGAAGCTGATGAGCCGGTGGGATACATAGTCGGCGTTCCAGTTGCAATCTGAGTGGTCTTGTTGGGTGATAGATAGGGAGTTTTTCAGCTATATAGTGGGGGGTCATGTTGTGGAAGTGCTTAAAGGCGATAGTCAGTTGTTTGAAGATGGCCTATGAGCAGCCAGTGTACTTCGTTCAGTGCTGGGTTAATGGGTTTTTCAATAGCCTGACAACGGCGTTCTGGACTCTGTAGTTGTTGAAGTTCCTTCATAGAAAGGCCGGCGTACAAGCTGTTGCATTGGTCCAGGAGAGATAATACAAAGGCGTATAGCAGTTGAGTGCTTTGTCTGAAAAGTATCGTTGGATGTGCCTCAATTGTCGTAAGTGGTAGAAGGATGAGGACACCATCTTAGAGATCTGTGTGGAAAATGTAAGGTTGGCATCTAGGATGATCCGTAGACTGCATACTTAGTCTTTGGGTATGAGAATGGTGTATTCCTAGGTAAGGGAGGGTCGAGGGGCTATACAGGTCTCCTTGCGAAGCCTTAATAGCTCAGTTTTGGACGTGTTTAGTTGGAGTTTGTGAGATGTCATCCATAAATATACTGTGAGCCCACAGGGATATATAGGGAAAATTCATGCGGCAGCAGCCAAAAAAGCAAACAGGATGGATGGCAAAAAAAAAAAATGGATGGTTAACAAGACTAAGAATGTTATAATGTCCCTGTATCGCTCCATGGTGCGACCTCATCTGGAGTATTGCATTCAATTCTGGTCTCCTTCTCTCAAGAAAGATATAGCAGCGCTAGAAAAGGTTCAAAGAGATAGCGACCACATGATAAAAGTATGGAACTCCTCTCATATGAGGAAAGACTAAAACAGTTAGGGATTTTCAGCTAGGAAAAGAGATGGCCGAGGGGAGATTGAAGTCTACAAAATTGAAGTCTACCAAACTGAAGTCTACAAAATCCTGAGTGGAGTAGAACAGGTACAGGTGGATCGATGTTTCACTCCGGCAAAAATGACAAAGACTAGAGGACACTCAATGAAGTTACAAGGAAATACTTTTAAAACCAATAGCAGTAAATTTTTTTTCACTTAGAGAATAGTTAAGCTCTGGAACGCGTTGCCAGAGGATGTGGTAAGAATGGATAGCATAGCTAGTTTTAAGAAAGGTTTGGACAAGTTCTTGGAGGAAAAGTCCATAGTCTGTTATTGAGAAAGACATGGGGGAAGCCACTGCTTGCCCTGGATCGGTAGCATAGAATGTTGCTACTCTTTGGGATTCCGGAACCCTGCTACTCTTTGGGGGTTCTAGAATCTTGTTACTCTCTGGGATTCCGGAATCTTGAGATTCTTTGAGATTCTGTATGGAATGTTGCTACTCTTTGGGTTTTGGCCAGGTACTAGTGACCTGGATTGGCTTGATGGACCATTGGTCTGACCCAGTAAGGCTATTCTTATGTTCTTAGTTGATTGTAAGCCGCTTAGATAAAACCTTGATAGGTGATATATAAATACCTAATAAAAAAATATTCAGTGGCTCTATCCAAATACTGATTAGATTTAATAACTTCATATAACGCTGAATACAAAAGTTTTAAAGTAGTTTATAAAACTAAAACAAAATCAATACAATCATTTTAAAAAAAGGGTTTCCAATAAAAAAAAAAAAAACAAAATAAAGAACTCACTAATAAAGTCCATCAAAAATGAACTAAAAAAAATCTGTCTTCAAAACCTTTCGGAATCCAAGATAACTTGATAAATCAGAAACGTTCTAGAAGGTAGAATATTTCACAAGGAATATTAGGTGGCGCTAAGCATTGTAACGGTTAGATGCACCCTATTTATGTCGGTGTCAGGTCAAAAGCGCGCTGGGACAAAGGCGCGCCCAGACAATTGAGCGCAGCGCGGAGATGTGTGCCGCTCAAAATTAATGTTTTTAGGGCTCCGACGGGGGTGTGTGTGGGGGAACCCCCCCACTTTACTTAATAGATATCGTGCCGTGTTGTGGGGGGGGGGGTGGGGGGTTGTAACCCCCCACATTTTACTGAAAACTTCACTTTTTCCCTGTTTTTAGGGAAAAAGTTAAGTTTACAGTAAAATGTGGAGGGTTACAACCCCCCAAACCCCCCATAACGCCGGCGCGATGTCTATTAAGTAAAGTGGGGGGGGGGGTTCCCCAACAAAACCCCCCGTCAGAGCCCCTAAAAACAGTAATTTTGAGCGGCGCGCACCTCCGCGTTGCGCTCAATTGTCTGGGCGCGCCTTGTCTATGAACCATTTATGTCAGTGTTTTCATGACCTAAATGCCTACGCCTAAGTAGATCCTTGTGAAACTGGAAGACTGGCCGTCAAAATGGCAGATGGCGTTTAATGTGAGCAAGTGCAAAGTGATGCACGTGGGAAAGAGAAGCCCAAACTATAGCTACGTGATGCTGGATTCTGTGTTAGGAGTCGGTTCATAGACAACGGCGCGAAAGACAAAGGCGCGCCCAGACAACCCCCCACCCCCCCCACAACGCGGTGCGATGTCTATTAAGTAAAGTGGGGGGGTTCCCCCCCCCACGCCCCCCCATCGGAGCCCTAAAAACATTAATTTTGAGCGGCGCGCGCTTCCGCGCTGCGCTCAATTGTCTGGGTGCGCCTTTGTCCCGGCGCGCTTTTGACCTGACACCTTAGGAGTTACTGCCCAGGAAAAGGATCTAGGTGTCATTGTTGAGGATACGTTGAAACCCTCAGCCCAATGTGCAGCGGCGGCTAAGAAAGCAAATCGAATGCTAGGAATTATCAGGAAAGGAATGGAAAACAATGATGAAAATGTTGTAATGCCCTTGTATCGCTCTATGGTACGGCTGCACCTCGAATACTGTGCGCCGTTCTGGTCGCTGTATCTCATAAAAGATATAGCGGAATTAGAAAAGGTACAGAGAAGGGTGACAACAGCGATAAAAGGGATGGGACGACTTCTCTATGAGGAGAGGCCAAAGTGGTGATATCAGTTAGCTTAGCGAGGTTTAAAGAAGGTTTGGATAATTTCCTAAAGGAGAGATCCAAAGGCTTGTGGAAATCCTAAGATAAACAGCATAAAATCAGTTTTACCACTTGGATCTAGCTAGATACTTGGGACCTGACGGAATAAGGATATTGGGCATGATGAACCTTCGTCTGTTCCAGTATGGTAATTCTTATGTTCTTATGTGAGCCAAGTATAGGACAGTCAAGCCATTGTGACATCACTGATGAGGTTGGCTCTTAAGCATTGATGGAATGAGGCATTATGACATCACAATCTCAGCTCTGGAATGTTGCTACTCTTTGGGTTTCTGCCAGGTACTTGGGACTTGGGTTGGCCACTGTTGGAAACGGGATACTGGGCTTGATGGACCTTCGGTCTGTCCCAGTATGGCAGTTCTTATGTTCTTACGTATAGGGCAGTCAAGCCATTGTGACATCACTGATGAGGTTGGCTCTTAAGCATTGGTGGAATGAGGCATTATGACATCACAATCTCAGCTCTGGAATGTTGCTACTCTTTGGGTTTCTGCCAGGTACTTGGGACCTGGGTTGGCCACTGTTGGAAACGGGATACTGGGCTTGATGGACCTTCAGTCTGTCCCAGTATGGCAAGTCTTATATTCTTAATAAATGTTTTTAGTGCACTAATACAACAAACACATTGAAACATTTCCTTGTTTATTTGTGTCATGTCACATGAGATATAACACAACACAAATCAAATGTCCTAATGCCTCTGTAATTTGAATCTGGCAGCTTTTTCACGTCATGTGCACTAAACATTTCTCCCTCCATTATAGCAATAAGCTCTATTATTTAGTTGCGTTGTCAAGAGAATGCCAAAAGAGCAAAATTATATTTGTGTAGTTTGGCAAGTTCCTCTGGGTCAATTACATTTCAAAACAAGGTAGAAAAAATATCAAGTATTTTACATTTTTAACTGATCGGGTTCTAATGAATTAGTTAATTAGTTAATTAGGTGCCATCAACTCGTGTTCGACTCCTAGCGAGTCCTGGAAAAGCAGAGACTTAGAGGAGACATGATAGAAACCTTCAAAACCCTGAAGGGCATAGAGAAGGTAGACAGGGACAGATTCTTCAGACTGTGGGGAACCACAAAGGGGCACTCGGAGAAATTGAAAGGGGACAGGTTTAGAACAAACGCTAGGAAGTTCTTTTTTACCCAGAGGGTGGTTGACACATGGAACGCGCTTCCGGAGGTTGTGATAGGCCAGAGCACATTACAGGGGTTCAAGGAAGGTTTAGAAAGGTTCCTAAAGGATAAGGGGATTGAGAGGTACAGATAGAAGTAGAGAGGATAAGGGGATTGAGAGGTACAGATAGAAGTAGAGAGGATAAGAGGATTGAGAGGTACAGATAGAAGTAGAGAGGATAAGAGGATTGAGAGGTACAGATAGAAGTAGAGAGGATAAGAGGATTGAGAGGTACAGATAGAAGTAGAGAGGATAAGAGGATTGAGAGGTACAGATAGAAGTAGAGGTAGGTTATAGGAATAGTCAGGGACCAATTCACAGGTCATAGGCCTGATGGGCCGCCGCGGGAGCGGACCGCTGGGCACGATGGACTTCTAGTCTGACCCAGTGGAGGCACCTTCTTATGTTCTTATGTTTCTTATGATGAATTACACAGCTAAAAAGAAACTGGTTTTGTGCTAGTCCGGAAAGGTCCTCCAGCGTCATCCCTATGGTTGCTTTCAACCTGTCCAGCCATCTGATTGCAGGTTGCCCTCTTCACCTGGTTCCTTCGATCTTCCCAAATATGATGTCCTTCTCTAATTATCTTTCAATGGAAGTAAAACCTGGATGTCTCAAACCATCCTCTTTTTTTTCTGGAGCCATATAGTAACCCTAGGTCAGGGGTAGGGAACTCCGGTCCTCGAGAGCCGTATTCCAGTCGGGTTTTCAGGATTTCCCCAATGAATGCGCATGAGATCTATTTGCATGCACTGCTTTCAATGCATATTCATTGGAGAAATCCTGAAAACCCGATTGGAATACGGCTCTGGAGGACCGGAGTTCCCTACCCCTGCCCTAGATTAACTGCTGCTCAATATTGGCTGACATTAGTTGACCACAGCTGGCAGGAGTTTTTTTTCTGCTTGCTTAAATCACTTTGAATATCAACCGCTGTGAATTCAAAATCCTAGCTAGATTTCTCATGAACACAAACCTCACTTGAAGCTTGGTCGTCACGTTACATCCATAATCCTCAATTACTTAGCTATACCTGCATAGTAACAAGGTGTATTCTCCCCTTCTCTTTCTAAAAGCCATGATGCAGATTTGGCATCAAAACAGGCAGGCAGACATTCGCCCCAGTGGTGGCAGCGACTAGACTTGCCAAGTATTTTGACTGTCTGCCAGGTTGAGATCCCGCACAGATGAAAGGCGGCATGAATGTGCTAATTACTATTGGCAATTAATCATCTCCAGACACGGTTGTCAGATTCTTGACCTATGTCAAATCTCTTCCCCTCCCCCACCCCTTCCAAAACTTTCTAGCCAGTCATTAGAACATAAATAAGGACAGCCCCACTGGGTCAGACCAATGGTCCATCAAGCCCATAAGCCCGCTCCCACGATGGCCAATCCAGGTCTCTAGCACCCGGCCAAAACCCAAAGAGAAGCAACATTCCATGCTACTGGGACCAGGTGGATGCATTGCCGATGAGCAAACAGACAGACCTGTAGGAGACAGTCGTAACCAAATAAATAACCCAATTTCTTCCAATTCTCTCTGATCCTTGCTATGCACAGTCAGAAATAATGACCTGATTTTATATGCAGATTGGTTTTCCCCAGTATCTAGCAAGTCCCCATTTTAGGTTAATAACTAGCAGTCTGTAGTCACGGCAAAATTTAAGCGCTCGGGTGGCGAGGAATCTACTACTCGTCAGACACCGCAAACTTGTTATACAACGTGGTCTCCATTCTGCTAGCAGTCCTTGACAGGTGTGGGCTGCTAACAGGATGTGGCAGCAAATTCATTGCAATGAAAACATCTGAATTTCAGTGTATCCCTCATGGGACACACACAGGATCTGCTGATACCTGAAAAATGTGTTTCTTCCTTGAAAATTTACACAGCCAAATGTAAACGTGTAGGAATAATTCACAACTTCCCTCCCTTCCTCCTCCCTTGGCGCAGACTCCATACAGGATAAATGTTTTACAGCATAAATTGCAGGTTTGTGAACACAAGCAGCAGGACCGACGGCGTCTAATCTGGAAACACGGTGTAGTCTTGTAAAGGGGATGAATCCAGGCATTTGCAGCACAGAATTACTCTTGCAAATTTTCTGAAATGTTTGCTATTCTGCAGAGCAAAGTCTGAAGCTCTAAGCGTGGGGGCAGTCAGAGACACCTCCAAAGAGGCAACAGAAAAACAACTGATGGCCCTTAAGATACAAAGATGAGTAGTAAGGCATGCTTAGGGCTACCAGACATCTGGATTTACACTGTTTCTGGCAGTGAGGAAGGCCCAAAGCCAAAAAGAGCAGCGAGATATGAAGGTTGCACGGAGGGGGGGGGGGGGGGGGGGGGAGAAATGCTGCTGCACTCATTTGGGGAGATAGAGGGAAGGAGGGAGAAGGAAGACCAGGGAAGGGAGAGGAAAAGAAAGAGAGATGCCAAGACCATGGGAGGGAGGGGAAGGGAAGGAGATACCAGACAATGGAGGGGGAGGGAAGGGAAGGAGGCAGATGCCAACCTGAAATCAGCAGGAGCCTACCAAGTTAGGCGCCTACCATCCAATTGATTTTAATTTAAGCCAATTATGGGGTGCTAATTGCTTGTTATTGGCGCTGATTAAGCTTTTTAAATTAAGTTAGGCATGTCTAGATCAGCCAGACCCGCCCATCAAGGTGCCTAACTTTAGGCGTACTTTACTTTACGCGCTACGCAAGTATTCTGAAGAGGCTGTTCCATGCAGAGCGCTCTTTACGAATACTAGGTTAGCGCGGGTCATCCCATCGTCTAACTTTGGGTGCCGCTTATTGAATTCCCCTCCAAATATTTAAAACAAGAGTTCTTTGCAACTTTCTGAAGCAGGGGTTCTGCCCTCACTAATTAAATCTCACTCGGCAGGTTTACTAAAAAAGGGGAAATCTTCCAAAAGTACACAGGTGAGGCTCCAAATCAGGCAGGCAGACCTTCACCCCAAAGATGGCTGCATGGAGGCATACCGCAGTATTTTGACGGTCTGGCATGTTCATATCCTGCACAGAAGAAAGGCAGCATGAATGTGCTAATTACTATCAGCAATTAATCATCTCCAGACGCGGCTGTCAGACTCCTGACCTAAATCAAATCTCTCCCCCCCCCCCCACCCGAGGCAGGAATCTCCAACTGTAAACCAGCTGCATTTACCGGCTAATGCAAATACCTACATGTTTCTGTCTCAGAAATTTAAAAAAGCCCTTTTGGAATGCCAAGCCGGCGCAAGGAGTGCCTTTTTACAGCGTACTGTATGGTGTCCTCTACCGCGCAGGATCCAATCTTTTGGCATCTACAAGATCCCTTAAATGGAATTCCTTTCCCCTTAGCCCCTGTCACAAGGATGGGTGGTGGCTGTATCTAACCTTACACTTACTGACTGCTTAGATCGCTTGAAATACTTGAAAGGTATTAACGTAGAACAAAATCTTTTCCAGAGAAAGGAAAATAGTAAAACCAGAGGACATAATTTGAGGTTGAGGGGTGGGAGACTCAAGAGCATTGTAAGGAAATTCTTCTTTACGGAGAGGGTGGTGGATGCCTGGAAGGCGCTCCCGAGAGAGGTGGTGGAGAGGAAAACGGTGACGGAGTTCAAAGAAACGTGGGATGAACACAAAGGATCTAGAATCAGAAAATAAGAGTAAATATTGAAGAACTAAGGCCAGTACTGGGCAGACTTGCACGGTCTGTGTCTGTATATGGTCTTTTGGATGGGCTGGGGAGGGCTTTGACGGAGACTTCAGTAGTTGGAACCTAAGCACAGAACCAGGCAGAGCTTTGGATTCTTGCCCAGAAATAGCTAAGAAGAAATAATTTTTTTTTTTTTAGATTGAATCAGGTTAGGCAGACTGGATGGACCATTCGGGTCTTTAACTGCCGTCATCTACTACGTTTCTATGAATATTGACCCTCCATGCTCAGCAGAGCCTTTTGTAATATATTTGGGGAGCTGTGACCATCCCAACTTGGATGCTCCAGTTTTTACCTAGATACCCATCCCTATTGTATATAAGCAAGCAGTAAGAGGTTCAGGATGGGGGGGGGAGGAAAGCAAAAAAATAAGCATAAACATTTATCTCTCCTCCCCTGTAGCCTCTGTAAGGCTGTTATATTAGTATTGGCCATGCAAGGCTAACCTGTACTTCATAGAACATGCTTCTCTGTTTAATTGGCCAATTATTACAGATTAATCTGTATGAGCCTCACGTCTTCACAGTTGCGTCTGAAAGCAGAAAAGGAGTGACCTAAATGTTTTCCCTTCCGCCGGCACTGCAGAGCATCTGCCACAATTGGGGCACAGAGGAGGAGGGTACTTGGCCAGGCCGGTAGCCACCCTATGGTCCCCCCCCCCCACACACACACAAACCCCCTTATAAAAATAGAAATCCGTTCCAGATGTAATTACTTGCTGTGTCAGAAAGCATCTCACAGATGTCTTGTCGTCTTTCTGCAGACTCACATCTTCTCCCCTTCCACAAATCACTGTGTCTACGGTTTGTCTCTGCCCAACAGCTCTACAACTTTTAAATTAAAATCACCCAGAAAGGGACAGCAGCAACCTGGGATTCTGTGCACCTTCTGTATTTGTTGCTTCAAAGCTTTCGGAAACTCAGTTTTGCACGGCATTTAATGTTTTTAACATTTTATGGAAGGAAATATATTTATTTATTTATTATTTCGATTTCTATCCCGTTCTCCCAGAAGCTCGGAACGGGTTACAAGTAGACATTCACAGTCGTTTGAAGACAGACCAGTCGTGACAACAAATAGGTTACAGTAGACAATAACAGAGCTTATTCTAGAGACCAGACTGGTCCTAGCGAAGAGTACTAGGAGAAATATATTGAGGAGACAGTTATATAATACAAAATAAATATTCATTAGAAGTAATTACATAACTCTGAGACTTCCATTCCAAATATTCTGTGAAATACTATCATTCCTCCAAAAATTTTCATATGACAAACCCTACCCCCCCCCCTTTCACTCCTCTTTCCTTTCCCCCTCCTCCCTTCCCTCCCAGGATGGAAGGTGACATAGATTACCAGGTCTTGGGATACCTGCATTGCATTTAAATATGGAGGGGAAGGGAATGTGTAGTTTGGACAGGAGGGATTATGGTTAATTATATAAATTGTTTGGAGAATCGATAGATTTTTATTTATTATATGTATTAGAATTTTAACACTTGTGTTATTTGTATTTTTACTTTAATAAAATGTTTGAACATAATTTAAAAGAAAAGAATGAGGGGGAAGGGGTTGGAATCATGGGGAGTGGGGGGATAAAAGTAAGGAATGGATTAGGCTATATGGAAATTTAATTTGGAGGAATGGTAGAAATATGTATGGAAATATTATTATTGTGAATATATTTGTAATGAATATTTCTTTGTATTATATTATTACATTTTTACTTGATTCCTTCAATAAAATGTTATAAACTAAATATAAAATTTGGGTTGCTAAGCAATGTAGGATAAATCGTGGCTGGGGTGGGTGGGGGGGGGGGATGTGCACAGAGGCGTTGCACCTCTGACAGGATGGTAAGTAGTTACACGGTGGAACTCAAGACCATAGTTAGAATTGGATGGTTTCCACTGTGCTCCCAACTCCTCCACTTACTCTCCATGTGGCCCTGGAAAAGTCACGTAGCCTCTGGTTGGTTCTGTTTAACTATTAGGGCTCCTTTTATCAAGGCGGTAAACACGCGGAATACCACGCATTCAACTGCCTGCCGCGTTAGTCACTAATGCCTCCATTGACCAGGCGTTAGTTTTTGGGTGTGCCGCGGGGTTAGCGTGTGATGAAATGTCCAACGCGCTAACCCCCGTAGCGCACCTTGATAAAAGGAGCCCTTAGCCTCCATTACCCTTGGGGTAAGGTTACCATATGGCTCCAGAAAAAGGAGGACGGATTGAGACATCCGGGTTTTACTTCATTACTTTCAATGGAAGTAAACCCAGATGTCTCTAACTATCCTCCTTACTTCCATTGCTTTTAGTGGAAGTAAAACCCGGATGTCTTGCATTGATATGCAAGAGGAGATTTTAGGGGAAAAGTTTTCTACATGGTTCGTTCCAGTCCATTTAAGATTTTGTTAGATAAAGCTCTAAGGGCTCTTTATAATAACCCGGATATAGGGTAACCCTAGGAAATGAGGCCATCACAAAGTGCTTGTGGAGGGACATATCTATTGTACCTGAATATATGTCCAGGTCTGTCCAGGTGCCTGGATGGACTTTCCAAAACCTGACAGTTTGTCTGGGTTTTGGAAAGCCCCGATGAGCTCCAGCCACATCTGGAAGGGCCTCTGAGCATGTGCAGATGACGTTGCAAACACTTGCACGTGCTCGCGGTCCACCAGATGCGGCCCAGAGGTTGGAGAAGAAGGGACGAGGCTTTCTGGGGGCAGGGCTGGAGGCGGAACTGGGCAGGCCTAGGGCGGAATGGGGCAGGGCCATGCACCCAGGTCTTTGCGTCTCAAAATATGGCAACCCTATAAATATAGAACTTGCCTGGAGATTTGAACCTGACTTCCTGGTTCTAAGCTCAATACTCTAACCGTGAGGTTACTCCTCCACTCCACAAGTATTCTAACCCAACCAACAGATGTCACTGTTGTACTGTGGCTAGAGCATTCTGGAAGTGGGGATGGACACCTCAGAATGCTGTTTCCTCGGTAATGTCAACTGCCCAATCAGAGAAAAGAAGCTAGGGGAAAGGGAATGGGGCTCGTATGCCGCCTTTTTGTGGTTACACATTCAAAGCGGTTTACATGGAGGATTAATACCGTGACCATTAATTTTTTCCCTCAAAATGGGACATCTACTAATTTTTAGGTAATAACATTGTAGATATCTGTCTTTCTTTCTGTCTCTCTCCCTGCCCCCCTCTTCCCTTTCTTTCTCTCTCTCCCTGCCTCCTTTCTTTCTTTCTATGTTTCTTTCTTTCTCTCTCCCTGCCCCTCCCCATCGCCGCTGATTTCTCCAAGCCACCGCCGCCAATTTCTTTCTGCTTCCCCGACGCTGATGCAGCAACAGGTCAGGTGCGTGCAGTGACTTTACAAGCTGCGGGCCCACAAGCCTTCCCCCCGACATCAATTCTGAAGTTGGAGAGGAAGTTCCGGGCCTGGAACTTCCTCTCTGATGTCAGAATTGACATCGGGGGGAGGGGGAGGAGAAGGCCTGTAGACCCGCCGCTTGTAAAGTCGCATCCCGTTGTCCCCAAGCACAGCGCCTTTTTTTTGAAATTGTTACACTGGGTTGCTCTCTTTCTGAAAACGGGACATTTCGGCGTCCCAAAGCTATGCTTAGGGACAACGGGATAGGCTAGCTAAAAACAGGACATATGGTCACGTTAAGGATTAAGTGATTCGCCCAGGGTGGCATGAAGTAGAGCTGGAATTCAATCCCACAATTTCAGGCAACTGAGGCAGCAGCTCTACCACTAGGCCACGTCTCACTTATGAATCAACTCCAGAGGAAGCCAAACAGTGGATACAGCTACCACTGTGTTGTTCTCCTTACAATATATTTTTGGCCATTTCCCCTAAAGCAGCATGAATATACCAAAACCATGCAATAGCCTTTTCTTAAGATCTATAAAAGCTTTGAATTGTTCAGGAACAAAGAAAATATATTTTAAACCTCCCCAAAATAGCAAACATTTGCGTGGGTAAAGAAGCCTACAAGTGGCTCCTGAATCCAATGTTGCTTGTTTCAAGTTCAGGTTTCTTTATTTTTTATATACCGTCTATCAAATCAGGTGTCTAAATGGTGTACAATATAATGAGACTAAAAAAGAAATAAAAAAGGTGAATAAAAGCAATGTCTTATCAAATATTAAAAATACTAAATGAGTTCACATTGACATACATGGAACAACAGGGAAGTAGGGGAGGGAAGTTTTAAATACATCGAAGTAAAATTAATAAAAAAAAGGGAGGTTACTTTTGCAACATCTGGATAAATCCAAAGTTTTTGACCAAGGAAAAGAGATTTAGAATTACGAAAATAAATTTTCATTACATTATTCAAGTGTTGCTCAAATACAAAAGAGGCAACTACAGTAGCCCGTTGTGTGGTTTCATTAACTGATTGCTCCAAAATAGCTGACAGATCTTTTAAATCCATTTCCTGCTGTTGTAAAGTTTCAAAATGTTGTGTCTCTGAGTTATCAGGAGGGGGCTTTTTTAGGGCCCCTGTATATAAGAACCTAAGAATAGCCTTACTGGGTCAGACCAATGGTCCATCAAGCCCGGTAGCCCGTTCTCACGGTGGCCAATCCAGGTCATTAGTACCTGGCCAAAACCCAAGGAGTAGCAACATTCCATTCAGAATCCTAAAAAACAGCAAGATTCCAGAATCCCAAAGAGTAACAAAAGATTCCGGAATCTGAAGTAGTCACAACATTCCATGCTACCGATCCAGGGCAAGCAGTGGCTTCTCCCACGTCTTTCTCAATAACAGACTTTGGACTTTTCCTCCAGGAACTTGTCCAAACCTTTCTTAAAACCAGCTACGCTATCCGCTTTTACCACATCCTCTGGCAACTCGTTCCAGAGCTTAACTATTCTCTGAGAGAAAAAACATTTCCTCCTATTGGTTTAAAAGTATTTCCGTGTAACTTCATCGAGTGTCCCCTAGTTTAACGGGGGAATCATTTCTATGGAAAAATGTAAAACATCTATAAGGTATTTTTTAAACATTTCAACTGGTAAAAATCCCAGGATCTCTTTAATGGAAATGTATAAGATTTAAATGTTTCTGTAACAGGTGGATACTTGTGTAAAGTTTTTCAAAAATTGATAAATGAACAACAACAAAAAAAGAAGCAAGCAGCCTGGAAATGCATAGATCTTTCACTGGTATTGGCTGACTTCCAAGCAACTGAAATAATCCATATGTATAGGGATACCATATGACTTCCTTTTGGATTTCTGCAGATCTGTCCTTCGGGTTTTTTTAACTTTTAGAAAAATGTCCTCTTATGTTTTTATGTGCCCATGATCATTCCATCTATCCAAAACAAGGGCCCAGGTATTCCACAGTCAGAGAACAGAAGTCCAAACACAACAAAAGAAAAAACTGTTTATTGAGACAAATAAAAAATAAAATAATCTCCACTTAATGACTGACTGACATATGATGTAATACGGACCCTACACGGTCCGTGTTTCGGCAGAAAGTCTTCTTCAGGGGTCCAGGTCAGTATTCACTCAACGGGTATAAAAGACAGATAACAAATATGGATAAAACCTTGTCCGTAGAGTGGCTGTAATAAAATACAAGACAACACAACACTTCTGCCAGGCAGGAGTAATAACCCATCTAGCCATCCAATGAGAGAAACCATCTCTGGCCTATTAGTCAGTCTGGGCACATGGGGGCGCTATAGGGGGAGAAAGGCATTGCTAATCTCTCTGTTTCCCCTGCTGGTTGAATCTGTCAAAGGAATTTTGTTCCATGCAGCACCACTTTAAGAATATGTCATGGAAAGACTTTCACATGTATTCAGAAGCCAGTCACAGTTCGTGAGGGATATCCGCTCTTACGATGAGAAAACTTGGGCTCAGGCTGAGTCAAACTCAAATTCAGAAGTTTTTGAAAAGTAGTTTATTATCTACTGCTGTACTGTAAGTCTAGGGTTACCAGATTTTTAAAGTTAAAAAAAGAGGGCATATGGCCCCGCCCCATCCCACCTCCGGCCCTTTTCCGCTCCCAGTCACGCCCCCACACAAATCGTTGTCATCTTCCCTAAGCTCGGGGTCGTGTCTAGAGGGCCTCGAGCATGCGCTGATGCGATATGATGACATCACATGCATGCATGCAACATCATCACGTTGAATCCATGCATGCCCAGAGGTCCCACCCACAGACGTGGCCCCAAGCTCAGGCTTTCCAAAACCCGGACAAACTGCCGGACTTTGGAAATCCATCCGGGCACTCAGACAGTCCTCTCAAAAAGGGATATGTCCGGGTTGTCTGGTAACCCTGTGCAAGTCAGTCATTGCTTCATGTGTGTTCGTTAACTTAAAAACGAGTAACCAAAATTACAACGAGGAGGAAAGACTTCAAATTCCCCTTTGTCAAAAAAAAACAGAGTTTTTGCAATGACAATCTGATGGGGTAAGGTTCTTCCTAGCATAGGTCAAAACCTCGCTGTGACCCCAGAATTTTTATAATTTTTATAATGCAAACATTCTGTTTCCTATATTTATGTGTGTGGTTTATTTTTCAAAATTCTTAATGCAAAAAATTAATCTAAATCACCGCGATCTCGCTGTCTGAAATGACTCAATATAGCAGAAATTGCTGAATTTCCAATGAAACCAAGGGGTCCTTTTACTAAGGCATGCTAGCCAATTCAGCGTGCGCTAAACGCTAATGCGTGCGTAGAATATAATGGCACCCCCAGCAATGGAATCACTCGCCTAAACACCTCCGGGAAGAAACAGCATTAGAACGATTTAAGCGCTCATTAAAAAGCTTCCTTTTCGCCGATGCTTTTGGGAAGTTGCTTAGCCATTAAGGGCTCCTTTTACGAAGGCATGCTAGCCAATTCAGCGTGCGCTAAACGCTAATGCGTGCGTAGAATATAATGGCACCCCCAGCAATGGAATCACTCGCCTAAACACCTCCGGGAAGAAACGGCATTAGAACGATTTAAGCGCTCATTAAAAAGCTTCCTTTTCGCCGAAGCTTTTGGGAAGTTGCTTAGCATTAAGGGCTCCTTTTACGAAGGCGCGGTAGCGGTTTAACGGGCGTAATATGTGGCCATAAAATGTTAGGAATGATGTATGTTCGAGCTTATTTACTCTTTTTTTTATTACATATTTCGTTTTTAAATCCTTGATTCCCACAAGGAGGTTTCTTAAAGCTTTTTCTCCCTTAAAAGGTGGACTATATTCAAGAGATTTTCTTCTTTATTTTTGTTTCTGTTTCATATTCATTTGTTTAATGATGAATTGAAAAAGATGTATTCAGTATTTCTTGTACAATTCTGTATGTAACTAGTATTTTAGCCCGTTACATTAACGGGTGCTAGAATATATGTCTGTCTGTCTGTCTTTATTTCCGTCTTTCTCTCTCTCTGTCCTGCTGTCTTTTTCTGTCTGTCTCTTTCCCTGGCCCCCTTTGTCTGTCTGTCTTTCTGTGTCTCTCCCTGTCCCTGTGTCTTTCTTCTTTTCTTTTTGTCTCCCTTCCTCCCCCTGGTGTTAGAATATATGTCTGTCTTTCTTTCTGTTTCTCTCCCTACCCCTGTCTTTTTCTTTCTGTCTCTCTTCCTCCCGCTGTCTTTCTTTCTGTCTCTCTCCCTCCCTGGCCCCCTTTGTCTGTCTGTCTTTCTGTCTCTCTCCCTGTGTCTTTCCTCCTATCTCCTTCCCTACTTCCCTGTCCAGCAGCCGCAGCATTCCCTCTCCCTCTTTTTACCGCAAAAGGAGCCTGCACGGACCTAACAGCCCGAGCCCCCAGCAGTGTAACTTCCCGGCGGCTCCTCTCACGATCGCCGCCTTCTCCGACGCAGGAGCGGCTCTTGAGAGGAGCCGCTGCAGCGTCTTTGAGAAGTTGAAAAAAAACTTTGGCCCGTCTCCGTGCTCGGCCGCGGCGGGCTACAGTTGCCGCGGCCGACATCCGCCTTGCCGTATTTTTTTTTTTTAGTTGAAAGACGCGGCGGTGGCTCCTCTCATGATCCCCACCTGCGTCAAAAGTCCAATGCAGGCGGGGATCGTGAGAGTAGCCACCGCTGCGTCTTTCAAAGAACCGTAAGCTACGCATGCGCACTTCCTATGGGTCGCTACAGCTCACGGAAAACGGGAGTGCGCATGCGCGGCCTAGCGTTTTATTATATTAGATTATTTGAAATTATAAATTAAAAAAAAAATCAACATATTTTTTTGCTCCAAGCTTTAACTAACAGGGTCCCCTTCCGTAATGTTTTTTCCCTAATTGTACCTTTTCTTCGAAATTGCAGTTCTACCCTTTTCTCCCTCCCATTTCAAGTATGACGTCTGTATTTTGTCCTTAGTACGTCTTCATGTGGCACATTTTTAATGTACATCGCTTTGAATTTATTATAAAAGCGTTTTTATCAAATTTTAATAAAACTTGAAACTAGTAAAAGGACCCCCAAGAGGAAGCAGTAAAATACAACAGACTGCCCCCAAAAGGAAGAACACTTAAGGGACAATTTGAGGTTTTTTCTCCTCATTGTGTCCATCAGTATCATTATCACTGTTAAATTTTGGACACTTTTGCTTTGACCACTTCATTAACTTAAAGCCATTTTTACACATTTGCTACGATCAAGTCTTTCTTTAGCAAAGGTAGCAACCATTTTTTATTTCTTGTACCCTCCTTTTGTCTGCAAATATGGCAACCTCGCAATGTACGACTGTATTTCCAGAATGCAACTTAGCCAGTTTCTCCGCCATCAGCAGAGCGGATGAGACCATAAGATAGTTCCACTGTGGTAATATTCATGCAGCTAACACCTTTCCTCCTCATGAGAACAAGGACATCTGCTCGGCACAACTCAGTGCAACGTATGTGAAACAGATCACCGTGAAAAGTCATGTTTTCATGCCGCAAGCATGCCCTTTGGAAAATATAGCTTTGGTGATGTGATGAGGTTATGGGCCCCAAATACTTGTAGCAGTTTGAATACTTTGAAGATCCTACTCAAGTCCTCGCATCCCCTACATTCGCCCACTACACAAATGTATATAAAACTCTGAATAATAATATTCCCGCTGTCCATATTCTCAGGCTTTCAGTGCCAGCAAACGAAGACGAGCCCTGTAAATTAATAGCCCCCTGGTGGGTCATTATCTTTCGACTGGCTTATTTCATTTCATATACCATATGCTTCTGGTCCGCCAGGGACTTTGTTTCATTTACCAGCATTTGAATAGATTTTTGCACAGTAAATCCTTGAGGCCTTCCCCCCCCCCCCCTTCCCCCAGAAGGACCTGGTCTGCAGTTTCTGGAAATGATGTCTCAGCAAAAAGGTGGAGCAGCTGCGCACAGAAGAATGCGGGGAAGCTGCCGTCGAATGTTACTAGAAATGAAGCTTGGTCTACCTTGCTAACATAAATCAGCGGTATATGTAAATGAAGCTAGTCAGCTGCACTGTTCCCTCTAAGCCGAGTGGGAGTGCTGCAAAAGCATTGCTGCCAGCGGGGGGCGCTGCTTCAATATCGTGTTTTTAGTCACTACAGACAGGCAGGTTCCCTGGAGTCTTGCAGAACTTGCCTGCTCCTCACTATTGAGCATGTGATTAAGAACATAACATAAGAATAGCCTTACTGGGTCCATCAAGCCCAATAACCCGTTCTCACGGTGGCCAATCCAGGTCACTAGTACCTGGCCAAAACCCAAGGTGTAGCAATATTCCATGCTACCGATCCAGGGCAAGCAGTGGCTTCCCCCATGTCTTTCTCAATAACAGACTATGGACTTTTCCTCCAGGAACTAGTTCAAACCTTTCTTAAAACCAGCACTTCCCACCAGTGGCGTAGTAAGTGGGGGTGGGGCGGAACCAGTGGCATAGGAAGGGGGAGGGGCGGTACGCCAGGGGCGCCATCTTTGTGGGGACGCTGGCACCCGTTCTATCCTCCATCCCCCGCACTACCTCAAGCGCCCACAGGTAGACTGAGGGGGTCTAGGTATTCTCTCCCTCCTTACCCCCCTGCCACCTTAAAAGCATACCAATGCCAAGTCCCGCCAACCAAAGAGGTCTCCTGCGCGAATATTTTGCGCGTGTCACCAGAGCAGCGCTCAAGTTGGCGGCGCTCTTCAGCAGCCGATGTTAGCACTTCTGCACATGCTCGGTTCAGCCACTGATCTGAGCATGTGCGAGAGAGCCAACATCAGAGGCTGAAGCGCATCGGCTAGCTTAAGTGCTGCTTAGACAGCAAAGGCGGGCCTTGCGCAAGGGGACCTCTCCAGCTGGCGGGACTTGGCGCCCCTGTCAGCCTTTACAGCAGAGAGGGTTTGAGACAAAAACGAGGGGACCCAGGCTCCCGATGCCCACAGCCCCATCTATGCTCTACCTTTCCATTCACATTCCATGCCTCTTATGTACACGCTTCAGAATAGAACTACTGCCACATACATACCTATTTGTATACTTATCTGTGAAAGTGATAGTTATACTACAACCACTACTAATCATTTCTATATACACAGCGCTGTACAACAAAAGAATAGCCTCACTGGGTCACACCAATGGTCTATCAAGCCCAGTAGCCCGTTCTCACGGCGGCCAATCCAGGTCACCAGTACTTGGCCAAAACCCAAAGAGTAGCAACATTCCATGCTACCGATCCAGGGCAAGCAGTGGCTTTCCCCGTGTCTTTCTCAATCACCTTTAAATTCGCTTGCCTCTGCTTCAAAACCTTAGCAGGCTCTTCACCAATCTACCTATCTGAGCCCCTTTCTTCCTCGAAATACCTACCTGTTCTCCTTTCCCTCCCTGAAGGGCTGCCTCTACAAAAAATTCCTTGACCGATCCCTAGCATTCCAAGCGGGCAAATGGAACAAATGCCTCTCTACTCTCATCTCCAATTCCCCCCACTATCAAACATTCAGGAAGCTAACTAAAACCTACCTTTTTGACAAATTCCTCTGATTTATCCTCCCTCCTCCTCCCTTCTCTTCTGACCTCTCCCCCCTAGACCCTTACCGCCTCATGCAACACTGCTATTTGTAACGCCGCTGTATCTAACTTATAGCAAATGTAACCACTCTGAACATATAACCTAGCTGCCAAAATAACTTCACCGTATATTTATTGCCTAAAATGTAAAGATAACTTGACCGAATATGTATCGTCTAAAATGTAAATGTAACATTAACGAAATTGTAACTTCGCTGTAAATGTACAGTCTCTTCATCTGTTAACCGCATAGAACTTCCATGGTAATGCGGTATACAAGAATAAAGTTATTATTATTATTATTACTCCAGGAACTTGTCCAAACCTTTCTTAAAACCAGCTACGCTATCCGCTCTTACCACATCCTCTGGCAACGCGTTCCAGAGCTTAACTATCCTCTGAGTGAAAAAAAAAATTTCCTCTAATTGCTTTTAAAAGTATTTCCCTGTAACTTCACCGAGTGTCCCCTAGTCTTTATAATTTTTGACGGAGTGAAAAATCGATCCACTTGTACCTGTTCTACTCCACTCAGGATTTTGCAGACTTCAACCATATCTCCCCTCAGCCGTCTCTTTTCCAAGCTGAAGAGCCCTAACCGTTTTAGTCTTTCCTCATACGAGAGGAGTTCCATCCCCTTTACCATCTTGGTCGCTCTTCTTTGAACCTTTTCTAGCGCCGCTATATCTTTCTTGAGATAAGGAGACCAGTATTGAACGCAATACTCCAGATGAGGTTGCAACATGGAGCATTTTAACATTCTTAGTCTTGTTAACCATCCCTTTTTTAATAATTCCTATCATCCTATTTGCTCTTTTGGCTGCCGCCGCACATTGGGCGGATGATTTCATCGTATTGTCTACGATGACACCCAGATCCTTTTCTTGGGCGCTAATCCCCAAAATGGACCCTAGCATCCGGTAGCTTACAATCTAGACAAGACAGACAAACTGGACAAGAAGGCACAGCTATACAAGGTGCTCAGGTGGAGGAATTACAGAGAGAATGATAAGACCGATATTGGTGCTTGGAATTGAAGGTAGCTTCAAAGAAGTGGGCTTTGAGTCTGGATTTGAATACTGCCAAAAATGGAGCATGACGTACCGAATCAGGCAGTTTGTTCCAGGCATACAGTGAGGCAAAGTAGAAGGGACGGAGTCTGGAATAGAGGAGAAGGGTACAGATAAGAGAGACTTACCAATGAGCAGAGAGCTCAGGGGGGGGAGGAGTGTGGGGAAAGATGACAGAGGAGAGATACTAAGGAGCTGAAGAGCGAATACGCTTGTAGGTCAGTAAGAGACGCTTGAATTGTATGCGGAAACGGATATGGAGTCAATGAAGTGAGTTGAGGAGGGGGTAATGTGGGCATAGCGACATTGGCGGAATATGAGGTGTGCAGCAGTGCTCCGATTTGTAGATGGCACTCTTGTTAAGTACTTAGACTAAGGAATGATGAAGAAATTAGTTGTCAGTCATAGTCGCACCTCAAGCTTCTCTCACATATTGAAGAGAGTACAATGGGTTCTATTATTCATGTCACTTTTCTTATATTCATAGACTTGTACCACATCTAATGTACCGTACGTCGCTTCTTTTTTTTTCTGTAAAATAGGACTAACAATTTATTGCATTAACAATAATTACTTGCAAGGTGTTTAGACTAATGTTATTGCGAAATCTTCATGGTCTTGAACATTTTGGATAAGTCCAAGGCCCAAATTCCTCCACCGGGGCCTAGAAACCAAAACCTGCTCCTGAAGCTTTCAGAAAAACAAAGGGGTGGCAAACCACAAAACTCAGATCAAAAATGCAAGGAGTGGAAAAGCCTCAACTAACCAGGATGCGAGCAGCAGTCCAAAATAAAATCACTTTATTAAAAACACTATCTAAAAAAATGAAGCAACAAAATCCAGATGAATGGTTGTACTAAGGACATAACACAGACCATGTTTCGGCAGCCTATTCCTTCATCAGGAGTCCATATATCCTGTGCTGCTCTATATAAAATTGTGGAAATTTGGATTAAAACCAGGTTGATACGCACGATCGTGCATTAGTCTCTTATTTCCAGGCCACTGTCAAAGATCTTTCCAGAAACCAGTGGCTCAAAATGTGCCAAGATCCCAGCATCAGCGGGACACCCGTCTGCAAGGGACTCTATTCAGGGGGGCAAAAGAGCCAGCACGCCGACTCTCTCATCTAATGCTGAACAGACAATGCGTGCTCCAAAGCTTCTCTGAAAGCACAGGAACACGGTCTTTCTCCTTTGCTGTCTTGTCAGATGAAGACAGATAGTTCTTCCAGTGGTCACACCCTATGGCTGGTAGCTGTGATATCATCCTTGGCATATGCACAGAAATAACTGAGCAGACTTAATGGACCAATTGATCTTTTGGGGTTTTTTTTTCTGCTGCCTCTCCTATGTTACTATGCATTTATTTTCCATCAAGCCTAAGACAAAATTCATTCCAACTAAAAGATTTATGGCCTGTTATTCAAAAGCACTTACAGTATATATATATGACTCTTAATTCTATAATCTTAACATCTAGATGTAAGCATTCATGTGTGTAAGTGCCACTTGGGTGCAAAGCAGTATTCTGCGAGCTTAACATGCAACCCTATGGTGCGCAACTGCAAGGGGCGGGGGGGGGGGGGGGCTCCAAGTGGGTGCAGCCCGGGTAGGGAATGGGCCCAGATACTGTAAGTTACTCGCCAAAGTGCAAGATTTACATGCTAATATTCACACCTGCCTTTCACATGGCATAAGTCAGTGTTTCTCAACACGTGGTACGCATGCGAGCCGCTTGGTGGTGGTACACGGCACTGGCTGCTGCCGAGGATATTGCCTGCCCATCCGCCCCCCCCCCCCTCTGCCAAAGCTGCCACTGGGGATCCCTCCTTCCTGCCCACTCCCCTCCACTAAAGCTGCTGCCGGGGATCCCTCCTTCCTGCCCGCCCCCTTCTGTCAAAGCCGCCGGGGATCCCTCCTTCCTGCCCGCCCTCCCCCCACCGAAGCTGACCCAGAAGGCTTAATTAAGGCGTTAGGGCCTTAATGCGCAGAAGGCTATTCTGCGCATTAAGGCTCTAACGCACCTTAGTAAAAGGAGCCCTTAATAATAGGACTAGCATGAAACAGTTTCAAAAATATACTTATTAACAGCACGGAAATTCAAATAGCAGATATAAAAAAACATTGACTGCTGCAGGATGCATATTGCCCAGAAAATGCTTAAAATATACACCCTATTAAACGCATAAATATTCATTGATCATAGAGATTTACCCTGAGACTCCATGTTAGACTCAGAGAAGAAACCAAGATGTGGGCTCAGCCAGGATCAGAAGCCCTGAAGCCCCACCTCAATGACATCATTACTCAGTTTGACCAAGGGGCCCCTTGTGATGCTGGGGGGGTCACAGCTTTTTTGCCCTGCTTGCCTCCTTGCCCACAAAGCTGTCCCTCCTGTCCCTGGAGAACAAGAATATTTTGCAGGACTCGTAAACAATTTTTCAACAAAAGCTTTAAAGAACCAGGCCCTGCCTTCTACATTATTCTTTTTACGGGGATCAGGTTTACATGCCTGAACCGAAAAGAGAAATGAATGCTGGAGATATTGTAGAAAGGTTATCGCGGCCTGGCCTTAGCAGGAAGCGTAGTTCCCCAGGCTGCAGCCAGAAAGCGTCCGACGTTGTTTGGACTAATTGCAATCAGTCCAGCAGCACGGCAGGTGCCTTGCTCAGTGTGTATCTTCATCGATTGGTTTTCTTATTTAATCTCTGCAGCTTGATTTATTGACACGAGAGGTAATGTAATTACTTGCAGTAGTATACGGTTTATGGATCTTTAAGTCAGGCTTCCGTGAAAGGAACATCCTAAATCACAGCATTATTGCAGCCGGTAATGCAGCAATAGTCGAGACTCCGAGCAATGTTGTCCATGGCTCCGTCCATGAATAGATTAGCTGTTCCTCTGTCTAACGCTCCTCTCTACATGCCTGGACACACTGAGCACCACACACTACTGACGGCACCAGGAAAAGCACTATAAAACAGGCCATGGAGGGGGACCATACTTTCTGGCACATCGTAGGCCTATAATCCAAAAAAAAAAAAACCTAAGGCAAAGCACCCCACAGTAAATACAGCAACAGAGAAAAGTGGGGAGAAGGACAGTGCACGTCAACGTGACATAATAATGAGTTTATTAAATACAATCACCTATTGAAACACTGAACATGAATGATAATCAGTTTTTCTTTGAACATCATTCCAGAACTGACACGGTCCGCGTTTCGGCTTCTGAAACAAAGTCTACCTCAGGGGCACAGATGAAAATCTAAAAAGTTCATATAAAACATTTATAGTCCAGCCTTCCACTTCAGGCGCACCCGCTGCTGTGATTGGGGAAGCTCACAGCTTGGACGGCGAGCTCTCGCTGAGCCCGCGAGGACCACACGGAATTTGTGTGAGCTGAGAAATGTCGGCAGGACAGACGATGCAGGAGGGATCACCGAGTACATCGAGTGAGGCACGTTCTACAGCCGAAATGGAACCGGAGGTTGTTCTATCTATGCCGGCTCCTGGTTCCCCCAAATCTTACAAACAGAGATGTTTTCAATAGTTTTCGGAAAGTGCAAATAGGAGCCCGAGGAAGCGAACAAGATACGTAACTCGGAATCCTGACTGGCTGCCTGGAATGCTCAAGTTCAGTTCTGAAAATTTTCAAAACTGTGACAATACAATTATGCACAAGGTTGCTGCTCTGGTATTTGATTTTGAAAGGAATAAAAAGCTGCAGATCAAATCTCCTGATATCTTGATATGTATTCATTCCAGCTCAGAAATTCTGAGGACTTCAGAAACCTGTATTCAGTGAATTGATCCTGACATTCCACTATCTTGGAATTCCTCAAATCCTAATACCACCAGATCCACCCAAAAATTCAAACTATCCTCCCGTCATTAAAAGGCATATCCCGTGCAGGAAAACTAGGGACATCCCTCTCCTTCAGAATCACAGAGCTCTGGAATAACCTTACTACCCCGCTTCGGAATCTGGGCTCCCTCCAACTTTTCCAAAAACATCTGAAAACTTGGCTATTCTCAAAAATGTAATACTTCTTCCCTCTTTGGTATACTATGTCCCTCTAAACATTCTCTATACTAAGTCCTGTAACCCTTCATTGGAGTTCCTTCTCTATACCAATTCCTGTAAACCGTGTCGAGCTCTACGATTGTAGAGAGGATGCGGTATACAAACTTAAGGTTTAGTTTAGATGCATAGATGTGCTACAGTAGGTAATGGTACACCTCAGCTGCAGTGGGCATCTTTTTATTGGATTAATGCAGTACGTAGAGCTAAATCCAAATAAATTTGTAACTAAATATGGCCAACTCAGCTCCCTTCCTTTCATAGAAAAGCCAGACTCTTAACATTCCTGGCTTAACCGGATGAAGCTAGATGTCCACACTAGAGAATGGCACGGGGACAAATTTTTCCCTATCCCCACGGGAACTCATTTTCCCATCCCGGCGAGTTCTTTTCCTGTCCCTGCCCCATACCTGCAAGCTCCGTCCTCATCTGCACAAGCCTCGAACACTTTAAAATCATAAGTAGCAACATTCTAAAGCTCAGATTGTGATGTCATTATGCCTCATTCCACCAATGCCTAAGCTCTGTCCTCATCTGCACAAGCCTCAAACACTTTCAATTCATAAGTAGCAACATTCTAAAGCTCAGATTGTGATGTCATTATGCCTCATTCCACCAATGCCTAAGCTCTGTCCTCATCTGCACAAGCCTCAAACACTTTCAATTCATAAGTAGCAACATTCTAAAGCTCAGATTGTGATGTCATAATGTCTCATTCCACCAATGCCTAAGCTCTATCCTCATTTGCACAAGCTTCAAACACTTCAAGATCATAAGTGTTCAAGGCTTGTGTGGTTAAGGCAGAGCTTATAGGAATGGGGCAGAGACAATGACATAACTCAGGGGAATTGAGTTCCTGCAGGGACAGGGAAAAATTTGTCCCCATGTCATTCTCTAGTCCATAACTCAGCTAAGGTAATATACCCATGGGTGGGCCCAGGGGGGCGGGGCTGGGCCTCTTTCCCCACTTTTGGCTCAGGCCTCATTAAAGTTTTTGGCACTATGCCGCCACAATGAAGACCATGCTCTTGTTTTTCCCCATTTGTAAAATAGATGTTCACGCTGGATGTAGCCAGCACATGGACGTCCGTCTCTCATTTATTTTAAAAGAGGTTGTACATTGGCAGATCCAGTTCTGAAATACCAGCAGCATCAGTGATGAATATGTTCTTATTCTGGTTTGGACTTCCTTTCTAAAATGACATTTCTGCGTGGAGGAGGGTGGAGTGGCTGTTTCTATTGCATGAGCGCTGTGCATATGGAATTACACTGAGTAAAAGGCACCTCTTCAAACCAAATTATGCATTATTAGTACTTGTACGTCAGAAAACATATAATTTTCCAGACAGAACTGTTACTTCTACTACTGATATCTAGGACTTCCACAGCTCACACAAATTCCATTAATTATTATGCAAAGTGGCACTCCATAGCCACAGTTAAACAAAGTTTGCCTCTCTCTCCAGGCCTCCCCAGTTAGTTGCTATTCAAACAAATCAATCTCTTGTAGTCAAAAAGGAAGAAATAAACAAGGAAAATGAAGTTGAATTCTACTGTGTACCAGACAAAAAAAATCAAGAAAGTACCACCCACGGTACTACTCGAAAGGGTCCAGAGAAGAGCGACTAAAATGGTTCAAGGGCAGGAGGAGTTGTCGTACAGTGAGAGATCGGAGAAACTGGGCCTCTTCTCCCTTGAAAAGAGGAGACTGAGAGGGGACATGATCGACACGTTTAAGATAATGAAGGGAATAGACTTAGTAGATAAAGACAGGTGGTTCACCCTCTCCAAGGTAGGGAGAACGAGAGGGCACTCTCTGAAGTTAAAAGGGGATCGATTTCATCCAAACCCAGAGAGTAGTGGAAAACCGGAACGCTCTTCCGGAGGCTGTCATAGGGGAAAACACCCTCCAGGGATTGAAGACAAAATTAGACAAGTTCCTGCTGAACCGGAACGTATGCAGGTAGGGCTAGTCTCAGTTAGGACGCTGACCTTTGACCTACAGCAGTGGTTCCCAAACCTGTCCTGGAGGACCCCCCCCCAGGCCCGTCGGGTTTTCAAGATAGCCCTAATAAATATGCATGACAGAGATCTGCGTAAAATGGAGATGCCAGGAATGCAGATCCGCTCCATGCATATTCATTAGGGCTATCTTGAAAACCCGACGGGCCTGGGGGGGGGGGGTCTTCCAGGACAGGTTTGGGAACCACTGACCTACGGGCCGCCGCATGAGCAGACTGCTGGGCACGAACTGGTACCACTGGTCTGACCCAGCAGTTGCAATTCTTATGTTCATATGATGTCCTGCCCTGATTATAGCCGATAGAAGAAGGGGGAAAGGACTGGGACTTCTACACTGCCACACTCAAAGTGGTTTACATAGATTCAGATACTTATTTTGTGCACAGGGCAATGGAGGATAAAGTGACTTGCCCAGGGTCACAAGAAGCAGCCCTGAGGTTCAATCTCACACAATGGCGTAACGAGAGTGAGAGGCACCCAGGGGCAATGGCACCCCTCTCCCCGGCTCTCTTCTCCACCCCCTGGTTCCTTCCCCACCCCACCCCCCACCATGCGCGCTGGGCCATTCCCTTACCCCCCCCCCCCCGGTATCTTTTTATCTTTCCTGGCGCAAGCGGCATCTCCCTCAGATGTCGTTTCCTAGGTGCGGGACCCGGAAGCGATGTCAGATGAAGAGCCAGCGCTGGCGCGAGCAGCAGGCTGGAGTCGCTGCTCGCACCAGCGAAGAACTAGAAGCACGGGGGGGAGGAGGGGGGTTTGCGAAGGCGCACCAGCGTCGGGGGAGGAGTGGGAAGGAGCGTGGAAACGGAAAGGTGGAGGGGTGCCGGCGCCTGGGGCGGACCTCCCCCCTTACTATGCCACTATTCCTACAACCACTGGGTGCAGAGGTAACAGTTGTACCATTAGGTCACTCCTCACCTCATTAGCCTGGCCACCGCCGCAGTATTTAAGGAGCAAGACAGCGTCAACCATCCAGGAAACTGCCAGTCTTGCTGGTCAATTAGCATCAGTAAGTGGAAGACGTTGATAAAATTAAGGGACAGGACACACACTTAAAACAACTTCCTGGAAGGATGCCCAGAGCCAATTACTGGTCAGGCTGGGAGCCCTGCAGTTTGCCTTCTCTTTACTAATTCTTGTTCAAATATTTAGTGGGCGCAAGAGCTGCCTTGGGAAAAGGGGGATAAAACACACCAGATGACTGGAAGAAATGTAGACTTGTAAAGCTGCTGAGGACAGGAGAATAACGGGAGAGGAATCGTTCTGTTATCTGTGCCCACAAATGTTTACAGTTGAATATCGCTGAGTTGGTTTAAGGCTCAAATGATTACCTTACTACTAGCACAAACAAAAGGTTGACCCTTGATGCTCCACAGACCCGGGAGTCCGACAAGAACAAAAACCCTGTGGAGGAGATGATGTTCAAGATGCAGGCTTTATTAAAAATACAGTCCAATAATCCACATGAAGAAATACCTAGGACCCAAAGCAGTGGGGAATATGGACCCAACACGATCCGTGTTTCGACAAAACCGTCTTCCTCAGGGGTCCTTGAAGGTCCCTATACGAAAACTCGTGGATCAAAGACGAGAAACAATCCTGGGTGAACCTCTGCGCAGTTGAGAAATTTCTCCTGCCATTGCTGAGTCGTTCCTGTTTTAATACCTTTAATCAATTAAGTTTACAATACATATTTGTCCAATATGTTTACCTTTTTATGTATTTTTTTTTTTAAAGTTTGTTATTGTCTCCTGAAGAAGGCAACGTCGTCGCCGAAACTTGGATCCTAGTCGGGACTTTGTATGTTTTTATGTGATTATCATTAATAAAAGACATTGTGACCATCAGCTGGATTCAACATCTCCAGTGCCTCTTTTTGGTGTTTGCTCTACTGCAGTTCGAGGCTTGGTACCTTCTTTCCCTTTTCCGACCAGAACTGAATGCAGTACCCAAGGTGAGGTTGAGCAATAGCGAAGCATTATAATATTCTTTGTCTTATTTTCCATCCCTTTCCTAATAATTCCCGAATTCTGTTTGCTCTTTGGCCACCACCGCACACTGGGAAGATTTCCGTGTATTGTCCACGGTGACACCTAGATCTTTATCTTGGATGCTGATTGCTGACTCCTAAGGCAGAATCTAACATCGGATAACTATGACTTGAACCATTTCCCCCAATGCGCATCGTCACTGTGCATTTGTCCATATTAAATTTCATCTGCCTTGCCCTTTTACCCTACTGGTTATCATCTTATTGCTAAACCATGGAAATTACAAAGACTGGCCAATACATTAGTGGTTTCTATTCCGCCTTTACCTTTACAGGGAAATACTTTTAAGACCAATAGGAGGAAATATTTTTTTCACTCAGAGAATAGTTAAGCTCTGGAACGCGTTGCCAAAAGGATGTGGTAACAGCATTTAATGTAGATGGGTTTAAGAAAGGTTTTGGACAAGTTCCTGGAGATTGTGAGCCCACCAGGACATATAGGGAAAATGCTTGACGTACCGCTTTGAGTGTGGTTGTAAGACTACAAAAAGGTAGTATACAAGTCCCAACCCTTTCCCTGATGTCATAATGCCTCATTCCACCAATAAGAGCCAACCTCATCAGTGAGGTCACAATGGCTTCATTGCTCTATCCTTGGCTCACTTCTGATACTATTGGAGGAGAGTGTGGCCTAGTGGTTAGAGCTATAGACTCAGCACCCTGAGGTTGTGAATTCAATCCCCATACTGCTCCTCATGACCCTGGGCAAGTCGTTTATTCCTCCACTGCCCCAGGTATATTAGATAGATTGTAAGCCCACTGGGACAGATAGGGAAACATTTTCAAGTGTGGTTATAATACAACAAAAAGGCCGTATACCAGTCCCAATCACTTTCTGTTTTGCAATACAGATTACCTATGCCCATTCCCTGCCCATAACTTGTCTTTTTCCTATTCTGTTTCATGTTACCATGACACACACTAACTCACATACTAACTGCTTATGACATTTTAGTAAGAGGGTCCCTATGTCTTGGTGCAGTACGGGTTAAATCTCAACAGAGTTAAGTCCAACTACATACAAAATGATGATGGAGAAACTTGTGGCAGTAACAATGTTAGGTTGAGAGTAAAATATTTTTAACCCAGCAGTTTCTAGGGCAGGGGTGAGGCACCATGGTCCTCGAGGGCCACAACTCAGGTATTCAAGCCTTCCAAATGAATATGCATGATATATTTGCATACAATGGAAGCAGTACATGTTAGATTACATTTACATTAAAGCTTCATTCTGATAAAACAACATTTTTTCTTGCCACTGCTAGCTGGGATAATTTAGAGACTGCCTTCTTTCTAAATACTGCACAATATTTGATTCAACTGACCATTAAAATCTTGGGCATCACCCTTGACCAAAATCTAAACATGAGTAGCCAAGTTGGTATTGTAGTTCGTAAAAGCTTCCACATTCTTTGGAAGTTACGCACACTCGGAGCTTAGTTTGATTTCTCAGCGTTTAAATTGTTGGTACAGTCTTCGGTACTCAGCCATTTGGACTACTGTAATATCATTTATTTGGCTGGCAATAAGAAAAATTTTTTCCAGACTGAGAACTATTCAGAATACCGCTGTCAGACTTATTTTTGGTTTGAAAAAGGTATGACCATGTTACTTGTTTCTATCAAGAACTACATTGGCTGCCGGTTGAGGCACGAGGCATCTATTATCATGCAATGGTAGGTGAAGCCCCGTCCTATCTGATTGAGTCATTCTGCTTTCCTATTCAAAAACACTCTCGAAGCTCTAAAGCCTTGCTGAATTTCCCTACAATGAAGGGTTGCAAACTTAAAAGATATCATGATCACATTCTTTCTTATCAGGCTGCAATACGGGACAAGAATTTCAAAATCCTTTTAACTCTCTTCAGTTTCTTATTATCAGTTTAGAAAACCACTGAAAACTTGTTTTGGGGTTCTTATTCATTATTTATGATTTTTTTTAGTTAACCTTTTGTAAACTGCATAGAACTACTAATCTAATCTAATCTAATCCTTAGGTTTGTATACCGCATCATCTCCACGTTCGTAGAGCTCGACGCGGTTTACAGTAGGAGAAATAGGAAGGAACTACAACAGAGGGTTAGAGGTAGAAGTGTGAAGAAAATTTACAGGACTTGGGATGCCAAGATATAAGAGTTTCCTTGATTCCTAAGTTGGAGGGAGACTTATATTTTTTTGAGAAAAGCCAGGTTTTCAGATGTTTGCGTAAAACTCGGAGGGAGCTCAAGTTCCGAAGAGGGGAGGTAAGGTTGTTCCAGAGCTCAGTGATTTTGAAGTGGAGGGAGGTCCCTAGCTTTCCTGTGTGGGAAATGCCTTTTAGCGAGGGGAAGGATAGTTTTAATTTGTGGGAGGATCTGGTGGTATTAGGGTTTGAGGAATTCCAAGAAAGAGGGATAAAGGGAGGGAGGATACCATATAGGATTTTGAAAGTTAAACAGGCGCATTTATAGTGGACCCTGGCGATTATCGGAAGCCAGTGGAGCTTGGCCAGGAGCGGAGAGACATGGTCAAATTTACTTTTAGCGAAGATGAGCTTGGCCGCGGCATTCTGAATCCGTTGGAGTCTGTGGAGGTTTTTCTTAGTTAGGCTTAAGTAGATAGAGTTGCAATAGTCCAATCTGGAGAGAGCATACTACTGCTACTTATCACTTATAAGGCGTGCGCAGCGCTGTACATTCTGACATTTGTAGACGGTCCCTGTTCGGAAGAGCTTACAATCTAACTTGAACAGACAGACGTGACATAGAGTGTAGGGAATACCCAAGAGTAGGAGTCAAAAGCACTCTCAAAGAGGTGGGTAGAACTCATAGATTTTATGTTTATGTTTACAGGCAAATCCATCTCGTGCATATTCATTGGGGAAATCTTGAAAACCCAACTGGGTTGTGGCCCTTAAGGGCCGTGTTTGCCCAACTCTGTTCGAGGGGTTTGCATGCATATTTTTTCCATTTCTTTTATCCTGTTTTATATTTTATTTGTGGGTTTTAAAAAAAAAAGTTTTATTTAATTTATATTTGAAACAAAATATCAAAATGAAAGAAAGAAAAAAGAAAGAAAGAAATCAAACACTGTTTTCATAGTAACATAATAAATGATGGCAGATAAAGACCCGAGTGGTTCATCCAATCTGCCCAACCATACATGCTCCATAAATTAATTATTTAGTTTAAATGGTCCTTTTTCTTAGATATTTCTGAGCCAGAAACCCAGAGCTCTGTCCGGTAGTGTACTTAAGTTCTATCTATTGGAGTCTCCTTCAAAGCTCACTCCAGCCCATCTTAACTATCCCAGTCATTGAGGCCCTCCACAGTCCATCCTCAACTGAACGTCCATATACAGGACAAGCCTGCCCAGTACTGGCCTTATTTCCTTCAATATATACCCATTATTTTCTGATTAGAGGTCCTCTATGTTCATCCCACACTTGTTTGAACTCTGTCACCGTTTTCTTCTCCACCACCTCCCTTGGGAGCGCATTCCACGCATCGACCACGCTCTCCGTAAAGAAGAATTTCCTAACAGGGGCCTCTCCTCCCCCTAAGGAAAAATCTCAGCTTTTAAAATTTCAAGTCTTCCACAAAGCATCCCGCAACCTCCTATCTCATCCCCGGACACATCTTATGCAATCTGTGGGAGTAGCCACAGGCCAAGTAGACAAGAACAATCTATAATCTCTCCTGCCCTGCAGGGTCTCTATTTCAACTAAATACAGTGGTACCTTGGTTTGGGAGCATAATTCGTTCCAGAAGCATGCTCGTAATCCAAAGCACTCATATAATCAAAGCGCATTTCCCCATAGGGAATAATGGAAACTCAGACGATTCGTTCTACATCCCAAAAACTTTAACAGAAAAATACAGTACTTGTATTGCAAGATCGCGCTCGTTTCAAACAGTCACGGCACTGCGGGTGAATGGGACTTTTATGGCGTTCCGCCATGCTCAGCGTGAGATGTGCGTATGTTGTGCGCACTTGAACTGCGGGTGCATGCATTATGTTCAGATGCAATCCGTGTTGCGAAGCATATATATTGTGCATATTTGACATGACACATGTATATGTGCTCGTACTGCTAGACAACGCCCGTTTATCGAGTTAAAATTTAAGAAAATGTTATTTTTTTTTTTTTAATATTTTTATTGAATGAACCAGTCACTTTGCTCGTCTTGCAAAACACTCGTAAACCATGTCACTCGCTATCCAAGGTTTGACTGTATGTCTAAATAAATAAAAAATATTCAAACGGTTATTGGCTGTCCTGAGGCTGGAGTCACTGTTTTAATGCAGAGGTTACACATTCCCTTTGTTCGCCATGGGACATTCAGCAGTGAAAACAGACCACAAAAATCTGATGTAAAAAGACAAAGAGCAACTTTGTTTGTTGGGCTCAGTCAGCTCATTATCTCTGGGCATCAGTTCTGGTATAAAACACATCCTTATCTCTGGATTCCATTGTCCCTGTGCAGTAACCATGTCTCTTTGCAAAGGGGAAAAAAAGGCAATTCTAAACCACTTAACTGAGCAGACATGAGCCGGTTTCACATAGGGCCCTCTCTTCATCCCCCTCCTCTTCCCCCCATAGGATTGTTCACCCTGGCGTTTATCAAGGCAGAGACAAAGGGAAGGAGGTAACGCTATGGGCAGAAGTGGGAGGTCTGACCATCAGGTCACGCCTGTAACCCACTGCCTATCTACACGGGAACAGAGGCTTTTGTCTGGATCTTTCACTGGAACACATAAGACAGAAGGCTACCGCATTATTTCCTTCTTCTGCTCCTTGGTTTCATTTTTCCTGGAGGGTGTGGGAAGGGAGGGGGCAGGATGTGTAAGGGAAGACCATCAAGCTCCCCGCAGCTCTTCATTATTCATTTTCAGGCAATGACTAGATGGGGGCTAGGGGGGGGGGGGGGGGGGGCGGGGAGGGAGGGCATGTCTAGACATCCAGTTTGGGTCCCGCTGAGAAGTGTTTCTCACTCCTCTGCTGGTTTGCAGGCAGGAGCTGTTGTCATAGCAACAGCATCTCTGCTCATTCAGCATGGGGTTGCAAGATGGCTGGAGAAGCATTTGCAGACGGTACTTCTCTGCAGACCAGGGAACCCGCTGACAGGGGGAACCATGGTCTAATGAGCATGGATCAGCTACGGAATGCCAGCTTCCACGCACCTCGGTGCCAGGATTATTATTTCAGATCTACGGTAGTTCACACTTTTTCCAATCGTAGCTCAAGGGGAATTATGTTCGAGTACAGTAGGTATTTTTTTTGTCCCCAGAAGGCGTTCAGTCTCAGGGGCCCTCTTACTATGCTGCGCTAAGAAACGGGCTTCGCGTGTCCTACTGTAAGACTTTTCCCATGCGCTAAGCCCATTTCCAGCCCCTTTCAATTATATTTTTAAGACCGTGTGCTAATGTTAATATCAGTATGCAACAACTGAAAAAATTAATGTGGAAGCACTTAACACCTCCGGTTTAGGAGGCACCAAGACCCAGATTCTATAAATGGTGCATGAAGTTAGATGCCTAGATTGGCGTGCCTAGCCAATCCGGGCACCAAATTTAATTTTTCAATTAGGCTTAATCAGCACTGATGATTGAAAACACCATTAAAAAGTAATTTAAAAAATAATTATCGGATAGGCGCCTACCACTTTACTGTTCAAAAAAGTTTTATTGAGTTTTGTAGTTATAGAATACAAAGCCAACAATTGAGGTAGACGTCTACTCCAAGGTACCTACCAGAAAGTAGTCATGGTTAAAGGTAGATTCTGGGTGGACTTCGGGCGTGATTTGAGTTATGAACCAGTAGCTGCCTATCTTAAGGTTTTTGGGCCAAGAAAACCCTGGCATAAAAGACCACTTAGGCACCTCTAGGTGCAAGCCTATAAACTACACCTATAAAATCAGGGCCTAAGGGCTTCCATGCTGTGTACATGTTATCCAGTTATTAGCATGTGCTAATGTCAGGAGCTAGCCAGTTAATTCATCAATGCCCATTCTGTAGGGTTGCCAGATTTCCTCTTAAAAAAAAAAAAAAGAGGATATCTGGCCCCGCTCTGTTCTGGCCCCAGCTCTGCCCCGCCTCATTCCACCTCCAGCTCTGCCCTGTTCCGCCTCCAGTTCTGCCCCCAGCCTTACCCCCAACCGAGCCTCCTGCCTCCTTCCCCAAGATCTGGAAGGCCTCTGCGCGGATATTGACACAATGACATCATGCAAATGCATGCATATGATGTCATCGTGTCAATGACTGGGCTTGCGCAGAGGGCCTCCAGACACGGCCCTGAGCTCAGGGACTTTGAAAACCCAGACAAGCTGCCGTGTTATGGAAATCCCTCCGGACACCTGTACAGTCCTCTAAAAAGAGGACATGTTCCGGTTTTCCAGGAGTGGCGGTAGAATTTAAAATCCTGGCTTCCCTAGTTCTCAGCCCACAACTCTAACCATTAGGTCTAGTCCTCAAGGACATATAACAATTTTCTGGCTTAAGTAAGCTGCATAGTTCCCTTGCTGGCCTGCAAAGGCTTTTGGACCGTGAACCTTCATTGATAGACACGCAGGAATCTAACAGTTCTTGTTGATGGGGACAGGATGTGCTCTATGTAGTTACTAAAACTTGCACAGGCCCTGCCTTTAGGCCTTGAAGATTTAATAAAACTTCAAAGCAGAGGGGGGAGGAGCTTAGCTAAGATGGCGCCCTGATCGAGTTTGGTGGTACGCCGTTGACCTTTTTCTCTTTCTTAATGGTTAAACACAAATCTAAGACCCGGGTATTTCTTTCCAAACCCGGGCAGCTACCTTAATCTGGGTCGATGGATTCCTTCGTTACTCGTACACCCAGAGGGGAACTGGATGAGATAACCCCGGCGCGAGGCGAGAGCTCGTCGGAAAGCTCTCAAGCCTCTTATGAGGTTGCTAGTCTCTCTCCGGAGAAACGGAGAACACTAGCGCAGCCACTCCCTCGGCTGTTGGCCTGCAGCACGGTCGGTGAAGGGAGTGAGACTGCGATGCCGGAGAGCAGCGGGGAGGTTGACCCAACAACTACCGCAAGAGGACCTGGAGTCGCCAGAGGAGCACCAGAATCTATTGAAAGTGATTTCAGCGTCAGGTACTGTGAAACCAAAACCTGTGGAGTTAAACTTTTCCGTAGCACCTTTAACAAAGCCCCCAGTCATAGATCTGAATTCGATATGGGATGCCATATCCCAGTTACAGTCCTCTTTGGGAATTCAGATGCAAAATTTGTCTAATTATTGTTCTGGAGTACTTTCTGAATCTATGAAATTGCAACAAAAAGTGGACAGGATTGAAATGGATTTTATACAACAGAAACAGAAAGTGGACATATTAGGGGTTCAAAATCAACTTTTGATGAAAGAAAATGGAAATATTAACGTCAAGCTAGAAATGCTAGAGAATCTTTCAAGAAGGCAAAATTTGAGGATAATAAATTTTCCTAAGATGATAAGTTTCCGCTCTTGATATGTTCAAGAAATACCTTACAGCGATAACTATCCTCTTGTATCAAAGATTTACTATCTCCCAACAGGGAAAAAGAAATTATCCGAAGATCAACAAGCCCAGGAGATGGATCTACTAGATCTTACAAAAATTCTAGAAACTTCAGATTCTGAGCAAATGGAAGTGGCTACACTCTTTGTACAATTGGCACTGGACTCTGCTAGAGACTGGCTATTAAAAATTTTCTTTAGATTTATGTTCAAATCTATTTTATTAAGCAACAGTAAATACAACAGCAATAATAAAACAAGGTATGCATTTTCATCAAACACCCGCGGAGGACTGGACTCTTATGTCCTCCCCGGACCCACCATACCCCCACCCACCCCACCCCATCCCCCCACGGATACCAAAAAACTCGTAAGCAGGGAACAGCAGAGACACATAGAAGCACAGTTTCAGAGGTGGAGTCTATTCAAGACCCGGCTACGACTCTCAGGAGCCAAAATGTTCAAATATGGAGTCCAAGTGCGAACAAAGTCTCTGCTCCGGCGTCGAGAAGAATGAGCCAAACGGGCCTCCCAACCCATAAGTTCATGGAGACGATTCCTCCAGCACCAGAATGAAGGTGGTTCAGAAGATAGCCAGCAACACAAGATACATTTCTTCCCCAAAATAAAACATTTACTAAGAAATAATTTTTCATAAGAATTATACATATACAAGAATGAAAAATGGGCAAACAGCATAGACTGCACGGATACTTGCACAGGGGTCCGCAACAAGCCCTGTAAAAAGGAGGCCATCTCCGTCCAGAAGGTCTGAATCCCCTCACAACTCCAGAGACCATGAAAGTAAGAATTCACCTCCACCGAACAGCGGATACATAACTGAGTATCAACACACCCCATATGGTAAGCCTGACTCTGGGAAGCGTATGCCCGCAGGACAGTTCGAAAGTGACATTCGCGTAGCTCAGCACTATGTACCAAGCCCGCAGTTCGATTCAGGGTTTTTAACAGGAAATTGTCCCCCAAGTCTCTACCCAAGTCCCGCTGCCATGCCTCCAAAATACCAGGGAAAACCCTAGGCGGGCTAAGAGCCAAAGTCCGGCCATGCAAAGCAGATATAGAGACCCTAGTATCAGGATCCGCAGCCAAAAAAGTACAGAGCTGGGTCCCAAAATCCCCCTGCAAGGAAGTCCCCTGAAGGGAAGCCACGTAGTGACTGAGTTGACAATAAGCAAATGGAAGGCCAATCTCAGGGACCCCCCTCCCCACCAACTCAGCATATGATAAGAGAGACCCATCATACCGCAGAACATGCCGCAACTGTTCCACCCCCCGCGCCCTCCAGCAACCGAACACGGAAGGTCCAACCCCCGGAGGGAAAGCTAAATTCCCCGCCAACGGTAGAAATACACTAGAATGAGAGTCCTGATTCCACAACCGAAGGATTTGGTGCCACACTGTCCACAAGGACCGAAACAAAATACTACGCTTACAGGGTCTCGGCAGTTTAGACAACGGGGCATGGAGGAGATAAAAAAAATTTTCTTTAGATTTAAAGATAAATTATTCCAAAAACAAAAAAATAAGAATGTACCCAGATGTTTCTCGAATAACTCAAAAAAAGAGGAAACAGTTTCTTCTTTTTAAGACCTCAGGCCTTGAAACTGGGAGCTACTTTTTTGTTAAGATTCCCTTGTAAATGTTATATTAATTATCAAGGAGCTAAATATATTTTCTTTGAGTCTTCACAGCTGTTAAGATTTATAACTAGTAAAAATGTGATTTCTGAGAGCTCTTCTGTTGACGTACAGGAAGAAGGCTCCTGAATAGAATCTGGGTAGTAATCAGAGGTGTCATTTTTTTTTTCCTTATGAAGTTTTTCTGAATTTGATAATGTCCGACTTTTTTATGGACTAATTAACAGAACAAATGAAAGTGTTTTCCTTTTTTACTAGTTTTTGATATTTTCTATTTCACTTCAATTTATTTCTGTTTATTTGCAATAATTATGATTAAGAATATGTAATATTGAAATGCCAATAAATAATTAAAATATAAAAAAAATAAAACGTCAAAGCAACCCAGGAGCTGATGGAACCTTATAGACTAACAGATTTGGGGGGCACAGTTTGCACCCTTAAAATGTGCTATTTTACCACTAGAATAAGTTGCTTTGAAAACTACGGTGTCAGGTCAAAAGCGCGCCGGGACAAAGGCGCGCGCAGACAATTGAGCGCAGCGCGGAGGTGTGCGCCGCACAAAATTACTGTTTTTACGGCTCTGACGGGGGGGGGGGGCGGGGGGGAACCCCCCACTTTACTTAATAGAGATTGCGCCGCGTTGTGGGGGCGTTGTGGGGGGTTGTAACTCCCCACATTTTACTGAAAACTTCACTTTTTCCCTGTTTTTAGGGAAAAAGTTAAGTTTACAGTAAACTGTGGAGGGTTACAACCCCCCAAACCCCCCACAACGCCGGCGCGATCTCTATTAAGTAAACTGGGGGGGCTCCCCAACAAAACCCCCCGTCGGAGCCCCTTAAAACTGTAATTTTCTTCAGCGCGTGCCTCCGTCTTGCGCTCAGTTGTCGGCGCGCGCCTTTGTCTTTCGCCAACTTGTCTATAAACCGAAAACTATATTTAGGGTTACCATATGGCTCCAGAAAAAGGAGGACAGATTGAGACATCTGGGTTTTATTTCTATTGTTTTCAATGGAAGTAAAACCTGGATGTCTCAATTCATCCTCCTTTTTCTGGAGCCATATGGTAACCCTACATCCCTTAATGGCAAATGAACTTCAGAATAAAAGAGTGATCTGCCTGGCTACTATAATTTAAGTAACATCTGGATTAGAATCCATGGCTTCTGGCTATCTGATATAATCAGTGATATGACATTATTTGTTGTTGTCAATGTTTGAGTTATTTTTGTGTGTGTGAGTTCATTGTACTCTAGGCTCAGAATATAACTGTTGTACCTAGGGCAATGGAGGGATTAAGTGACATGCCCAAAGTCAAAAGAAGCAGGCTGGGATTGCACTCACAACCTCAGGGTGCTGAGGCCACACCTCCTCTCAACCTTTGGAATATTATGTGAGTGAATGTCTGTGCATAGGGTTATCATATTTAAGGACGTAAAAACCTGGATGCATGGCTCCACCCCTTTCTGCCTCCAGCCCCACCCACCAAAAGCCTTGTCTCTTTTTTGCTGACCTCCAGCATGCGCAGATGCGTGTGTGACATCATCCGAGCATGCTTGTTGAAGGCTATCCAGACACGGCCAGAGCTTGGAGCTTCCCAAAACCCAAACAAACTGCCGGGTGTTGGAAAGTTCCTCCGGGAACCCAGACAGTCCTCTAAAAAAACGACAAGTCTGGGTTTTCCCAGATGTTTGATAACCCTACGTGTGCATATACGGTATATAATGGACAAAGGAAAACATGGACTACAAAACAGGTTCATTAGCATCAAGTTATCTACAACAGTGATTCCCAACCCTGTCCTGGAGGACCACCAGCCAGTCGGGTTTTCAGGATAGCCCTAATGAATATGCATGGGGCAGATTTGCTGGCCTGTCACCTCCATTATATGCAAATCTCGCTCATGCATATTCATTAGGGTTATCCCGAAAACCCGACTGGCTGGTGGTCCTCCAGGACAGGGTTGGGAGCCACAGATCTACAGCAGTGGTTCCCAACCCTGTCCTGGAGGACCACCAGGCCAATCGGGTTTTCAGGATCGCCCTAATGAATATGCATGGAGCAGATTTGCATATCTGTCACTTCCATTATATGCAAATCTCTCTCATTCATATTCATTAGGGCTAGTCTGAAAACCTGATTGGTCTGGTGGTCCTCCAGGACAGGGTTGGGAACCACTGATCTACAGTATGCGCAACATTTAACACACATCACTGGAATGCCGTCCAGAACATCTCTGTTGTATGCAGACCAATTTGTGCATGTTATACTGAAAATCTACATACCGGCATATGGGTCACGTAAACCAGGGGGAGTCAAAGTCCCTCCTCGAGGGCCGCAATCCAGTCGGGTTTTCAGGATTTCCCCAATGAATATGCATGAGATCTATTTGCGTGCACTGCTTTCATTGTATGCTAATAGATCTCGTGCATATTCATTGGGGAAATCCTGAAAACCCGACTGGATTGCGGCCCTCAAGGAGGGACTTTGACACCCTTGCAGTAGAGAGTCTAAGGCAGGGGTGGGCAACTCCGGTCCTCGAGGGCCGCAATCCAGTCGGGTTTTCAGGATTTCCCCAATGAATATGCATGAGATCTATTTGCATGCACTGCTTTCATGGTATGCTAATAGATCTCGTGCATATTCATTGGGGAAATCCTGAAAACCCGACTGGATTGCGGCCCTCGAGGAGGGACTTTGACACCCCTGACGTAGACCTATTTTTACTCCCATGAAAGGTAGCCAAGTCTTTGAAAGTTCATATCTATGTTTGGAACAGATACTGGTTAGAGCACCAGGTTTGACATCCTTGTGATCTTGAGCAAGTCACTTAACCTGCCTTTGCCTCAGCTGCAAAAATTAAATTGAAACCTAGGGACTAGGAAATACCTCACTTTGAGCTACTAAAGCAGTGAATTGCAAACTGTGTGTCGCGGTGAGATTCCGATTGTGCTGCAGCGAGACAGGAGCCTGTCACTGCCGGCACAGGCACCAGTACCTCTCATAAGGACATATGAATAGCCTTACTGGGTCATACCAATGGTCCAACATGCCCAGTGGCCCATTCTCACAGTGGCCAATCCAAAAACCTGGCAAAAACCCAAAGAGTAGCAAGATTCCATTCAGAATCCTAAAGAACAGCAAGATTCCGGAATCCCAAAGAGTAGCAACATTCCACGTTACCGATCCAGGGCAAGCAGTGGCTTCCCCCATGTCTTTCTCAATGGCAGACTATGGACTTTTCCTCCGGGAAATTGTCCAAACCTTTCTTACAACCAGCTTCGCTATCCGCTCTTACCACATCCTCTGGCAACGCGTTCCAGAGCTTAACTATTATCTGAGTGAAAAAATATTTCCTCCTATTGGTTTTAGAAGTATTTCCCTGTAACTTCACCGAGTGTCCCCTAGTCTTTGTCATTTTTGACGGAGTGAAAAATCGATCCACTTGTACCCGTTCTACTCCACTCAGAATTTTGTAGACTTCAATCATATCTCCCCTCAGCCGTCTCTTTTCCAAGCTGAAGAGCCCTAACCTTTTTAGTCTTTCCTCATACAAGAAGAGTTCCAATTTCCATATCATTTATAAATAAGTTAAATAGCACTGGTTCCGGTACTTCTTTGTTTACTCTCCTCCATTGAGAAAAATGACCATTTAATCCTACCCTCTCTTTTCTATCCAATAACCAATTCCTAATCCAGAACTGAATTTTACCTATCCCATGACTCTTTAATTTTCTCAGGAGCTTCTCATGAGGAACTTTGTCAAAAGCTTTATTTTCTTCATTTGGATCCTTTTTCCATTCTTTAAAGGATGGTTTTTGGCTCTAATAGCCTCTTTCATTTCAACTTTTAACCATGCCAAGCTCTCGTTTCCTCTTCTCTCCACCTTTGCTGATACATGGAATACATCTGGTCTGGGCTTCTACAATGATATTTTTACATAACATCCATGCCTGGTTTACAGTCCTAACCTTTGCAACTGATCCTTTTAGCTTCTTTTTAACCATTTCCCTAATTTTATCATAGTCGCCCTTTTGAAAATTAAATGCCTCTACAGGAGATTTCTTTTGCGACGTCACTACCAATATCAGCTCAAATTTGATCACGTTATGATCACTATTTCCCAGCGGACCCAACACAGTTAACTCCTGTACTATGCCTTGCATTCCACGAAGGACCAAATCCTAAAATAGCTCCCCCTCTTGTCGGTTCCTGGACCAGTTGCTCCAAGAAGCAGTCATTTATTATGTCTAGGAATGTTGCCTTCCTAGCACTCCTTGATGTAACAGTTAACCAGTCAGTGTTGGAGAAATTGAACTTACCCATTATTATACTGTTGCCCAATTCTCCAGCTTTCCTAATCTCTGAAAACATTTCTTCATCTGTCTGCTCACTTTGTCCTGGGGGGACGGTAGTATAACCCTACCTTTATATTCCTTCCCTTCACATATGGAATTTCTATCCATATGGATTCCACACTGCTATCTATGTCATGCAGCATGTTTATTTTATTTGATTCAATTCCCTCTTTAACATATAGCGCAACCCCCCCCCCCCCAATTTGATATAATTGCGATATAATTTATATTCAGATAATACAGTGCCCACATAAGTGTCCTCCTTCCACCAGGTCTCTGAGATGCCTATTATATCTACCTCAACATTCAGTGCTCTCCTCGTCTTTGCCCCCCCGGGCGATGGAGGGATTTCCAAAACCTGGCAGTTTGTTCAGGTTTTGAAAGGCCCCCGAACTCAGGGCCTTGTCTGGAGGGCCTCTGAGCACACATGGATATCGACGTGATAGAACCTAACGGATGTAGCGGTATATAAGAAATAAATTACATTACATTACATAATGTCATGCATGCAACATCACCAGTTGACATCCGCGCTTGCTCAGAGGGCCTGTAGATGCAGCCCCAAGTTTAGTGTGCTGTGGCAGAAAAAGTTTGCGACACACTGTACTAAATCCAGATCAATAAATATCCAACTTATATTTTCCCTTTGGCTCAATTCAGCTGTGGTTGACTACTGGGCAAGTACTGTAGTCCCAGACCACCTTTCTCTCTCCCTTCCCCCATGGCCACATCTACCTTTTTCTCTCCCATCCCTCCATTGCCACTTATACCCCTACCCCCGAGAAGAGCAGTCATTCTTTTCAAATATATCAACACAGGCAATAAGCTACGCACAGGTGTTCTAATGGAAAAGGGTTTTCCTTTGAGGTTCCAACAGAGTAGGCTAAGGTTTCTAATGAAGACAGATCTATCCGTCACCATGTCAAACAAATGCTTTTCATTCCCATCCACAGACAGATGTTTTCAACATTGCTCCTTAAAACAAATGGATTTCTGCTATGGTAGGAAAGTATATGATTTGTCACCTTTGACATCATTCTCTTGGATTCAAGAAACTTTATTGGTATGATAATTTGCTGCGTGAAGGGATTTAAAAAAAAAATAGAGACTAGAAATATCTAGTGCCTATTATAACAGTAAAATACAATAACATCAAAGGCGATGTCATAATCATTATCATTTAATAAAACTTGTGAATCTCACTCTCCACTTGAACAAAAGTGCTGTCGCACAAATTTTACTTGCACTCTCACAGGATAATTAGAGATTAACATATGCATTGTATATGTCATAATCATTATCATAAAATGTAGACTAGGCACTGTATTTAAGTTAATTTAGAATGAAAGTGAATGTGTTTGAATGAAGGTGGTAAGGCAGTGAGACCATATCTCCCTGCTGAAAGTGAATGAATAATCATTATCATGACATATACAATGCATATCAGATGTACACAGTGCTGCAGAGAGACACAAGTCCAGCGATCAGGTCAGGACCCCTGGGCAGATGCCTCTTCCAGGGCAGTCTCAAGCCACAGAAAGAAAAAAAAGATAATGGGTCCCGTAGGGTATGGGGAAAATTTATTTGCAAGGCCCTCTCTCCTTATGGTCCTCCTGGTCTTTGGTTACCATTCTGTTCTCTGCCCTAAGGGGGGGGGGGTGTTATAAATGAGCCCAGTCCACACAGTCAGGCAACTGTAATACTAAATTTAACAGTAGTCTGACGGGGTCAAACTTCAGCAAGTCATTAATCCAAGGTGAAGAGTAGCCAAAGGAGCGCAAGGTAGTTTTGGTTTCTTGAATAGATACACAGGAATAACAAACAAGCAAACAACCCTCTGGGCTATTAGAAAGCATTTCTGTCCTGAGAGCTGTTGGATGACATTAGAGAATGACACGGGGACAAATTTGTCCCCATCCCATCCCCACGAGTTTTCTCGCTGTCTCTGTCCCTTTCCCGTAAGCTCCGCCTTAACCACACAAGCCTCAATCACTTATGATTTTAAAGTGTTTTGAGGCTTGTGCAGATGAGGATGGAGCTTGTAGGAATGGGGCGGGGACAGGAAAAGAACTCGCCGGGATGGGAAAATGAGTTCCCGTGGGGTCAAGGAAAAATTTGTCCCCTTGTCATTCTCCTGTTTCCAACAGTGGCCAATCCAGGTTACAGTTCCTGGCAGAAACCCAAATAGTAGCAACATTCCAGAGCTGAGATTGTGACGTCATAATGTCTCATTCCACCAATACCTAAGAGCCAAATCCATCAGTGATGTCACAATGGCTTGACTGTCCTATACTTAAGAACATAAGAATTCCCATACTGGGTCAGACCAATGGTCCATCTAGCCCATAGAGAATACCTTAATGGCGCAAGCCTCGAACACTTATGATTTTAAAGTGTTTTGAGGCCTATGCAGATAAGGAGAGAGCCTGTAGGAATGGGGCAGGGACAGGAAAATGAGTTCTGGCAGGGACTGGGAAAAATTTGTCCCCATGTCATCCTCTAGATCAGTGGTTCCCAACCCTGTCCTGGAGGACCCCCAGGCCAGTCGGGTTTTCAGGATAGCCCTAATGAATATGCATGGAGCAGATTTGCATGCCTGGCACCTTCATTATATGCAGATCTCTCTCATGCATATTCATTAGGGCTATCCAGAGGTCCTTCAGGGCCTCTGGAACGATCTCACTATCCCGCTGCGGAACCTAGGCTCCCTCCAACTGTTCCGAAAACAACTGAAAACCTGGCTTTTCTCTAACATATAACATCTCTACTCCTGTTTACATCCCCTCTTTTCATATGCTCTTGTAAATCTTTCTCCTCTCTCTTCCTATATTGTTAAGCTTTGTATACCGTGTCGAGCTCCACTTCCGTGGAGATGACGCGGTATATAAACTTAAGACTTAGTTTAGTTTAGGATTGGGAACCACAGCTCTAGCTGACATCAGCCATATGTGGCTGACTTATCCCGCTGTCCACAGAGAACTTCTGTTACAAGTCAGTAACTTTGTTTTATAACGGAATGAGAACCTTCCTCTCTTCACAAGAAGACTTGGCGCTTCCTTGCTCTTTTCTTACTCGCACCTTTCTGAGCTCAACAGGTAACTTCCCGGGACATTTTCTATTGAGCAGTTATTGCATCTCCTTCCTTGCAATGGTAGGAATCTCTTTAGGAAGAATCCACCTGAGACTCTATTTCTCCTTCCACAGTAAAGGGTCATGGATTTGATATACCACTGTTCTGTGGTACAACCAAAATATACAGGTATTTCCTCTATCCCTAGTGGGCTTTCAATCTAAGTATTTTGTACCTGGGACAATGGAGGATTTAGTGACTTGCACGGAGTCTCAAGGAATTAAACCACTGGGACCTCCACGTACTCCCTTCAGTCTTTATTTTTGCCTTCAACTCCGGCTGAGCTTGGAGACAGGCCAGATGGACAGAAAAAGGCAGAGTTCCACTCGGATGCATCTGCGCTGTACCTGAGATAATGCCGAGTCAGAGTTCCAGTGCAGTTTACCGAACTAAGTGGCCAACTTAATCTTCCATCTCTCGCTGGAAAGTGTTTTAAGTTTAAGTTTAAGTTTTTATTTAAGTTTTATTAGGATTTTATATACCGCCTATCAAGGTTATCTAAGCGGTTTTTACAATCAGGTACTCAAGCGTTTTCCCTATCTGTCCCAGTGGGCTCACAATCTATCTAATGTGGCTGGGGCTTGCCCAGGGTCACAAGAGCAGTGTGGGATTAGAACCCACAACCTCAGGGTGCTGAGTCTATAGCTCTAACCACTGTGCTCCACTCTCCTCCAATAGTATCAGAAGTGAGCCAAGGATTGAACAATGAAGCCATTGTGACATCACTGATGAGGTTGGCTCTTATTGGTGGAATGAGGCATTATGACATCAGGGAAAGGGTTGGGACTTGTATACTGCCTTTTTGTAGTCTTACAACCACACCCAAAGTGGTTTACATACAGGTACTTCAAGCATTTTCCCTGTCTGTCCCGGTGGGCTCACAATCTATCTAACGTACCTGGGGCCATGGGGGATTAAGTGACTTGCCCAAGGTCACAAGGAGCAGCGCGGGATTTGAACCCACAACCCCAGGGTGCTGAGGCTGTAGCTCCAACCACTGCGCCACACACTCCTCTAAATTCTCTTATTGCGGCCTCTGCTACCCGAGTGAAGGAGACAAGGCAGGTTGGCTTGAATTCCCAGGCCAAGCCGCTCCCTTCTGGCTGTCAGGATGCAGGGGGGGGGGGGGAAAAATCTCCAAAATTCATACCACTACATGAAATTCCAAAGAACTGCATTTCAGAAGAATAGCTGACGGCCACAAGCTGATGTATTTGCTGCGTCTCAAAGGCCTGCGTGGATAGACTCATCATGGTGACAACTGGAGGACAGTTGAACTTAGCTCACCCCTCCTTGTAACCCTGGGCAAGTCACTAACCCTCCATTGGCCCAGGTACCATAGTTAGAGTGTGAACTTGCCTAGGACAGATAGAGAAAACACTTATGGCTCCTTTTATCAAGGTGCCATAAGGGGTTAATGCGTCGGACAACGCTAACCCCCGCGGCAAGCCAAAAAACTAACGCCTCGTCAATGGAGGCGTTAGCGACTAGCGCGGCAGGCGGTTTAACGCGTGGTATTCCGCTCGTTAAACCCCTACCGCGCCTTGATAAAAGGACCCCTTAGAGATCCTGATAAACATATCTCTGTACTCAGGCCGTAAATTGTGCCGAGAGGGTAAATTTACTTTTGCTCCAATAGCATCAAAAATCAAATGTAAATTATTCAACTCCCCCTGTGCATTTTGTGCATGTGTGGGGGGGGCAGGATAAGAATATGGGAAGTAGGGGGGTGTATGTGAAGCTTGCGTTGCTTCTGCTGCATGCATGTGCGTGGGGAGGTTTGCACTGCTGTTGCTTCTGCCTGTGCTGTACCTGCTCTTTGGTGATGGGGTGGGAGTGGGGGGGGGGGGGGAACGATAGTAACGTTTAACTCCCACTCACTATCAGATACCTACCCATTGTATCATTACTTCTACCAGAATCTCACCGGCCCTGAGATGTGTCCTGTCCGGTGTCAGGTCAAAACCTCGGAAGACAAAGGCGCGTGCCGACAACTGAGCGCAGCGCGGAGGCGCGCGCCGAAGAAAATAACTGTTTTTAGGGGCTCCGACGGGGGAGTGGGGGGGGAGCCCCCCACTTTACTTTATACAGATCGCGCCGCGTTGTGGGGGGTTGTAACCACCCACATTTTACTGAAAACTTCACTTTTTCCCTAAAAACAGGGAAAAAGTTAAGTTTACAGTATAATGAGAGGGGTTACAACCCCCCCAAACCACCCACAACGCCGCCACGATCTGTATTAAGTAAAGTGGGGGGCTCCCCAACAAAAACCCCCGTCGGAGCCCCTAAAAACTGTCATTTTCTTTGGAGCGCGCCTCCGTCTTGCGCTCCGTTGTCGGCGCGCGCCTTTGTCTTCCGCGGTTTTGTCTATGAACCGTCCTGTCCAGTGACATAGTAAAGGGGGATGGGGGGTGGTTTGCCCCGTGCGCTGTCTTGGTGAGGGCGTAGGCACCCGTCCTCCCCTTCGCCCCTTTGCTCCTTCCCCCTTCCCCCCACTGCCACGTGTGCACACCACTTCCCTTTCACCATACCTCTGTAATGGTCCTGGCGCGAGCAGCAACCCCCCTCCCAACCTACTGTCGCGCCATCACCGGCTTTTCCTCTGACATCACTTCCTGAACGCCCACCTAGGAAGTGATGTCAGAGGAAGAGCCGACACTGGCATGACAGCAGTTTGGGGGTTGCTGCTCACGTCAGGAACGTTACAGAGATACGCAAAAGGGAAGCGGTGTGCACAGGGCAGGAAGGTGCGGGGAAGGAGCAAGTGTAGGGGGGCAAAAAAGAAGGGGGGTACACCACCACCCTGTGTGCCTGTCATCCTTGCTATGCCACTGGTCTTGTCCGTCTGGCCAAATAAAATAGCTCTTCTGAGCAGAGACTGTCTATTGAATGTTAAATGTACAGTGCTGCGTACTTGCAGTAGTAGTAGATGATGGCAGATGAAGACTGAAAAGACCTATTTAGTATATATTTGGGGTGGAGTGAGGGAACTTGCACTGCTTCTATCCATCCTAGTGCCTAGGACTTCTTGTGGTGGAGTGGCCAGGGTTCATAGACAACGGCGCGAAAGACAAAGGCGCGCCCGGACAATTGAGCGCAGCGCGGAGGCATGCGCCATTCAAAATTACTGTTTTTAGGGGTTCCGACGGGGGGTTTTGTTGGGGAACCCCCCACTTTACTTAATATACATCGCGCTGGCGTTATGGGGGGTTGTAACCCTCCACATTTTACTGTAAACTTAACTTTTTCCCTAAAAACAGGGAGAAAGTGAAGTTTTCAGTAAAATGTGGGGGGTTACAACCCCCCAGACCCCCACAACGCCCCCACAATGCGGCGCAATATCTATTAAGTAAAGTGGGGGGGTTCCCCCCCAGGCCCCCCCCGTCGGAGCCCTAAAAACAGTAATTTTGAGCGGCGCACACCTCCGCGCTGCGCTCAATTGTCTGGGCGCGCCTTTTGACCTGACACCAAATAAATACCTGCCTAAAATACGTAAACCACCCAGAAAGGCAGTAGATCAAGCCTCATACCAACAAAAAGTTGCTCTCTGGCAAAGAACAGGGAAGTTCAGTTCTGAAGTTTGCCCCACCACTCTGCGTCCCCGAAAGCACCGCAACCTGCAACACAGCAGGCCAGGGCGCCTCAGTTCCTATTAATAAGAACGAATGATGGCCGGCCAGAGCCACACAGTCCCCAGGCTGCAATTTAAACCTCCACCGATCAATCGGCCTGGTTCGCAGCGCAAGGCCTCTTCTCTCCGTTCCAGTAGATTTATGGTGCCACTTCATGGGCTCTGTTTTTACTGCTTTTATCGCACCCCCGAGAAATAAAGCAAATCCAGAGCCCTATGGCAAAGCAGACAGAATGTCAGTGGCAGATAATAGATGGGAGAAACCCCCCATCAGTGTCACTCAGCACCCATCCGTCAAAACAAAGCTACAGGCCCGTGTGGGCTCCTTCTTCCCTTGTTTCATAAAACATAATGTATGTTCCCTGGCAATGTTTTTTCCAACTCTCCTTACTTGTAGGGTTGAAAGGCTCCTAAGTGACCAATATCTACACCTGGTACAGGCTTGGAACTAGGATTACCAGACGTCCAGACATGTCCTCCTTTTCGAGGTCATGTGACGGCTTTTCAAAACCTGGCACTTTCCCATGGCCTCCCCCACAATTGGCAGCATTATGGGGCAAAGATCTGGAAAAATTACTTATGCATGCAAATAACTATGGGGAATTTAGGAAACACCTAAAAACATATCTGTTCTTGAAGTACCTAGATAGCTGATCTACACAATCTTTCCCATAACAACTGATCTCATACACTGTCTCTAACTATGTTAGTTCTACTCAATTTGTAGCATTTTTTAATCATTGTAAACCGCATAGAACTTCACAGTCCTGTGGTATTTAAACTGTTATTATTATTATTAGTTATGGCTTTATTCTCCGCCCCCACCTCCTCCCAGTACTGTACTTTTAAATCTTTGGGCATCTGCCATGCAGCATCAGTGAGCAGGCCTGCCCCGGTACCCTTCATTCTACTTCCGGGGGCAGGCCTGCTCGTCGACGCTGCATGATGGCAGCCTGAAGGTTTAAAAGTACAGCGCTGGGAGGAGGTGGGTGGGAGAGTCAGGAGCTGGTGCGAGGTCGTGCTGAAGGACTCCGCTGGGGCCAAGGACTGAGCCTCCCCCCCCAAAAAAAAAACAAAACAGCATTCCGCTGCTTATGGTCTGGCCCATTTTCTCCCTCTTACAAACAGATGTGACCCCCAAGTGTAACCTTTTCTCATATCCACTCCTCCCTTAGGTTAGAAACCCTTCCACCCCTTTCCCCCCATGAGAACTTCCCCAGCCACAGTCCTTCTATTGTCCAATCTATGGCCCCCCAGGAGCCAGAACCCGGCCCCCCATGTGCTTTTTTTTCTAGCCCTCAGAAGCATGGTAATTTATGTGGTGCTTATAGCAAGATTCCTGCTTCTCCGCCATGATTCGGTTCTCTAAGTTTGGACTGGTCCGATGGTTTGAAGTCTCTTGAGACTTGAAACCATGAGACTCCTCTGAACCTCCAGCACCATGCAGCTCAGGCTTGCAGAGAGCCGAGTCAGGGTGAGGTAGCAGGAAGCCCACTGTTTGTTCTGCAGCTGAAGGGAAAGAGACTGGATAAAGCCTGGGAGAGCAAGTAGACTGAATGAAGGTTGTGGTTAGAACTATATGGACTCGATGGGGGATAGAGAGAGAATACGGGGACATCCTTGATACAGCCTGCACGTCAAAACATGTCGGCAAAGTTCCCTAGCCGACAGAGCTTCAAATGAGAAAGATAAGTGATGAAAAAAGCTTTTAAATAAGTTAAGATAAGTTAAGTAATTAATTAAATGATAAAAATACACGCAAACAAAAATAAATGGGACCGATGACGATTTAGCAGATCTATACAAAAATGTGAAGGAATGACTGCGCTAAATTCTGATGATCCAAGAAAGGGATCCGTAAGGATCAACTGATTTAAGAAATTATTGGTAGAACATGACAGCCAATAAGAGTGACTGAACACACACACACAATGTTTTGGCTCTCCGAATGTTACAAAATATAAAAGATGGCCCCTGATAGAAAAAGGCTGGACAAGCTTGTTCTATACTGAAATTCTTGCCCAGTCATATGGATTCGACCTCCTTCATAGGCAAGATATTGGGGGGGGGGGGTGTTCTTTCGTAAGAGGGCATTTTCTTTCACCTCTGAAGAGCCTTGGCGCAGTGCTATTCATCCTACGCCTTGGTAATTCATCGCAACCCACTGTCAGTCTGCTAAAAATCATGAAAGTGGCAACACGGCACAGAGGCTTCAATCGTGGAAAGGATTTCAAATGATGCTTTCCCTACGAGGCAAGGCAGTCCAGATCAAAGAACCGGAGATCATATTTTTTTGTCTACTAATTTCACATGGTTTTCTGCTTCAAGGAATAAGAAAATCCTTTTCTAAGTCAGAAGAGACTTAACACCGGTCCTCCAAGACTGCAAAACAGCCCTGTTGTCTAAGATACCCACAGTGGCTGATTATCACGTTTGCTCCAAGAAACATTCATCTACATATTTTGAAAAAGCTGCAAATCGGCCTGGCTTACAGCTCTTGAGGGCTGGGGCCTCTGTTTCACAGGGCCAAGAGTCATGGCAAAGGAAGGGAGACTGATAAGAACCAGATGATGGTAGACTGTAGTACAAGAGATGGAAAGACCAGAGTCGTTTGTACTCTGAATTGCATCAAGTTGCCAATCTGATGTTAAATCCTTTCCACACAGTGGCGTAACCCTCCCCCACCCCCTTCTCCACCCCACCCCATCCGCCTTTTCTCTGCCCCTCCTGCCGCGCACACACGCCCCTTCCCTCGGACCTCTATAACGTTCGCGGCGTGAGCGGCAACCCCAACCCGCTGCTCACGCCTGCGTCGGCTCTTCCTCCGACATCACTTCCTAGGCGCGGGTCCAGGGAGTGATGTCAGAAGAAGAGCTGACGCTGGCGCGAGCAGCAGATTGGAACGGCTGCTCACACCACGCATGTTAAAAAGGTACGAGGGAAGGGAAGTGGTGGGCGTGATGGGGGGGGGGGCGGAGAGATCAGGTGCTGGCACCCTCATCAAAAGAGGGCGCCTGGGGTGGACCACCTCGCCCCCCCCATTACTATGCCATAACCTTGATTATCTGCTTTCCTCTCTTGGCACTGGCATAAATATGATCATGGCACACCTTTACTGAGATCCCTTCACTGGCTTCCCGTTTGCTGGAGGATCCAATTTAAATGTGCAACTGTCATTTTCAAAATCCTATCTGGTATTTTTTTCTCCTTTGGCTCCTGTCTCATTTAATTCACAAGAAATCTCTAATTCTAGGAGCTCTCAGAAATATAAGCTTGGCTTTCCCCCTGTTAAAGGAATAAAAACTATGGCCAATTTTTGTCGATCATTTTCTTTTTTATTCCTCAAAGTTTGGAATGACCTTCCTTCTATAATTAGAGTTCTCTCTCATCTACCCACTTTTCGTACAGTACTGAAGACATATTTATTTCAGAAATTTACTAATGATCCTTTTTTTCAAATAATTAATCATAAAAGATAAAATTCGGTTTCAGGTCAAAAGCGTGCCGGGACAAAGGCGCGCGCAGACAATTGAGCGCAGTGCGGAGGCGCGCGCCAAAGAAAATTACTGTTTTTAGGGGCTCCGACAGGGGTTTTTGTTGGGGAGCCCCCCCATTTTACTTAATACAGATCGCGCCACGTTGTGGAGGGTTTGGGGGGTTGTAACCCCCCATATTTTACTGAAAACTTCACTTTTTCCCTGTTTTTAGGGAAAAAGTTAAGTTTCCAGTAAAATGTGGGGGGTTACAACCCCCCAAACCCCCCACAACGCCGCCACGATCTGTATTAAGTAAAGTGGGGGGGCTCCCCAACAAAACCCCCTGTCGGAGCCCCTAAAAACAGTAATTTTCATCGGCGCGCGCCTCCGTCTTGCGCTCAGTTGTCGGCGCACGCCTTTGTCTTCCGCGATTATGTCTATGAACCTAAAATTCTGGCCTAAAAGATATTCCCCCTGTTTCACGAAGGTGGTGGGCCAGTTTATGTTTAGGGTACAAATACGAAAAGATTAATGCAGATATACTGGGGCATAGCAAAGTATTTAATTTGATCTGGGGCCTGTTGACATCCTTTGTTAATTCAACATAGTTTCTTGGTTTTCAAATCTTTTCTTTATTTTTATGCATGTCCAGGACGGGATGGGTGGGTGTGTGGGGGGGGGGGAATATATTTTTTGGTTCATTTCTTGATCAAATTGTTGGATGGGAGGGGGGATATTTATTATCTTCTTTGTTATTGATGGAATTTAAGTACTTATTTTGTAACGAATGTATGTATAATTTATGGTACTTTGTATTAGTTTTGAAAATGAATAAAGATCTATAAATCTCTATGGGCTTCGAGGCCGTTACCACAGCGCAGCCGCTAGCGCGGCTTCGTAAAACAGACCTGTGGAGGGACATAATCGAAAGGGACGTCTAAGTCCGTTTTCGTCTAAGTCGCAAGTCGTCCAAAGTGAAAAACAGCCTAGAACACATTTTCGGAAAACATGTCCAAATTTTTTTTCTTTTGAAAATCATCTAATTATACGTCCGGCAGATCTGATCGTCCAAGTCACTAAATTGTCCATCTTTATATCACATGTTTGTCCAAGTCAAAAACGCCTAGAACAAGCCCTGTTGGACATGGGAGGGGTCTACAAAATGATGGACTGAACACCCAGACATAGCACCTAAATAGTGGGGCACCTTACAGGGCACTGCTGTGACCCTCACAAAAAGGGTGCCATGTCTTTTCCTCACTACAGCTCCCTTATAGGTCACGAGCCCCACAAACCACCTCCAGAATCCCCTAGATCCACTTATCTACCACCCCCAATAGACCTTATGGTTGCAGGAGCCACTTATATGCCAATAAAAAAGGGTTTTGGGGGTGTATAAGGGATTGCACATGTTTAAGTATCAATGCAGTGATTACAGGGGCTTATGGGCATGGGTCCTCCTCTCTATGTGTCCCTAACCCACCCCCAAGACGACTTAAACTGCCTCTGTGCTGGACGACTAGGCTTTCCTATGCCAGGCGGACAGGTGATGATGGTCTGGAGGCTGAATTTTAAAGATGTGATTAATATTTTTATGGGGTGGGGGGGTCAGTGATCACTGGGGTAGTGTGTGTGAGGGGGGTCTGTTTTATGTATTTACAGTGCTTATCTGGTGAGTTTAGGTGGGTTTTTGTGACTTAGACCATGTTTTAGATGGTCTAAGTTACAACGTCCAAGTTCTGTCGATCGTGGGCTGTATAATTTTTGGTTATACATGCTGTAAGACTAAGTCTAAGCTGGCCCAACTCCCGCCCTCGACGCTCCTCCCGAAATGCCCCTTTTAGCTTTGGTCCTTCAGCGGCACTATGAAGGCCTAGGCCGTTTAGAAATATGTCCAAAACCTGTTTTTAGTATCGGCACTTGGGACGTTTTTGCGACGTATTTCTCTTTCGATGATAAGCCCCATCGTTTCTGCTCTAATCTCCTGTATAATTTTATTAATATTTTGTTAACCGAGTCGAGCCCTCCTGTTGGGATGAATCGGTATAAAAAAAAATCAAAGATTAGAGGTACAGGCTATGAAATGGCATCAAATTCTGCTTGAGAGCAGAGCATCTAAATTTATTTAGTTAGTTAAAAATATTTCTAACCCATTTAATCCTAAGTGGTTTAGAAAATACAAACATAATCATAATTTGACATACGCAAATTAAAACGCACAGCATAACTTATCTAAAATTCATCTCAACCAGTTCTATAATCCTTCACAAACAGAGCGATAGTGTTACAAATCACTAAATCCTCGTTTCTCTTCCTTTCAGATGGCTGAATTCATGCTGGTTTTTTTAAGATGCTGGATTAAGGGCACCAGAGATCTAGGATTCCGAGGGACAGCACAGGGCGCATCAATTCAAACTCCTTTTTCATTGTACCAGAGGTATTTTGACCCTGCATGGACCCAGGGCTCAGTCCTAATGGTGTCCAGTGGGCACAAAGGAGACGGAGCACAAAAGTTGTTTGCCATTTATTGTCTCCGCTGTTTGGCCATGATACATTGAGCAGGTTATGGGTGCTACAGATAGGGTTAGCAGACGTCCGGATTTCCCCAGACATGTATTCCTTTTGAGAACATGTCCGGGGTTCCGGACGGCTTTTCCAAAACCTAGCACTTGAGAGATTTGTAGCAAGCCCACTTAAGAGACACAAAAAAAGCACAGTTCTCCCAAAAAATAAAACCACAACTTCAGGTTATTTCCGTAAACATAGAAACATGATAGCGGATAAAGGTCAAATGGCCCATCCAGTCTGCCCATCTGCAGCCTCCATTATCTCTGCCTCTCCCTATTGGCTAAGGCTCTTTACACCTGCATTGTGAGGTCACAGAGCATTATTGTTATAGAAACATAGACACATGGTGGCAGATAAAGGTCAAATGGCCCATCCAGTCTGCCCATCCGCAGCCTCCATTATCTCTGCCTCTCTCTATTGGCTAAGGCTCTTTACACCTGCATTGTGAGGTCACAGAGCATTATTGTTATAGAAACATAGACACATGGTGGCAGATAAAGGTCAAATGGCCCATCCAGTCTGCCCATCCGCAGCCTCCATTATCTCTGCCTCTCCCTATTGGCTAAGGCTCTTTACACCTGCATTGTGAGGTCACAGAGCATTATTGTTATAGAAACATAGACACATGGTGGCAGATAAAGGCCAAATGGCACATCCAGTCTTCCAATCCGCAGCCTCCATTATCTCTGCCTCTCCCTATTGGCTAAGGCTCTTTACACCTGCATTGTGAGGTCACAGAGCATTATTGTTATAGAAACATAGACATATGGTGGCAAATAAAGGTCAAATGGCCCATCCAGTCTGCCCATCCGCAACCTCCATTATCTCTGCCTCTCCCTATTGGCTAAGGCTCTTTACACATGCATTGTGAGGTCACAGAGCATTATTGTTATAGAAACATAGACACATGGTGGCAAATAAAGGTCAAATGGCCCATCCAGTCTGCCCATCCGCAACCTCCATTATCTCTGCCTCTCCCTATTGGCTAAGGCTCTTTACACCTGCATTGTGAGGTCACAGAGCATTATTGTTATAGAAACATAGACACATGGTGGCAGATAAAGGCCAAATGGCCCGTCCAGTCTGCCCATCCAAAGCATCCACTATCTTCTGCTCTCCCTAAGAGATCCCAAGTGCCCGTCCCACACTTTCTTGAATTCAGACACAGCCTTTGTCTCCACCACTTCTACTGGGAGACTATTCCAAGCATCTACCACTCCTTCTGTAAAAAAGTATTTCCTTAGATTATTCTTGAGCCTATCACCTCTTAACTTCAAGCCTGCTCTGAAACGCTACAGGTAACTCTCACAACCAGAGAAATCAGATGCAAAGGAGCACAGTTCCTGAAGAAGCAAAAAGCCAATCTCATGTCTTCTGGAGACACCGATCTCATGAGGACCAGCTGTGTCACATCAGTGAAACGCCCAATGCGGATCTTGCTCAAGGGCTCCTCTCTGCTACGTGGGCAACAGTGAACATGAAGCCCTTTCACGTTTCCTGCTGCTGCTCCTTCTCCACAAATTAATTGCTGTGAGAAATGATGACTCTTGAAACAGAGTCTATGGAAACACCTAATTACGATACAGCATCAGTTCAGTGTACGACAACTAGAAAGTCTCTAGGTACACTGCAGTAGCTTTGCAAAATGAGTGAAAGAAGTTGTAGTTCTTTCAGACATGAGTTGCAGCAGGGACACAGCACTAGGTCTATAAGCCAGAGGTGCAGTTTTGCCCGTGCATCTGGGAATCACAGCTGGTACAGGCAACTTTGCTTGGTTTCCTTTCTTAAACAGCTAGTCGATGGGTAATATTTGTTCAGTCGCTCAGGCAGGTATTTCCGACAGAAATGTTGTGGACGAGCTACAAAATTCATTACTTCCACCCACCCAAACGCTGTCACTGATTTTGCACTGGGACACGCTGAGAACTGAGTAAATAAATGAAATAAAATATGACCAGAATCTTGTGCAATCTCACAGTATTTCTGAGGTATTTCCTTCCTAAGGAGAAAACGTTTGTCCCTTCCTACTAAACGTACTCTCAACTTTCTGTCCTCATCCCTGCGTACTTCTTTCGGCTCTAAGCAATGTGATACCACCTACAAAGCATTATGGGAGTTTAGGGCCTTTGAAAACAAAGATGGCCGCCCTAATGACATCATTTCATCGCTCCTAAAATTTTGTTTGGGATTTGGATTGTCATCAAAGCAGGAAAACAATGATCAAAATACTTGAAACTCAAAAATCCAAGGGTCGGGGGAGGGGAGAGATTTTGGTTTTGTGCTTTAGAGTTAATATACTCTCCTTTGAACTAACAACACCTAATTAAAACAAGTGAACAAGTACAAGGCTAGGAGGCTGAGTGATACCATCACCAGATGAAAGAAAATAACTTATTGCCTAGAATTTTCCATGACTTTGACAGTTCCGCTCTAAATCAGAGGTCAGCATTTCAATCAGCACATTGTAGCCAAGGGTGTTCTGTGGATCATGTCCCATGAAGGTAAACAACCTTCCAATTAATATGCACATTTTAAATTCTGAATTCACTGTATCATATCACACCCAAACGCAGAGATATAGGGGTCCTTTTACAAAGGCGCGTTAGCGGTTTAGCGCGCGACATACTGCGCGTTAAACCGCTTGCCGCGCTAGTACCTAACGCCTCCATTGACGAGGCGTTAGGATTTTAGGCTGATTAGCGCGATGAAATGTCCGACGCGCTAACCCCCGTAGCGCGCCTTGATAAAAGGAGCCCATAGTGAGAGTTTCAACAATAAATAACTATTTTACAACGGGGTCTTCAGATTGCCTCTGGTGCGGCATAACACCTCGCGGTTGCAATCCTCAGTAGTCTCGTACATCAATGAACGGTTTTCTTTTGACTTTACTATGTCTCCTTTTAAAAGCTTTGTTTTGTGAAATTCATAAATAATTCAAACTTAGTTTATATTGCAGGTTCCGTCGCTGACTCGTCCCCCCCCCCCCCCTCACCGACGTGTTTCATGTATTTCCTCAGGGTCCCATCAGCGGCCACCTAAAAGATGGCTGCCGATTGGGTGTCAGTCATGCAATAGCGCGTCGGAGATTTCATCACGCGCTAACCCCCGCGGCAGCCTAAAATCCTAACGCCTCGTCAATGGAGGCGTTAGGTACTAGCGCGGCAAGCGGTTTAACGCGCAGTATTTCGCGCGTTAAACCGCTACCGTGCTTTTGTAAAAGGACCCCTATATCTCTGCGTTTGGGTGTGATATGATACAGTGAATTCAGAATTTAAAATGTGCATATTATTGGAAGGTTGTTTACCTTCATGGGACATGATCCACAGAACACCCTTGGCTACAATGTGCTGATTGAAATGCTGACCTCTGATTTAGACTGATTTAGACTGTCTGTGCTAGGAACTCTTCGCATTACTGCTGCTTTTTACAATCTATCGCTGCAGATGGGCCATTTGGCCTTTATCTGCCACCGTGTTCTATGTTTCTAAGTAATTGAGTTCAAATGTAAGAAGGGTATATAGCGTTCCTAGGCGGCATTAGATACAAGTGCACAGCTGATGTAGTTTGATTGTTTGATAGCTGCTTCGAGCTGAAATGGCATTGGAAACACTAAGGTAGCCATCCCAACCTGGGGCTTTGCCTTTAGAATCCAAGATTTCTAATACGAGTCTTGGACAAACTCATTTCCACTTCTGCATAGATAAGTTCTGTCCTCTGAGCTGCTTACACAACAGCGACTAAAGACTGTGTTGCGAGGGTGTGTGGTTTCTCTGTCCGGATTTGTGTGAAGGAACTCCGAGACGGATTCTACAAACGGCATCGGTATCGGCGGCCACCTAAAAGATGGCTGCCGATTGGGTGTCAGTCATGCAATGGCGCCGTTCGAGGAATCACGGCTACCTCAAATATAGGTGCCGGACATGTAGGCTAGGGTTTTCGAGGCCTACATTTCCAGAACCTATGTTTGACGTGAATCGTATCTACAATGGCACATAAGGATGCCTAAGAATATTTCTGGCATTAGCCATGCCTACTTTGACCTTGGTGTCCTTAGATGCTTCCAAAAATGTGATCTAGGTGCCGGTTTTGTAGGTACCTCTAGGTGCCTACATTTTTGGTTTTAATCAATTTTAAGGTCGTTTTTAAATGGCTTTGGCGCCTACAGGGTATACAGTATATTGAAGAACTTAGGCCAGAACTGGGCAAACTTGCATGGTCTGTGTCCCGCATATGACCATTCAGTTGAGCATGGGCTGGGATGGTTTAGATGGGCTGGAGTGAGCTTTGATGGAGACTCCAGTAGAACCTATGCACAGAGTTCTGGGTTTCTGGCTGAGAAATATCTACGAAAAAGAACAATTTAAATTAAATCATTAAATTATAGAGAGTGTATGTTTGGGCAGACTGAATGGACCATTCGGATCTTTATTTGCCGCTATTTACTATGTTACCGGCGCCTAACCTATGACACCGTTTGTAGAATATGGGTCTCTGTGTTTATCATTATTGTCTGTATGGAGATGTCACCAATCAGTTCATTTAAAAAAAAAAAAAAATTTTAGTATCTTTTGTATGCTGCCTTGTAATTAAAGTTTCTCTCCATTCAATAAAGTGCAGGCTCACTACAGAAAATCAAACCTTGTACACTCCTCCAGCTCAGAGCCTGTAGGGATGGGGTTGCAAGGTTGCTAAGAGGGAAAATTCAACCTCAGTCCATGAGATGAACATTTTCAATCAGGTTCATCAAAATAAGATAAGATTTGATGGATAAAACTGGAAAGAAAGAGATTACAACAGCCAGCCATGGTTATGGCATTGCTGGGATCACTGAGGCAAGGTAGGCACACTTATGACCGGACCGCAAAATGCAGAAAATTACATACTATTCAGAAATAATCTCACTTAAGAAAGAGTCTATCTTTACATCAAGTTTAAATTATGTCCCATCCTGCAAGGGAATATTGTGAAGAAACAGACAGCACAATTGAAGTTTTGTGTGCAACATGACACAGTGTCTGTCACCTCAGTGACTAGATAGCACGGGGGAGACAAAGCCTTCACCTCTGCGGTGATACGACAGCAGCTCGTATCAAGTAGCTCACAAATCACATTTAGGACACACAAAAAAAGAGAAGCTGAACCCAGTAAGGGCTGGCTCACATTTTAACCAAGCCTGGAATTTGCTTGCTCCCAGTCACCGCAAAGGCCCAGCCATGTCTCACTTTTAAGTTAAAGGAGAACCCCTGACCCAATGTGGAAGGAGCCAACAGGAACATCATACAGGTTCATTCAATAATGCTTATTATAAATCAAAACTTGAAGATAAGCAGTGTGAAAAAATGGCTTAATAAAGGAAGAATAGCTCAACGCAAGAAGGTGTGGCCCAGTGATGAGAATGAATGGTCTACTGCAGGGCTGCCCAAGTCCGGTCCTCAAGATCTACTGGCAGGCCAGGTTTTCAGGATATCCACAATGAATATGCATGAGAGAGATTTGCCTGCACTGCCTTCTTGGTATGCAAATCTCTCTCATGCATGTTCATTGTTGATATCCTGAAAACCTGGCCTGCCAGTAGATCTCGAGGACCAGACTTGGGCAGCCCTGGTCTACTGGTTTGAATTAAGGTTCAAATCCTGCTTCTCCCACTGACATACCAAGGGATCTAGGGAAACCCATTTTTTTTCTCACTGCTTCAATTAGGTTGAAGGGACTTTCACTTCGAACACTTAGCACCACTGTACAGTTCTGTGTAGGTCCAATAGTATCAAGAAATACTGTAAACACTGGGCTTGCTGTTGTTCAGTGACAATACTAAGTTCAATTCCCAGCCCAGGTCTTCTGCTCTTCAAGTATGCCTGGGAAAAGATCGCAATCTGCTGTTTACTGCTTACCTCCTGCTGCCTTCATATTTCATCATTCCAGATATTTTCTATTTTTGTATTTAATTAACAAATCGCTTGTCTCTTCAATGTAAGATGGGGAAACCTTACTAAGTTGATCTGTGTGCAAAAAACAAACAAACAAAAAAACAGATGGTCCCGGACGGGCCACCCTCTGCACGTACCATGAATTCCTCTTCTTGACTTGTTTCCTGCACCCAGAATCTGTTTTACTTTTAATTGCCAGTTGTTATCATTAAGACTAGAAAAATATGAGCCCATTTGAAAACATTTGAAAATTCACACAAATCTCAGATGATGACCAACACGAAATAGACTTCTATGCCCCCTCCCCGCTGAGGTCCTTATTCACCTGACTTACTGGAGAAGCTGTATCAGCAGCTAGGACACAGTCAGCGTGTGCTCACAGGACATGCTTTCAATTTTACAGGAAGCCCATACAAGAGAAATGAGAAAGCTTGTATGAGAACAAACTTACTTGCCAGTCCGAAGCTGACTACAGGACTAGAGCAATGGTCTGAAGTCAGTGCAGCATTAAATGAACATGGAAGTGGGGAGGGGATCACTGCACTAGTGCAAAGCTTCCCAAACTGTGGGTTATGACCCCAAATGGGGTCATGAAATCCTACATAAGATATCATTGGCCCGAGATGTCTTGGGATCATGTGTTTCTTGTGGCTCCTTGAACGGAATTACAATCAACTCTACCTAAGTGCACGTTGGTTATGAGCATGCTTCGGTTATCCACACGTGACCTGCACAGTCCCATTTTTTTTTACATTACAGTAAATGGACATAAACTCTGGATAATTGCACTTCTGATAAACACACAATCCACTTACCGCCATTCTCTCACGTCACATTTACTCCGGTTAACTGCATTCACATGTTCAGACAAGCCAATCAGACCCACCTTCGCACACATTCATACATATTGGATGAGCCATGTGTTTTGGAACCACAGCCTAGGTCAAGGGTAGGCAATTCCAGTCCTTGAGAGCCGGAGCTAGGTCGGGTTTTCAGGATACCCACAATAAATATTCAACCAAAAGGAACACAAAGAACACCAAAGGAAGTGTCACCGTGTGGTTAAAAAAGCTAAAAGGGAATATGAAGAGAGACTGGCGGGGGAAGCAACAAACTTCAAATCGTTCTTCAGATATGTGAAGGGGAAGCAACCGGCAAGGGAAGAAGTGGGGCCATTGGATGATGGAGACAAAAAAGGAGTGGTAAAAGAGGAAAAAGAGATAGCAGACAGGTTAAATAAGTTCTTCACGTCAGTCTTCACGAGAGAGGATACATCCAATATTCCGGAACCGGAGGACATCGTAAATGGGGATCGGGATGAAAAGCTGGTCCAACTAGAGGTAAGCCAAGAGGATGTCCTCAGGCAGATAGACAGACTAAAGAGCGACAAATCGCCAGGTCCGGACGGCATTCACCCGAGGGTACTCAAGGAACTAAGGAACGTAATAGCAGAGCCACTTCGCCAAATATGTAACATATCCTTAAAAACTGGAGAGATCCCGGAGGATTGGAAAATTGCAAATGTCACACCCATCTTCAAGAAGGGTTCAAGGGGGGACCCGGGGAACTACAGGCCGGTGAGCTTGACCTCGGTCCCGGGAAAAATGATGGAAGCACTGATTAAGGACAGTATCTGTGAACACATAGAAAACAATGGACAGCTAAAGTCGAGCCAGCACGGCTTCTGCAAGGGTAGGTCATGCCTCACAAACTTATTGTACTTCTTTGAGGGGGTAAACAGACAGGTGGATAAAGGGGAATCCATTGACATCATTTACCTTGACTTTCAAAAAGCCTTTGACAAGGTACCGCACGAAAGACTGCTTAAAAAGCTGTGGAGACACGGGGTGCAAGGGGAGGTCCACCGATGGATCAAAAACTGGCTGGCAGACAGGAAACAGAGGGTTGGAGTGAAGGGCCATTACTCAGACTGGCATGGGGTCACGAGCGGAGTTCCGCAGGGGTCGGTGCTGGGACCGCTCCTGTTCAATATATTTATTAATGACCTGGAGGCGGGAACAAATTGCGAAGTTATTAAATTTGCGGATGACACCAAACTCTACCGCAGGGTTGAAACCATGGAAGACTGCGAAGATCTGCAAAGGGACCTAACGACGCTAGAAGAATGGGCCAAAAAATGGCAAATGAACTTTAATGTAGGGAAATGCAAGGTCATGCATGTAGGGAAAAAGAACCCGATGTTCAGCTACAAAATGGGAGGGTCATTGCTAGGGGTAAGTAACCTTGAAAGAGACCTGGGAGTGATGGTGGACACGTCTTTAAAGGCGTCGGCACAGTGCGCCACAGCCTCAAGAAAAGCAAACAAAATGTTGGGTATCATTAAGAAGGGTATCACGACCAGGACGAAGGAGGTCATCCTGCCACTGTATCGTTCAATGGTGCGACCGCATCTGGAGTACTGTGTCCAATATTGGTCGCCGTACCTCAAAAAGGACATGGCGGTACTTGAGGGAGTCCAGAGAAGAGCAACTAAACTGATAAGAGGTATGGAAAACCTCTCATATACTGACAGACTGAAAAAGCTGGGGCTGTTCTCCCTGGAAAAGCGGAGACTTAGAGGAGACATGATAGAAACCTTCAAGATCCTGAAGGGTATAGAAAAGGTAGACAGGGACAGATTTTTCAGATTACGGGGAACCACAAGTACAAGGGGGCACTCGGAAAAATTGAAAGGAGACAGGTTTAGAACAAATGCCAGAAAGTTCTTTTTCACCCAGAGGGTGGTGGACACATGGAACGCGCTTCCGGAGGCTGTGATAGGCCAGAGCACGTTACAGGGCTTCAAAGAAGGTTTGGATAGGTTCCTAGAGGATAAGGGAATTGAGGGGTACAGATAGAGTAGCGGTAGGTTGTAGGGATAGTCTGGGACCATTGCTCAGGCAATGGGCCTGATGGGCCGCCGCGGGAGCGGACCGCTGGGCGAGATGGACCTCTGGTCTGCCTCAGCGGAGGCAACTTCTTATGTTCTTATGTTCTTATGAGATAGATTTGCATCTCAAGGAGGCAGTGCATGCAAATCCATCTCATACATATTCATTGTGAATATCCTGAAAACCTGACCTGGCTCTGGCTCTCGAGGACCAGAATTGCCTACCCCTGGCCTAGGCCTAGCCAGGTGTTTGAACTACAGTACTTTCAGAACTACAGTACTGTACCATGGCGGCGCGTGGACAAAAATCATTCTCTTTGGCTGAACGCGTCGATGTGTTAAAGAGACTTGACCAAAGGGAGAATCAGTTCTCTATTGCAAAACATTACAGCATTCATCCTAGCCAGATTTCTCAGATTTACAAAAAAAAAAGAAAGCAATATTGAAAGACTGGCAGAACAGCAGCAAGCCTACCAGAAAACAAAAAAGAATTGGGAAGGCTGGAGACGCTGAACAGGCGTTGCTGAATTGTGCAATCTGCGTGCAGAACACAATGACTGATTATTTTAGTAAAATGGAGAATGTTGGCACGGCTGACAATTACTGTACTGTAGTGTGTTTTTGGTTTAAAAAAAAGTTTTATTGTATTTGACTACAGTGTACTGTAATTTCATGACTGACAAGTCGTACTCCTATTAAGCGCACACTCCATTTAAGCGGATGTGGCGATCCGGTCTGAAGGCCATGCACTTAAGTAGAATCTATCTACTGCCACAGAACCATCGATAAGTGCTGCACTACAGTTTCATAAAGGAAACCAAATCTCAGAGTGGAGGAGCAGCCTAGTGGTTAACGCAGTGCCCCAAGAGCCTGGGGAACCGGGTTCAATTCTCACCGCATCTCTGATCGGTTCATAGACAATGGCGCGAAAGACAAAAGCGTGCGCCGACAATTGAGCGCAGCGCGCGCCGCCGCGCCACACCAAATTACAGTTTTTGGAGCTCCGACGGGGGTTTTTGTTGGGGAACCCCCCAGTTTACTTAATAGACATCGCGCCGGCATTATGGGGGGTTTGGGGGGTTGTAACCCTCCACATTTTACTGTAAACAACTTTTTCCCTAAAAACTGGGAAAAAGTTCAGTTTTCAGTAAAATGTGGGGGGTTACAACCCCCCACATCCCCCACAACGCGGCGCGATGTCTATTAAGTAAAGTGGGGGGGTTCCCCCCATGCCCCCCCGTTGGAGCCCTAAAAACAGTAATTTAGAGCGGCGCGGCGGCGCGCGCTGTGCTCAATTGTCTGGGCGCGCCTTTGTCCCGGCGCGCTTTTGAACTGACACCTCTCCGACCTTGTGCCTCTGGGCAAGTCACTTAACCCTGCATTGCCCCCCAGTACAAAAATATGTAAACTGCTTTAACTATAGCCACAGAAAGGCAGGATATCAATTCCCCTTTCCAGCTCTCTGTAATGTCTTTCAGAGTCATAAACCCAGCACTTATCACATAGATTTCGCTTCCTACCGGTTCAGCTCTGCTGATGCTCCAAAATGGTCTTTATGCTCTGAAGATCGAAATTGGCTCATAGTTCCACCCCTCAGGAATGCAAAGCTACAGATCACACATCTGTCCGCTTTCTTCGATTTTGGTCACAGCATTGCGGAATGCTCTTCCTCAAAATCTTAGGACAGAATCCAATTTTAAACATTTTTAATAAGGACCGAAAGCATTTTTTTTTTTCCTCTCTCTGTAGCATTTACAGCATATTGAACGGATGCAGCTGACCGGGATCAGAATGGGACGATTCATCGTGGCCGTTTTATCGCAGGACATTTCAGCGCAGCTGCGATGAAATGGCCATGATGAATTGTCCCCTTCCGGTCGCCACAGTGAATCATCCAAGACCCAACAGCAAAGGGTTTATTTTTTTTTTCATTTTGTGCTCACTCCCCCTTCTGTCAGCTACTTTCATAAGCCGAGTAAATTCTTTTGTAAAGCCAATCGCTTCCTATTTGTAACGAAAGACACTTGTCAGACCACAGGAGGTTGAGAAAAAGGTAAGTTAGAGAGGGTGCTGCTCTCTGACAAGTTTTCCCATGCAAGTCTTATTATGTTTTTTTAACGAACTTGCATGATTGTAACTACCTCACTAAAAAAATTTGCTTTCCAAAAGTGAATAAAGAGGGGAGAAAAACACTTCTGGTGGGAGTGCTTGAGGGAGAACATAATAGCCTGGGAGCAGGTCTGGGGGGGGGTCCATATTTTACGAATGTATTATCTGGCAAACCTTATATATATATAATGCAAAATGGGATGATTCATCGTAGACAAATCATTGCTGAACTGGCCGCGATGAATTCTCCTAGACCCGACTGGGGCAAGGTAAGTTTGGCCATGGTTTTGGACAAGAGACATGAAAAGCTATTCTTATCCTTTCCTGCTTGTCTTAACTACTTTTGCTTCCTTTCCTCTATTTAAATTTCATGAGTTGGCTGTGAACTTCTTTGATTCCTTGACTGTAAAGCAGCCTAGTAGATGTGTGAATAAACATGAAACATGAAATTTGAGAAGATGTTGACTTTCAAAGATGTAAAGAGAAAGACAGACAGGCCAACAAAATTATCTATTTATTTTCATAATTGTATTTTACCAATAACCAAGGCAGATCACAATTATACATAAGTACCAAAACAATTTCAAATGCTAAAATAAAAAAGATGTATATATAAGCATACACTATAATCTCGTTATAAAGGACTCGCTTATAATGGAACCTCGCCTATAGCGGACAAGGTCCGCTGGTCACAGCCGTGCGCCTTTATAAACATACAGAAAATCATTGCATATAGCGGACTCACATATAACGGACTTTCAGATATAACGGACAACCAATTTGGTCCCCAGAGCCGCTTTTAGCTGTAGTTTTGTTCGGCTATAATGGACATACAGGCTCCACCTACAAGGTGCGTGGCGTGCCGGTGATATAGCCCAGAAGAAAATGACAGATTATTTTTTCTTTCCAGTACAGTACGACATAATTTAGAACATCTTTTAGTGTTCTGGTTTTGCAATCATTTCGTGCCATACCAATGTTTTGCTGAGTTTTGTTCTTGATGTTGCTGATATGCTTGTGCAGTGACTGTTGTCCATCCATTGTACGTTGTTTCAAGTTGACCTAAATAAAGTTTTTTAAAAATGCAACTCTGGATATAATGGACTGTTTTTCCAGGTCCCTTGAAGTCTGTTATAACGAGATTATACTGTACAGCATAACATAACTACATTCAGCATGACAAGTCTTCCCTACTGTATTTAAAAAGAAACACATTAAAATTCAAAATCAACCTTGAAATACCCATTAGACATAGGATCAAAAGACATGGCAGTTTTCTTCCGCTTTTCTCACTCATTCCTGCCTCTGGAGCCACCTTCTTGAACATACCACTAGGGGTCACCCTGCCAAATAAGGAAAGAACTAGAAACACAATTTTTTTAATGCAATTGCTTCATTGTTATGGAATTCATTACCCTTAAACTTATGCCTAGAATCTTCATACACTACATTTCGAGCGCTTCTAAAACCTTTCCTTTTTGAGAGAGCTTTTTCTTAGTATATATATATTTAAAAATTGATACATATAAAAAGAAAGAAAGTAGGAAAGATATACCCCCTCCTTTACTAACGTGTAGCGTGGGTTTTTAGCGCCGACAGCGGCGGTAACTTCTCCGACACTCATAAGCATTGGAGCAGTTACCGCCCCTGCCGGCGCTAAAACCTGCATTAGTAAAGGAGAGGGATAACGGTGAGGGCATGCATTTTGGGGGGCAGTATTTTGTTTTAAATATTTTATGTCCTTTGGTATGAATGAGAAGTTCTATTCTGTTCATTAATGGCGCTCTATTTCTATTTTATAATTTTTTTATTTTTTTTTAATTGTTCACCGCTTTGAATTGTGCTGCAACTACGGTGGTATATATCAAGTTTAACAAATGATAATATTCACTAGGGAACAGGGATTGGATCACACACTCTCACGAGGAGAAGGGGAAAAAAAATTCCCTCTGGCAGTGTGCACCACAGTCATTTTGCAAAGTATTAGTTTACTGCATTGCGAGAAAAAGATGTTTTTCAGCGCATGTGTTAGAAAATTATGCACTGGGGTTCAGACAATAGTTTTAAAGCACAGCTTATTGCATTGAGCCTAGAAGGACACCAAACCAGCACCTTGACAAGGACAGGGTGGAGTGATTCGATTTCTTTCTGCTCAGTACGTAAATTGAGACCTTCCATTTCCAGCAGCTCTCGCAGCAATAACACACACTAAATAAAAGAGCTGACAAGCAGGTCTGTGCTGCATACAGGCAAGGCCACACAGGAATTAATCATTTACTCTGGACATGTCCAGCAATAAATGTCGTCGCTACAGTCCTCCAAGAAGCAGCGGAAAGAGTTAAAGTGAATAAAAAGGCTAAAGACTGGAAGGCCACCTGTCAGGAAATTTACTGACAGGTGGTAGAAAAAAATATGATCGAAAAATGATATGTCCATAAAAATCATTTCAGATCGGTAAAATAATGAGCAACTGGGCCTGTGTTTCTGCTGCTCTGGTCTCGGGACTCGGGGACTGTGTCTTGGTGCACAAAAGGATGAATACTGGTGTGGAAATTCCAGCCGTGCAAAAAAGGCCAACAGTAAAACACCGGGAAGGGGTAAAACGCGGACCTCACGGACCTCGCGGATCTAAAACAGCATGTCCTTAAAAATCTGAGGTCTGTGCCACTTTTAGTCTCAGCATAGGGAGGGAAAAGCATTAGGATCCATCAGCGCTAAAGAGTTATAGAGGTCTACCAGAGCCATAACCTATGCTGAGACTAAAAGTGGCATGGTCCTCAGATTTTTAAGGATGTGAAGTTCAGATCCGTAAGGTCCGCGGGGTCAGATGCACTGCAGACCTTTGCACACATTTTTTTAAACCCCCCCAAAAAACGGCTATTTGCCATCCAGTGTCGTCATATCATGGGGGCTTTTTGAATCGGCGCGGAGAGAGAGATCTGTTGGAAGGGACGATCGGGCTAATTAGCAAAAGCCACGGTGCGTCTCCTCCCTCCTTAGCCATTAGGGAAGGCAGAGCCGGGGACCAGAGTTGAACATGCAGGGAAAGCGGTGGAATAAGCTAAAAGGCGGACCTGTCAATAAACGATGGAAGATTTTTAAGGACGTGCGGTTTTAGATCCGCCAGGTCCATCAGGTCCACGTTTTACCCCTTCCTCGAAACACCTCTCACCGCAGATCTAAAAGACGGCTACTGCAAAATAGTTTCATGAGTGGCAACCCTTCTGGAAGATAGCGGGAAAGGGGGAGAAGAAGAGAAGAGGGAGGGAAGATAAAAGAGAGTAACTTGGAGAAAGAACAAAGCGAAAGAAAGATAACAGATTTGGAGGGAAGAGAAAAAGAAGGTGAGAGAGAGACAAAGAGAACAAAGAAAGGGAAAGAAGCATGGAGAAAGGAAACATTAACAGTGAAATCTAAGTAAAGGAAGAAAAGGAGATGGAAAACAAGGAAAAACAGAGACCAGGGTAAACAAATATTAAGACGGAGGCATAAAGAAGAGAAAGACAATGAGAACAGCCTGGAAGACCAGCCAACAAAAAGAGAAAGCTGGGGTAGAACAAAGGAAAAACAGAATGGCAGTGAGCAAGCACAGAGGCATGCAAGAGGGAGAGAGAATCCAAAATCTCCCAATCCTGTGTTTACGCATGTAGCCAATCCACCAGTAACCACATTATCCCCTTACGTAACCCCCTGGGCAGCAGTATTGCACAAACAGAGGAGGACCCTCTGCAGATCACAGAGGTCACGCAGCGAGATCCCATTACCGAGAAGCCACCATCGAAAAGAGATAATTAGTTTGCTTTCCCGGAGGCCCAATGATTCTCTCTCACTGGGCTCGCCCTCTGAGCAGCTCTGATGATTACATTTCAGGTCATATTCGTGTCCCCAGATAGGTTGCCCTATTAATGAAACTTCTATGGTGGTATCCCATGGAAACCAGAACAACTAAGACCTTCAGGTCCATTTCAGCACATAGACGTTTTTAGGGGTGGGCTGCAGGTGAGAAGAGGAGACCACTAGGCAGTGGCGTACCTAGGGTATGTGGCACCCGGGGCCCATCATTTTTTGACACCCCCCCCCCCCCCCTCATTTAATTTTTTTTTTTTTTTTTTTTTTTTTTGCAATAACCATGAAATGGAATAAATGGTCAGAATAGAAACAGGCAGTGAAAATTTTCTTTTTTTTTTTTTTTTTTTCAAAGTATTTTTATTGAGAATGGCAAAAGGTCCAGACAAGCAACCATGGTCTGTACAGAAACTTATACATTATCAAAAAGAACACAGAATGAGAGTAACAGCAACAACAAGCATGAACAAGCCTCTCCCAAGAGAAAATTGCCAATGAGAGGCATAGCAATACACAACAAAAGGCCAAAACTTGGGGCAAGCAAACAAATCCCACCCCAGAACCCACAAGAATAATAAGCCGGACTAGACCCTCAGCCATATTTTATAATGAAAAAAAACCCCCACAAGCAACAACACCCAGACCGCTCACCAGACACACCAATCCGCACAACAAGCACCCAAGAAACACCCAGCCACCACCCAGACAAAACTACCAGACACACCTACCCCACCAAGCCCAGACCCAACCCCCCCTCCCCAGAGAGTGCAAGCGCAAAGTGGACCGTGAAAAGGGCAGCTGCAGAAGTGGAAAGCCCCAGATAAGTAGGTTAGCTAAAGAAAGCCCACAGATAGAAGAAATCAGGATAACAGAAGTTCCAACAAATGCTCCCACAGAAAATTTTCTTTTATTGAACCTCATTTATGTAACCATTATTCCAAACATAACATAACATAAATTATGTCTGAATTGTCATGACATCAGAAGTACATATGGAGTAGTTGCAGGTGATGCTTGGGACAGTTCTGATTATGTTAGTTTGGTTTTATGTGTTTTTTTAATAGAAGGGTTTTTATTTCTTTTTTTAAGGTTTTGTAGTTTGTGGTAGAGGTCAATAGGTTGTAGAGTTGGGGGTCAAGTGTTGCAGCTCGAATGGCTAGGAGGTTGTCGAACAGTTTTTTTCTTTTGACGTTTTTGGTTGGAGGGTGTGTGAATGGTGCGTGAGTTCTCCTATGTCTGTTTGAAGTGGATTGAATTATTTAGCTGAAGAAATTAGTTACCCCCCCCCATTCCACACACATTAATTCTCTTCCATTTTTGTTCCCATTATAAAAAAACACTGATAAGTTCCCAGGAAAAAAATACATTAAAATAAGAAGTGAAAACAAAGGCCCCTACAGATGAGAACATAACATAAGAATAGCCTAACTGGGTCACACCAATGGTCCATCATGCCCAGTAGCCCATTCTCATGGTAGCCAATAGTGCTGCCTGATTCAGAGAAAAATATTTCATTCGATCCGATTCACCCTGTTGAATCGATTTTTCGATTAGATTCACTGTTAATGACACCGCTTTTTAAGTTTAAACAAAGTATAACAATAAATTTCACAACAACAATAAATTTCACAAAGTACTTAAAAAAAAAAAAAATCACATTTTTCCATTAAAGCAGTTCTGGAGACATTTGCTTGAACAGTCTTTTTTCCCAGTCCATAAGCAAGCAATATGAAAAAGATTTCCTTAATTATCTACTCAAACATTTTTGCTATTTACTTTCATTGTACCTAGACTATTATTCAGTAGAAAAAATTTAGTTTGTTCAATCAAGCAGAACATTCACTCATAGAAGTCCAATGTCCACACAGGATTTGATTGAACAAACAAATTTTTTCTACTGAATAATAGTTTAGGTATACTGAATAGCAAAAATGTTAAAGCCACACAGAAAAGCAGTAAAAGTCAATAGGTTCTCCAAGTGGGAACAACTGAGTGCACCAATCCAGGGCAAGCAGACGCTTCCCCCATGTCTTAATAACAGACAATGGACTTTTCCTCCAGGAATTTGTCCAAACCTTTCTTAAAACCAGCTACGCTATCTACTTTTAACATAACTTCTGGCCACTTCATTTTTAAGCTTAGATCTTTCCTTCCAAACAGAGACCTTGCTAGATGTCAAATACAGCACAAGGTAACTTCACATGGACTTAACTGTGCAGGAAATGAATCTCCTCATACACCCACCATATAGTGCAAAAATGTGCAAAGGTCTGTTTTTTTCTTTCGATCACTACATAGCCTAATGCCACACAAGCAGCGCTGTTACAAACATATTCTGAAGGTCAATGCTAAGGTTGACAAAGTTTCCTTCCTTGGACCAGAAGGAGATACTGACAAACCACTGGAAGAGATTCTAAAACAACTACCCAGAAATAACACCCAAAGACCCACTCAGTGTGTGAACCAGTTGAGTGGAGTGGACTAACTGGGGGTGGAAATGGGCCCAGAGTTTGCTCAGCAGAATTTCCCAGACTACCTCTTCCTCTCAACACACTGACATGCTACCACCACCACCAACACTAGGAACACCTCACCGAGTATGCCAGCAATGCTTATAAACTTTATAAAACACATTATTATATTTTCTTATAAAGCATATATTTTAACTGAACTCAGCCTTGCCATTCACAAAAATAGAAAAGTTCCCATTTCAAGCTGTCTCATGTACACTTTTCAAATCTAACATATTGTAATCACAAAACAGAAAATAAAATTATTTTTTCTACCTTTTGTTCTCTGATCAATATTCAAATCTTGTTGGTCCCAGGCTCTTGTTGTCTTGCTTGCCAGGGTCTCCTTTCTCCGTGCTAACCATCCGTCTGCCATCTCTGTTCTCCCCTTCCGTTTCCCTTCCCTCTCCCGGAGATCTGGCATCTTTCCTTTTTTTTGTCTCCATCCACAGATTCACCTTTTCTCAACTCCCCACCACCCCAGGATCCACCATCTCTCCCTTTCTGTTCCCAACTATCCTCCTATCCAGTATCTCTATCCCCCCTCCACACCATCCCCTGTTTCCAAGTTCTCTCCCTTTCTGTTCCTTCCCTCCCTAAATCCCATTATGCACCCTCTCTCTCCCACTCCTCTGTTTTTAGACCCATTCTTTCTAACCCCCAAAGTCTGGCATATGCACGTATCTTTGAACCCCCCCTTCCCTCTCTCCCTCTGTGTACTTTTACACCAGGACCCCCCTCCCCCGAAGGTCTGTCCCCCCTCCGAAGGGCTACACCCCACCCCTGAAGACCTGCACCCCCCGAAGGACTTTACCTCCCACCCGAAGGTCTGTCCCCCTCTGAAGGCCTAAACCCCACCCCTGAAGGCCTGCACCCTCCCCGAAGGATTGTACCCCCCACCCGAAGGTCTGTCCCTCCCTGAAGGCCTGCACCCATCCCGAAGGCCTGCACCCACCCCGAATGCCTGCACCCACCCCGAAGGCCTGCACCCACCCCGAAGGCCTGCACCCCCGAAGGCCTGTCCCCCCCCCTTGAAGGCCTGACCCCCCCTTGAAGGCCTGCCTGCTTGTCCCCCCTTGAAGGCCTATCCCCCCTTAAAGGTCTGCCTGTCCCACCCCCTTGTAGGCCTGTCCCCCCTTAAAGGTCTGCCTGTCCCACCCCCTTGTAGGCCTGTCCCCCCCTTGAAGGCCTGACCCCCCCTTGAAGGCCTGCCTGCTTGTCCCCCCTTGAAGGCCTGTCCCCCCCCTTGAAGGTTGGCACCCCCCCAAAGGCCTGCACCCCCTTGTAGGCCTGTCCCCCCCTTGAAGGCCTGCCTGCTTGTCCCCCCTTGAAGGCCTGTCCCCCCCCCTTGAAGGCCTGCACCCCCCCCTTGAAGGTTGGCACCCCCCCAAAGGCCTGCCCCCCCTTGAAGGTCGGCCCCCCCCCTGAAGGCATGCACCCCCCCTGAAGGCCTGTCCCCCCTTGAAGGCCTGTCCCCCCCCTTGTAGGCCTGCACCCCCTTGTAGGCCTGTCCCCCCCCCTTGTAGGCCTGTCCCCCCCTTGAAGGCCTGCCTGCCTGTCCCCCCCTTGAAGGCCTGCACCCCCTTGAAGGTCTGCACCCCCCCCCCGAAGACCTGCACCCCCCCTTGAAGGCCTGCCTGCCTGCCTGTCACCCCCCTCCCCCTTGAAAGTCTGCCTGCCCGCCCGCCCGCCCCACCCTGAAGGCCTGATGCCCCGACCCACCCCGAAGGACCATTCGCCCCCCTGGCCTCCCCGCACTACCTATGAAGCAGCCGCAGCAGGATCGCGACGTCAGCTATATTTGCGCTACTTAGGAGCTGCTTCCTGCGTCGCGGTCCCGCCCCCTCCTCTGACGTCAGAGGAGGGACGGGACCGCGGCGCAGGAAGCAGCGCCCAAGCAGCTGAGGGATTGCTGACGTCGCGATCCTGCTGCGGGCTGCTTCATAGGTGTGCTGGAAGGTCAGTGGGGCGAGCGGTCCTTCGGGCGTGGGGGGGGGCCTGAGCGGCAAGGCCGGGAACACCCCCTCAGGGCTGGTACCCGGGCGGCCCGCCCCCCCCGCCCCCCCCTAGGTACGCCACTGCACCGAACCAAACTGATAGAAGGAGAATGAGCTTCTTCAGGGATCTGACCCAGTTCTAATACCTCTCCGTCTCCGTGCCGACCGACCCCCTCAAGGACCGACCCTTGGAAACATGTTTTCAGGCTTGGAATCCAGTTAAAAGGCAATAGACGCTCTGTCTATACCTGGGACCAAACTGAAAGAAATTTGTCCAGCCCTGGCAAGTTCAAACCCAACTCAAACCAAATTCTGCACTCCTGGGGAAGGGGGAGGTTTTGCTTCTGAGAAAGTGCTCCTTAGTACATCAGAATCTCTGTCTGCTTCTTGGCACCAGCACTGGAGAAATAATGAGACGCCCTACTTTCTTTCTGCATGTGAAGCCATCTGGAGGGGGGGGGGTGTGTGTTTGTGAGTACCAGAAGGCACTGCGAGGAAGGAACGGGGTATATTAGTAGATCTGTGTGTGATGGAGGGCACTAGGGCCAGCAGGAGTGAGGTACATAGTTAGAGCTGTAGAGGGGGGGGGGGGGGAAGGAGGGTGTCCCTATTGCAAGGGAGGAGTGAGGTTTTCCCTCGCCTTTTCTTCAGTCCTAAAGTTCACATTTTCTGGCTTTGGCTGCCTTCAGCAGTCATGCGACCGGGTAACAAAGCCCCCCTGACCCTGCACGCTGTCTGATTCGGCTGCTGTTGAACAGTTTGCGTGCCGGAACCCTTCTCAGGCTGAGTGGAATTTGGGTTATGAGCTGCAGGGAGTGGTTGTGAATTTCTCCGTGAGAACCTTGTGCATCCTCCTCCAGCTTGAGTTCCGATCCTCCCCGAGGCTGACGTATTTCCTGTTGCCTCAGCTTTCAACAGCAATCTGACCTGGAGGAGGGTGCACAAGGCCTGGGAATGCATTTATCTGAGTTTGGGGTTTAGGTTTCTGCCACTTGGTGCTGAATGTAAGACGCGCGCACGAGGACGCGCACGCGTAGACGTCCGCACGTAGACGCCCGCACTAGACGTCCCCACGTAGACGTCCGCACTAGACGTCCGCTACTAGACGTCCCCACGTAGACGTCCCCACGTAGACGTCCGCACTAGACGTCCCCACGTAGACGTCCGCACTAGACGTCTAGTGCGGGCGTCTAGTGCGGACGTCTACGTGGGGACGTCTAGTGGGGACGTCTAGTGCGGGCGTCTACGTGGGGACGTCTAGTGGGGACGTCTAGTGCGGGCGTCTAGTGCGGACGTCTAGTGCGGACGTCTAGTGGGGACGTCTATTGCGGACGTCTAGTGGGGACGTCTAGTGCGGACGTCTATTGCGGACGTCTAGTGGGGACGTCTATTGCGGACGTCTAGTGGGGACGTCTAGTGCGGACGTCTAGTGGGGACGTCTAGTGCGGGCGTCTAGTGCGGGCGTCTAGTGGGGACGTCTATTGCGGACGTCTAGTGGGGACGTCTATTGCGGACGTCTAGTGGGGACGTCTAGTGCGGGCGTCTAGTGGGGACGTCTAGTGCGGGCGTCTAGTGCGGACGTCTATTGCGGACGTCTAGTGCGGACGTCTACGTGGGGACGTCTAGTGCGGGCGTCTAGTGCGGACTCAAGCTGGAGGAGGATGCACAAGGTTCTCACGGAGAAATTCACAACCACTCCCTGCAGCTCATAACCCAAATTCCACTCAGCCTGAGAAGGGTTCCGGCACGCAAACTGTTCAACAGCAGCCGAATCAGACAGCGTGCAGGGTCAGGGGGGCTTTGTTACCCGGTCGCATGACTGCTGAAGGCAGCCAAAGCCAGAAAATGTGAACTTTAGGACTGAAGAAAAGGCGAGGGAAAACCTCACTCCTCCCTTGCAATAGGGACACCCTCCTTCTCCCCCCCCCCCCCCTCTACAGCTCTAACTATGTACCTCACTCCTGCTGGCCCTAGTGCCCTCCATCACACACAGATCTACTAATATACCCCGTTCCTTCCTCGCAGTGCCTTCTGGTACTCACAAACACCCCCCCCCTCCAGATGGCTTCACATGCAGAAAGAAAGTAGGGCGTCTCATTATTTCTCCAGTGCTGGTGCCAAGAAGCAGACAGAGATTCTGATGTACTAAGGAGCACTTTCTCAGAAGCAAAACCTCCCCCTTCCCCAGGAGTGCAGAATTTGGTTTGAGTTGGGTTTGAACTTGCCAGGGCTGGACAAATTTCTTTCAGTTTGGTCCCAGGTATAGACAGAGCGTCTATTGCCTTTTAACTGGATTCCAAGCCTGAAAACATGTTTCCAAGGGTCGGTCCTTGAGGGGGTCGGTCGGCACGGAGACGGAGAGGTATTAGAACTGGGTCAGATCCCCGACCCACCCCGAAGGACCATTCGCCCCCCTGGCCTCCCCGCACTACCTATGAAGCAGCCGCAGCAGGATCGCGACGTCAGCTATATTTGCGCTACTTAGGAGCTGCTTCCTGCGTCGCGGTCCCGCCCCCTCCTCTGACGTCAGAGGAAGCAGCGCCCAAGCAGCTGAGGGATTGCTGACGTCGCGATCCTGCTGCGGGCTGCTTCATAGGTGTGCTGGAAGGTCAGTGGGGCGAGCGGTCCTTCGGGCGTGGGGGGGGACTGAGCGGCAAGGCCGGGAACACCCCCTCAGGGCTGGTACCCGGGGCGGCCCTCCCCCCCCGCCCCCCCCCCCTAGGTACGCCACTGCCACTAGGGAAATCAGAGCAACTGAAACAGAGAATTCATCAACACCCTGGCCAGATCCCAGAGGCTGACTCATCCTGCTTGACCATGGAGAACCCAATGTGCTCTTGAGTCAAGCCAACTCCCGGTGACCACGCAATGTGGGACCTCTCACCCTAGTGGTTTCCTTGGAAGATACAGGAGTGGATTGCCATTGCCTTCTCCTAAAGGGAGAAGGGGCAGAGACTAGACTGCCAATGCTACCAGAACCTGGCCCAACATTAGATCCAAGGCATGGAGGGTAAGGGACTTGCCCAAGGCCCATTAAGCTACTCTTCTATTCTATGACCATAGCCAATGCAATGTTTTCTGAAAGATTTTGCTATGGGCAACAGAGAAGAAATCCAAAAGAGAACTTTTCCTCCCATAAGCGAGGGAGCCACCAATATGTCATGCCTTATTTTGAAATAGCTCAAGGTGAGTTCTAGTTAGTATTTTCCCCTATTCCAGTGTCCCACAAACTTTGTCGAGCCACGGCACACTAAACCTGGTGGCCACGGTTTGAGGCATCTAGAAGTGCGCGGACGTCACCGTGGTGACATCACATGCGTGCGTGACATCACGTTGATGACTGCACATGCATGAAGGCCCTCCAGACCGGCCCTGAGCCGCCAGTGGGGGGCGTCAGCAGGGAAGAAGGCCAGAAAGAAGGAGAGGCGCTGGCACCGGCTGATTGCCTACAGGACGTGCTTCTCGCTGCATGCATCGGTGCTTCTCTTCCTTCTCAGTGTGTCGCGGCACACCTGAAATCTCAAGAGGAACACTAGTGTGCCGTGGCACACAGTTTGCGATACACTGCTCTATTCAGAGGGCTTCAGTCTACAAATGGTAGCTTTATAACTGGACACATGCAGTTACGTGTGTCTCATGTGTAACTGCCGAGACAATTCACACCTACATAGAATAGTGCATCATGCTCTATTCTGTGATGATGGGCGTTAGTGCCTTAGCATGTAAGTGCTAGATTGTACGTGGATGTGTCTTTAACTTATAGAACAGTATAAATCAATGGTCTTCACTAATCTTTAAGTCGGAGCCACTTTGTACGAGCTGAAGGAGAGCCTCCTTCCCTAATGTGGGTCCAACCTACTTCCCTACCCTGTGGAGCAGATGGTCTCCTTACTCTGGGGACTATGATTCCTTATGCAGGCTCTCAAGCCAAAACAGAATTCATGTCGTGTCAAGCCACTGTTGTTAACTGCAAGTCTGCCCAGTACTGCCCCTTAGTTCCTTCAATATATATCCATTATTTTCTGATTAGAAATCCTTGTGTTCATCCCACGCGTGTTTGAACTCTGTCACCGTTTTCTTCTCCACCACCTCCCTCGGAAGCACATTCCAGGCATCCACCACCCTCTCCGTAAAGAAGAATTTCTTAACATTACTCTTGAGTCTACCACCCCTCAAACACAGATTATGCCCTCTGGTTTTTACCATTTTCCTTTCTCTGGAAATGATTTTGCTCTACATTAATACCTTTGAAGTATTTGAATGTCTGAATCGTATCCCCTTCCTGCCCCTCCTTTCCTCCAGGGTATACATATTCAGGGCTTCCAGATTCTCCTCATACGTCTTTTGGCAAACAGAGAAGAAACTAAGTGGATGGTTCCTCTGTGCCTTATACTACGGGATATGGCCTTCTGAAGTGGGAGGCTCCCAGCCAACGCAGGAGACTTGGCAGATCTGGTTATGGCTGGCTTTATTGTGTCGGTATTTAGTTCACATCTTTCGCTGATAGTTCATGGCAAGTCACATTGAGGTGCTGTCCCCAGAGAGCTTACGATCATGAATTAGCACTGTAATGTTTGTTACTGTGCACTAACATACATTAATGGAAATTAACACAAGCCTTGCTATTCTCAATGGAGCTTGTTTTCGAGCAGGTTCCATTACAGCACATTAGTAAATCTGGTGCTAAGTCTGTGTCTGAGCTAATGGAGAATGGAGTGACTTGACCAAGGTCAGAAGCATCAAGGAGATTTGAATCTGGCTTCCCTGGGTCTTGGGCCTCCAGCTCATACCGCTAGCCTACGCCTCCTGACTGAAGCTTCACTTATAAGGGTCAAACATTATTTTCTGTTGGGGAGAATCCCAGAACATATAACAACTTCAACAATGCACACTTTATCATAGAATTTTAACAACTAACCAACATTATTTGGAACGCTCATATAAGCTATAGAACTTTGATCATTCATGGCTCGTCACAAATTTGTAATAGGTCATTAAGTAATTCAAAAGATCTTTTTGCATTTAAAACTAGCAATAATAATTTCGGCTAGATCCATAACTCAATTAATTTTTAGCATTAGGAGCATACAGAATGCTTATCTTAAAAAGTCAGGGGACCAGCTGCCAGCTTTTATAATTAACTGGACCTCCAGAATGACGAGAGGTCAAAGTCACGTGAAGTAAGCCACCTCCGATGGTCTCAAAAATTCTCGGATACAGCGTGCATTGATAAGCTGTTATATGTGCTGAGATTATTTGGGTAGATCCTGACTGAAGATTCACAGCTCTATAGACCTATAGCCTATTTAGTGGAGGGACGTTTAGGAGGGAAGTTATCAACAAGCACCATAAATTGTGCTATTTTATTTATAGCATTTAAATACCACTTATAACCTAAGTGGTGTACATTCAGGTACCCAAGTGTTTTTCCCTCACACCCTATCTAATGTACCTGGATCAATGAAGGATTAAGTGACTTGCCCAGGGTCACAAGGAGCAGTGTGGAATTTGAACCCACAACCGCAGGGTGCTGAGGCAGTGGCTCTAACCACTGCACCACACACCCACCCGGGGTCCCATTTTATGCAATAAAACCCTGTGCTAAAATATCATGACTTGTGGTTAAATAACTTTTCTTAACGTAGCCTGTGCGGATAACATCCCTGCTAAGTGTGAAGAGTTTCAGATAACCAGAGGAGACTGTGATGTCATAATGCCCAAGAGCCAGCCTCATCAGTGATGTCACAATGGCTTGATTGTCCTATACTTGGCTCACTTTTATTATGTAGAGCACTGAGTTCAATTTCATTTCTTGTTTCTTTAATTAAGGGTGACATTATCAATATAGGCTACTGATAACCTGGGTTACTAGTAACTAGGTCTCATTGTACATGACTTGTAGTAAAATAACCTTTCTTAACAATAGCCCACATTGATAATTTCCCCCCTTAATATGCTACTTCTAACCAGTGGCATAGCGATGGTGAGAAGCGTCCCTCTCCCCCCCCTCCGCTCCTTCCCCGACTCCCTTCCGTTCCCCCGTACCTCTAGTTGTTCACTGCCATGAGTAACAATGTCGACATATTCCTCATGACCCCATCGGCTCTCCCTCTGACATCACTTCCTATACACTACAAAAGAGGCGTATATGTGCGCATTTGCCGGTAAAAGCAACACCATAAAAAGAATGGGGGGGGGGTGGGGAAGGGGGAAAGGTAGGGAGGGTTGAAATAGGTCAAATGGATATATATTTTGGAGAAATGATAGAAATATGTATGGTAATATAATTGTGAATTTAATCGTAATGCATATGTTTGTTTTATATTATTGTATATTTACTTGTTTCCTTCAATAAAATGTTATAACATAAAAGCAACACCATAAGCGGCATGTCAATCATAGGCGTGAGAGAGCTACTGGATGAAGGGACGTGAGGGGAGATGCAGCATTGGCTTTCTCCCCCTCCCAAACTACTATAATTCAAGTAAATCTTGTAATTTGTTTTTAATGTCAAATTTTATCACGAACCACAGCCAAAAACTCATACTGCACGTGCTCAAGAAGTGTATTTTTGTCCACCACCACCACCCCTAAAAAAAAAGACTATAATTTATTTGAAATGTAGTTTTTAGTTGTTTTTTTTTTCATGAACCACAGTCAAAACACATGCCATCGATGTGCTTTTCACAGTACCCGCACCCCCGGACCAGTCACTGATTTTTGGTCGCAATAAGCTGACGCCATGCTTGGAAAATCACTCGGCGATGTTGAAGAATCCACCAGAGTGCTTGTTTAAATACCGACGAGCCCATTTGCATGGCAGAAACCGAGACTGCCAGGAAGCTCGGAAAAGACCACGGTAAGCCGTTTTGAGAATCTGCCGATTAAATACAGGCTGGAACCGGTTTAGCGACCGCATTAAAGGCAACCTTAAGTTTTGAGACTCTGGCCCTAAAGGGTTTACTGAAAGATTAAGTTGGTTTCCTTCACTGAGCTGCACAATTTGAGAGGGTGGGAATCTTAGAAAGAGAGCCAGGCGCCAACCCTTCTACACTCCAGCACAGAGCACAGCAGCAAAGCACGATCAGCCATAGAAATAAATTTGCGATTAGTCAAGCAATTAAATTAAATACAGTGAGACAGTGTGTAGAATTAAATTTTAAAAAATGTAAAAAAAAAAAATCCAAACCAGTTTTACATTCAATAAGAATGGAAATTACTAGCCCCAACGGTCACGTGCCGGAGGATAAAGAAATAATCACAATTGTACAGGAGTACGTTATAGGCGTAACAGTGCTACACCACCAACAGGGGGCAATCTAGAGCAGTAGTTTTAAACCCAGTCCTCAGAGACCACCTGGCCAGTTGGGTTTTCAAAATATCCACAATGAATATGCATGAGACAGATTTACATGTCTGTAGGGTTACCATATGGCTCCAGAAAAAGGAGGACGGATCGAGACATCTGGGTTTTACTTCCATTGTTTTGACAATGTCTCAATCCGTCCTCCTTTTTCTGGAGCCATACGGTAGCCTGACGTGTCTGCTACCTTCATCACATGCAAATCTCTTTCATACATATTTATAAGGAATATCCTGAAAACCAAACTGGCTTGGCGGACAGGACAGTTTTGAGAGTCACTCTTTCAGAGCAGTGCTTATCAGTCATTTTATAGATTGCCAGTAAAAAAAATTGTGTGATACTCCCCCGGCAGGTGCAGAATAACGATGCATATGTTGCAAGCCACCCAGGTTGCAGCTCCAGACATGGGATCTGTGACCCAGTTTGGGGGTCCTGAAACCCAGTTTGGGAAGCTCTGGTCTAGGGGATGCATGCCCTGTTGGGTATCATGCGCTCAGTTCCATCTTAAATCATCTGTTTCTCTATACCAGGGGTCTCAAAGTCCCTCCTTGAGAGCCGAATCCAGTCGGGTTTTTGGGTTTTCAGGATTTCCCCAATGAATATGGATTGAAAACAGTGCAAGCACATAGATCTCATGCATATTCATTGGGGAAATCCTAAAACTCGACTGGATTGCGGCCCTCAAGGAGAGACTTTGAAACCCCTGCTCTATATACATGCCCACAAAAAATACACTCCAAAAACTGCCACAAACCTAAACTAGCAACAACAAAAGAAGGCAGACCTAGTCAAATCAAGGTTCATTGAGGGGGTGCTCAAGGTCACAGACTATGCAGACCGCACAAACCACGTGCAGACTAACGTGAATAGTATCAAAATAAAGGGTGCTCTCAGTGTGAACCACCAGCGATAGGAGTCCAGCTCCAACACTTCACCTTTCAGGTAGAGGTAATAAACCCCCACCCGCACATCATCATTGAGCGCCCTGAGTGTGCTGAAAATCAAAGTGAAAATATCCACCACTCAAATCAAATAAATCAAACAGGTGAGTAAACCAGCTGAGCATTTCCCTCCCTCCCTCCCTCCTTTTCCCTTACCTTTTCTTCTTGAGATTGGCAAGTTCTATAAGGCTTCGAGCTGTATTACAGCCGGAGCCTTGACGTCGCGTCGGGTTGCCTGCTTGAAAAGTCTCCTCCGATGCAACCGGAAACAGGAAGTGGCGTCAGAGGAGACTTTTTCCAGCAGGCAACGCGACACGACTTCAAGGCTCCGGCTGTAATACAGCTCGTAGCCTTATAGAAATCGCCAGTTTCAAGAAGAAAAGGTAAGGGAAAAGGTGGGAGGGAGATGCATGGACGGCCGGCGGGAGAGAGTGGGCTGCCGGATCGAACGCTCGTTCACTACTTGTTCACCGCCCCATGCTACCTTTCACCGCTCCACGGGGCGGTGAATGGCCTTGTCCCCGAACTCGCGGTGACCTTTTTTTTTGGTCACCGTTTTGGCGGGTAACAGCCACCGTGTCATTCTCTAGTGATAGGCTCCGAAGTAATCTAAGGAAATACTTTTTTACAGAAAGGGTGGTAGATGCATGGAAGAGTCTTCCAGAAGAGGTGATGGAGACAGAGAGGGTGTCTGAATTCAAGAGGGCCTGGGATAGGCACGTGGGATCTCTCGGAGAGAGAAACAGCTAATGGTTACTGTGGATGGGCAGACTGGATGGACCATTTGGCCTTTATCTGCCATCATGTTTCTATGTTTCTATAACCATAAAGCTCTATGACCTCACAATGCAGGTGTAGAGCCTTAGCCAATAGAGAGAGGAGATGCAAATATTAAGAGCCTTAGCCAATAGGGAGAGAAAGAGATAATGGTTACTGCGGATGGGCAGCTCTATGACCTCACAATGCAGGTGCACAGAGCCTTAGCCTATAGGAAGAGGAGATGCAAATGTTAAGAGCCTTAGCCAATAGAGAGAGGAGGAGACAATGGATGCTGCAGATGGGCAGACTAGATGGGCCATTTGGCCTTTATCTGCCATCATGTTTCTATGATTTATGAGCTTCTATGCAGGTGTGTGACACCACCATGGTGCATCCACGCATACGCGGATGCCCCTTTTGATGCGGGGTTTGCAAAGTCATCCGGAGGCCTGGACAAGCCCTCTAAAAAGAGGACATATCTGGGTACATCTGGATGTCTGGTAACCCCAGCTTTAGGCTGCTTTACAGCACAGAAACAGTGCTCGTATCCCTTTTAAACGATATGTACGGAATATTAACTAGAGGTCTTAACGCGGTGGTATCACAGCTTGATTTTAGTTGTGCACTTATAGTAACATATAGTAGATGACGGCAGATAAAGACCTGAATGGTCCATCCAGTCTGCTCATTAGTTATACCCATTACAAATACATGATTAAATTAACTTGTCCACCTGGTATTGTCCTAGGTTCCAAATGCTGAAGAGTCCAAGCTCACTCCAGCCTATCCATCTAATTAATCTACTAGATCATGACTTACTCCCCCCCCCTACCTTTTTACATGGTTTTTAGGGCAGGCCGGCTCGCTGAATGCTCTGCGCTGCTCCTGACGTTCATAGGAACTCTAAAAAACACATTTTTCCCTATCCCTGTGGGAACTCATTTTCCCACCCCAGCAAGTTCTTTTCCTGTCCCTGCCCCATTCCTGCAAGCTCTGTCCTCATCTGCATAAGCCTCAAACACTTTTAAATCATATGTGTTCAAGGCTTGTGCTATTAAGGCAGAGCTTACAGGAATGGGGCAGGGACAGGGACAAAACTCGCAGGGATGGGGAAATTGGGTTCCTGCAGAGACGGGCAAAAATTTGTCCCCGTGTCATTCTCTAAAAGCTAGATTGACCATTGGTCTGGCCCAGTATGTTCTTAAGTATAAGGCAATCAAGCCATTGTGACATCACTGCTGAGGTTGGCTCTTAGGCATTGGTGGAATGAGGCATTATGACATCACAATATGAGCTCTGGAATGAAACATAGAAACATAGAAGATGACAGCAGAAAAGGGCTCCAGCCCATCAAGTCTGCCCACTCTGCTTACCCACCCCCTGTCTATGCCCTAATGACCCAATTTCCTTATCTTGACCCTCGTAGGGATCCCACATGGGTATCCCATTTCTTCTTAAAGTCTGGCACGCTGTCTGCCTCGATCACCTGCACTGGAAGCTTGTTCCAATGATCAACCACTCTCTCTGTGAAGAAATACTTTCTGGTGTCTGCAGCAGCCACTCTCTCCTCCTCTCCCTATTGGCTAAGGCTCTTAACATTTGCATCTCCTCTTCCTATAGGCTAAGGCTCTTTACACCTGCATTGTGATGTCATAGAACTTTCTGATTATAGAAACATAGAAACATGATGGCAGATAAAGGCCAAATGACCCATCATAGAAACATAGAAGATGACGGCAGAAAAGCCCATCAAGTCTGCCCACTCTGCTTACCCACCCCCTGTCTATGCCCTAATGACCCAATTTCCTTATCTTGACCCTCGTAGGGATCCCACATGGGTATCCCATTTCTTCTTAAAGTCTGGCACGCTGTCTGCCTCGATCACCTGCACTGGAAGCTTGTTCCAATGATCAACCACTCTCTCTGTGAAGAAATACTTTCTGGTGTCTGCAGCAGCCACTCTCTCCTCCTCTCCCTATTGGCTAAGGCTCTTAACATTTGCATCTCCTCTTCCTATAGGCTAAGGCTCTTTACACCTGCATTGTGATGTCATAGAACTTTCTGATTATAGAAACATAGAAACATGATGGCAGATAAAGGCCAAATGACCCATCATAGAAACATAGAAGATGAGGGCAGAAAAGGGCTACAGCCCATCAAGTCTGCCCACTCTGCTTACCCACCCCCTGTCTATGCCCTAATGACCCAATTTCCTTATCTTGACCCTCGTAGGGATCCCACATGGGTATCCCATTTCTTCTTAAAGTCTGGCACGCTGTCTGCCTCGATCACCTGCACTGGAAGCTTGTTCCAATGATCAACCACTCTCTCTGTGAACAAATACTTTCTGGTGTCGCCATGAAATTTTCCGCCCCTGAGTTTGAGCGGGTGCCCTCTTGTGGCCGAGGGTCCCTTGAGAAAGAAAATATCATCTTCCACTTTGACACGTCCCGTGAGGTACTTAAATGTTTCGATCATGTCTCCCCTCTCCCTACGTTCCTCGAGAGTGTAGAGCTGCAATTTGTTCAGTCTCTCTTCGTACTAGAGACCCTTGAGCCCCGAGATCATCCTGGTGGCCTTCCGCTGAACCGATTCAATTCTGCGCACATCTTTACTGTAATGTGGCTTCCAGAATTGCACACAGTACTCCAGATGCTACTATTTGGATTTCTGCCAAGTACTTGTGACCTGGATTGGCCACTGTTGGTAACAGGAGAATGATACTGGGATAAATTTTTCCTCATCCCCGCGGGAACACATTTTCTCATCCCGTCCCCATGAGTTCTATCCCTGTTCCTGCCCCTTTCCTGCAAGCTTTGTCCTCATCTGCACAAGCCTCAAACACTTGAAAATCCTAAGCAGCAACATTCTAGAGCTCAGATTGTGATGTCATAATGCCTCATTCCACCAATGCCTAAGCTCCGTCCTCATCTGCACAAGCCTCAAACACTTGAAAATCCTAAGAAGCAACATTCTAGAGCTCAGATTGTGATGTCATAATGTCTCATTCCACCAATCCCTAAGCTCCATCCTCATCTGCGCAAGCCTTGAATACTTTAAAATCATAAGTGTTTGAGGCTTGTGTTGATAAGTCAAAGCTTACAGGAATTGGTCAGGTCCATCTATTTAGAGAAGCTTTTGGATGTTGCATTACTGGAGGGGATATCTGCTGACTAGGGAGGGGCGGGGCTGTTTTCTGATATATATTCTCTGTGTTTTAATGTAATTTTAGGAAGGTTTGGTAGGACAGTGCCTCGATCATTTTTTTGCTAGGTGAACTGTACATTGAAATAAATAGTTAGACGACTTCATTCGAACCACTTTCCCTGCAGTCGGATCAGTAGCAGCTTGCTGTTCCAGGTTTGTTGTTCTTTGTATTGAAATTGTAGCAATGTAGCTGGAGTGTGTGAATCAACCCTGGAGAGGACAGCGGGAGGTGAGGGACATTTTGGTCATTAGCTGAGGATTAATGACATTCTGCCATCCGGCAGGCACCTTAAGTCATGTTCTTGCACAGGCTGAAGGGGAATGGGGGGGGCAAAACCAGTCTTCTGCCTCTTGAAAAATCCCCATTTTTCACGGCGTAATGAAGATGCGTGGGGCGAGGCGAATAGATATACAGCTCGTTGGTTCCCCTCATCCAACTGCTAAAATTATTGCCATGGTGGGAGTGTCTCACCTCTGGGATGCCTCGGATCCTGTGAACCCTGGCACCGTTTCCTTTTCTATTCCTGCTGTGTCTTTTTTGAGATGCCACAGACAGTGGCGTAGCGAGAGCAGGAGGCGCTCGGGGTGGCGGCACCCCTCTGCCCGCTTCTCTAGCCCTCTCGCACCAGCCTCGGCTCTCCCTATGATGTCACTTCCTGGTCCCGCGACCAGAAAGTGACATCAGAGAGAGAGAGAGAGCTGAGGCTGGCAAGAGCAGCAGGTTGGCGATGCTGCTCGTGCTGGCAGAGTTAAAGAGGTACAGTGGGGGTGGGGGGGATGGAGAAGAGGAGAGGTGCCAAAGCCCCCACCAAGACAGCACCTGAGGCAGTCAGCCCCTCTTACTACACCACCGGTCATAAATACGGTGTAGCACAGGGGTGTCAAAGTCCCTCCTCGAGGGCCGCAATCCAGTCGGGTTTTCAGGATAGCCCTAGTGAATATGCATGGAGAAGATTTGCATGCCTGTCGCTTCCATTATATGCAAATCTCTCTCATGCATATTCATTAGGGCTAGCTTGAAAACTCGACTGGCCTGGTGGTCCTCCAAGACAGGGTTGGGAACCACTGCTCTAAACAAAAATCACTTTGAGCTTTATCATAGTTTCTTTGGATCTCTGTCTCTGCGCATCATTTTTCCCTCTTGCTTCAGGGGCCCCACAGCTGGTCCCAGACGTGGCTTTCACAGTCACATCTTAATTCTCACACTTCCTGTAGTCCAGGGGTGTCAAATTTCTCGAACCCCCCCATCACCAAATAACCAAATTCTACCCCTCAATCTAATACTTCCATCCTTCTCTAACCCCTCCCCATCTTGGCACCCTCCTGTAATTGATACTGGTTGCATTTTTTCCTGTCATTCACCACCCTGTATCCTCGCTATATATGTAACTATCATTGCATAGTGAACCGCTTCAACCGCATTATACTGTCTCTTGCATTGTATCTTGCTCTATAAGTCTCTCGCACTGTATTTTCACTGTATAAATATCTCTGCTGTATATGTACAGTCTCTTACATTGTAAATCTGCATTGTTCTTCGCTATATAAACACCTATACTGAATATGTACAGTCCCCTGCATTGTAAACTGCTCCCAACTGCATAGTACATTCCCTTGCATTGTATCTTCGCTGTGTTATGTACAGTCTCTTACATTGTAAACCGCTCTGAACTGTTAGTGGTATTGCGGTATACAAAAATAAAGTTATTATTATTATTAAATCTTCATAATCCTCCTTAGTCCTAACCCCACTAAAAAGTTTTGTGTCTTCTGCGAATTTTATAACTTCGCACTTCGTCCCTGTGTCTAGGTCATTAATAAATATATTGAACAGCAGCGGTCCGAGTACCGACACCTGTGGAACACCACTCGTGACCCTTCTCCAGTCCGAGTAGTGGCCCTTCACTCCTACCCTTTGCTTCCTGCCCGACAGCCAATTTTTGATCCATCTATGTACGTCACCTTCCACCTCATGGGGTACCTTTTCGAAGGTTTTGTGAAAATCCAAGTATACGATGTCTATGGGGGCCCCTTCGTCCATTTGTTTGTTAATTCCTTCGAAGAAGTGCAGTAAGTTCGTTAGGCATGATCTTCCCTTGCAGAAGCCATGTTGGCTTGTTTTCCTCAGTTTGTTCCTTTCTAGATGCTCATCGATGCTGTCTTTTATCAGCGCTTCCGCCATCTTCCCCGGGACCGAAGTCAGACTTACCAGTCTGTAGTTCCCCGGGTCACCTCTCGATCCTTTTTTAAAGACGGCTGTAACATTTGCTATCTTCCAATCCTCTGGGATCACCCCTGTTTTTAGGGATAGATTACAAACCTGCTGTAGTAATTCCGCTACTTTTTCCTTCAGTTCTTTCAGTACCCTAGGGTGGATTCCGTCCAGGCCCGGAGATTTGTTAGTTTTTAATCTATCTATCTGCTTGAGTACGTCTTTGAGGCTTACCTTCAAGGATGTTCATTTTTCTGCTTGATCTCCTTTGAAGATTTTTTTTTAGGTTCCGGCATGTTGGATGTGTCCTCTTTTGTATTGTCCACTTTAGATTATTGCAATATAGTTTATCTAGGACTACTGAAAAAGCTTGTATTAAGACTTCGACTGGTTCAAAATACTGCCGTTCGTTTAATTTTGGGTCTTAAAAAATAGGATCATGTAAGTCCTTTTTATGCCAAACTGCACTGGCTGCCATTTGGGGCCAGAGTATTTTTTTAATTGGGGTGTGTTTGTTACAAAGCCCTTTTTGGACTACTACCCTCTTATTTGGTATCATATCTGAAATTGTTTAATTCAAAAAAGCATACCAGGAATTCGGGCATGTTTATTTTCCCCACCCCTAGGGGTTGTCGCTATAAAACATTCTTTGATAGGACTTTAGAATATCAGGCGGGGAAAGCGGATTCCTGGATAAGCCCGCTGAATGCTCAGGCGTATTCGTATCCTATATTTAGGAAGTTATTAAAATCTGTTTGATAATCAAGAATGTTGATCTTCAAACTTTTTAATGATTTTATCATGCCGCGTTTGTAAATTTTTCTTTACAATTAGGTTGTATTTTAATCGAGATATTAATACTTGTATGTTTAAGTTGTATTTTAACCGTGATGTATAATTCCGCCCATAGAAATGTGTACACGATTGTATTTATCTACTGCTGTGAACCGCCTAGAACTAATGGCTGGGCAGTATACAAGAAATAAAATTATTATTATTATTATTAGGAACAGATGATAGATGAAGACTACCATGGCCCATCTAACCTGCCCAGCAGGGAGGTTAGCGTCCTAAGTGCCACTCTGTGCAAAACAGTGTAGTTACTTACCTGTAACGTAGGTTCTCCGTGGACAGCAGGATAGTCAGCCACACTACCTCTTCTTTGCCTTTGATTAGGATTTTACCTCCCACTCCATTCAGGTTACACCCCTTTATGTCTTTTGTTTTCCTTTGATCCCATCTTGCTAGACAGGGATCTTCTGTGTTTATCCCACACTTTTTTGAGTTGTGCGGTTTTGTTTTGTTTTTGTCCCAACCATTTCCACTGGGAGGTTTTTTCTGATGTTGCTTTTAAGTTTACCTTCTTGCGGTTTCGTTCCATGCCCTCTAATTCCATAGATTCCGTGTCTTTGAAAAAAGATCTGTTTTGCTCATTAATACCTTTCATGTGCGGGAACATCTGTATCCTATCACCCCTGTCTCTCCTCTAGGGTATTCATTTTTAGGTCTTCAAGTCTCTTCTCATAAATCTTCTGATGCAGAGCCTACACCAGTTTTAGAAGGCAGAAGCGCTTAGCTTCCTGAATGCCATAGGGGGTCAGGGACAGCGGCCTGGTTCCGCTTCCCTATTACCATGCTGACTGCAAAATCAAACTTCTTAGCCGTATAGGCCGAATAGCATAAGAGCATAAGAAAAACCACACTGAGAAAAACCAAGGTCCATTGAGCCCAGAATCCTGTCTCTGACCATTTCTGGTCCCAAGGATCTGGCAGATCCCAAAAAGCACCTCTATTTCCCAAAGCTACTACTATTAATTATGTCTAGAGCGCTACCAGACGCACGCAGCGCTGTACAAAGTCACAAAGAAGAAGAAAACAGTCCCTGCTCGAAAGAGTTTACAATCTAAACAGCCAAGATAGAGAAACAGGATGTCATGGAAACAGTTAATGGGAACGGTTAATCTGCTGGCTGGGTTGGAGGGCAGAGGGGAGTACAGGACAATTAAGCCATTGTGACATCATTGTTGAGGTTGGCTCTTATTGGTGGAATGAGGCATTATGACATCACAAGCTCAGCTCTGCTTCCCAAAGACTGAAACTCTTCACACTACTGCTATGAATTATTTCTATAGCACTACCAGATGCACGCAGCGGTGTACAGAGTCACAAAGACAGTCCCTGCTCAAAAGAGCTTACAATCTAAACAGCCAAGACGGACAAACAGGATGTCATGGATACAGTTAAGGGGAGCGGTTAATCAGCGGGCTGGGTTAGAGGGCAGAGGAGAGTACAGGACAATCAAGCCATTGTGACATCACTGATGAGCTTGGCTCTCCTTTCCAGCTTTTTAATATTGAGTTTATGAGAAACTATGATGAAGAGACTTTCTCTTTATTAAAGAAATCATGGTTTTTGTTTAGAGAAATTCTATGATTGGGATTAAGAAAATGGATCTCCCAGGTTAATAGGGTTAATTATTTTTAAGGACTTTTCCAATCCCCTTTTGAATCATGGTATGTTTGTCACCTTGGCCGCACCCTCTTGGGTCAGATTTTTACAGCTTAATTACATTCTTCCCCTTTTTTATTTCTCCTCTGAACTCATTTATTTTAAATTTGATTTATTTATTGGGATTTACTTGACGCTGGCTTACCTGTTCTTTTCCTCTAAGGCAGCGTATCGCAAACTGTGTGCTGTGGCACACTAGTGTGGCCGCGAGACGCTGGGGAGGAAGAGGCTTCTTTAACTGAGCTTCTGTAGTGGTGTTACAATACAGAAGAGCGGGACTTGGGTGGGATTGCATGTGATGATCTTAAGGTGGCCAAACAGGTTAAAAAGGTGACGGCAAAAGCTAGAAGGATGCTAGGTTGCAGACGGAAAGGTATGGCTAATAGGAAAAAGGAGGTATTGATGCCCCTGTATAAGACTTTGGCGAGACCTCATTTAGAATATTGTGCACAATTCTGGAGGCCGCACCTTCAAAAAGATAGAAAAAGGATGGAGTCGTCCAGAGGAAGGCTACTAAAATGGTGCATGGTCTTCATCATAAGGCGTATGGGGACAGACTTAAAGATCTCAATCTGTATACTTTGGAGGAAAAGTGGGAGAGGGGAGATATGAGAGACGTTTAAATATGTACCTAATGTAAATGCACATGAGTCGAGTCTCTTTCATTTGAGAGGAAACTGCAATGAGCTCCATTCCACTTCAAATGCAAACGTTAACAGATTATTTGGTCTTTCAAAAAGCCTTAAAAATTATCTTTTTAAATATATTTGAATTTGTGATTTAGAAGATTTATGCTATGACTTTGTATATTCAGTTTTTCTGTTTAGACTCCTTGCTGATACAAGTGGGATATAAATACTGAAAATACAATCAAATAGAACAGAAATGTTCTTGTGTTCACCAATTTGCTGACAAGTCTCACAGCTAGACTGAAGAATCTGATAGACAGACAGTGACGTGTGTCAACTTCTGAGCGGTGATGCTGATACCCTGATTAATGTGTTCAGTCTATAGCATAAGAACATAAGAACTGCCGCTGCTGGGTCAGACCAGTGGTCCATCGTGCCCAGCAATCCACTCCCGCGACAGCCCTTAGGTCAAAGACCAGTGCCCTTACTGAGACTAGCTTTACCTGCGTACTTTCTGGTTCAGCAGGAACTTGTCTAACTTTGTCTTGAATCCCTGGAGGGTGTTTTCCCCTATAACAGACTCCGGAAGAGCGTTCCAGATTTCTACCACTCTCTGGGTGAAGAAGAACTTCCTTACGTTTGCCCTAACTGAGTTCAAGTTCAAGTTTATTTATTCTTGATGAATCGCCTATGAGTCTAGCCTTACCTGCGTACGTTCTGGTTCAGCAGGAACTTGTCTAACTTTGTCTTGAGTCCCTGGAGGGTGTTTCCCCCTATAACAGACTCCGGAAGAGCGTTCCAGATTTCTACCACTCTCTGGGTGAAGAAGAACTTCCTTACGTTTGCCCTAACTGAGACTAGCCCTACCTGCGTACGTTCTGGTTCAGCAGGAACTTTTCTAACTTTGTCTTGAATCCCTGGAGGGTGTTTTCCCCTATAACAGACTCCGGAAGAGCGTTCCAGATTTCTACCACTCTCTGGGTGAAGAAGAACTTCCTTATCTTTCTACGGAATCTATCCCTTTTTAACTTTAGAGAGTGCCCTCTCGTTCTCTCTACCTTGGAGAGGGTGAACAACCTCTCTATCTACTAAGTCTATTCCCTTCATTATCTTGAATGTTTCGATCATGTCCCCTCAGGTAAAGCTAGGGAGCTCCCATCCTGGTTGTTGTATTGTGAACTAACCCCTAAAACTGACAATATACCAGCGTAAGCTTGTCTACAGAACTCTACATACGGGTAAATTAGGAGCAAAAAGAGCAAGGTCCTCAGGGGCTACAAACAGTTGTGTTTCTCCAGCTGCAAGCTCTGACTTTATTAGTGGATTTTTTTTTATCTTCAATCAGGGAGAAGTGGACTCAGTGAGTGTTTTGGACCTCACTTTCTTCTGTTGTTGAATTCTACATCTGGTCATTTTTTTTTTAAGATACCCAGTGATAGTTTGCTCTCACTTCCAATAAAGGCTGGGTGCTATTTAAGATAAGTTATTTCATTACTTTTCTGGGTGGATGATAATTTATATAGAATATGAGAAACAAAGATCCAGATGAGAACCCAAAGCTCTAGTTTACACCCTTATGCTACAGAATCATGGCAGTTAATAGGAGCCCACTGACATCTGAAAAGATGGTGTATGGGATCAAAAAGGAATCATCCACAGGAAAAACACAATCCCATAAACCAGGGGTGTCAAAGTCCCTCCTCAAGGGCCGCAATCCAGTCGGGTTTTCAGAATTTCCCCAATGAATATGCATGAGATCTATTTGCATGCACTGCTTTCATTGTATGCTAATAGATCTCATGCATATGCATTGGGGAAATCCTGAAAACCTGACTGGATTGCGGCCCTCGAGGAGGGACTTTGAAACCCCTGCCATAGACTAAAAGCATGGAGCGTTAATATAGGGTGGTTGAGGGTCTCAGAAACCAGCTTGGCCATAAGTGAATAAATCTTTAAGCCAAGACTTACAGGTTCTAGGTTCCCATCATTGATCCTCAAAACCTCCCCCTCCTTCTTTTAAAACACTTTGATCATAAACTCAATTCTTTATTGCTTCTTACTTAAAAATACTTCAATAGTGGATCTTTGTTTCTCATATTCTATATAAATTATCATCTACCCAGCAAAGTAATGAAATAACTTATCTTAAATAGATGCATATAATCCAAAGCCCGATGGGACCCATTTTGCCCTTTATATAGGCTTTCTCAAGGATTCAGTTTTGACGCTGCATCTACACTTCTCCCTCCTTATTCGCGGTTTCAACAATCACGGTTTCGATTATTTGCGGTTTTTAGCTTCCTGGCTCCTCCCCCCAAATTACATCAACTTGCATAGAGAAATCGCTGATTGCACACGTTTACAGAGAAAATCGCCAATTCCCAGCGCTTTCTTCACCGTGTTTTGCCTCTCCTTCAGGAACAGGCCAGGTCCCCCGCCATGTTATTAGCGGTTTCACCATATTCACGATGGTTTTTAATAGAAAACCGTGAATAACATATGAAAAAGTTATTTGCGGTTTTTCTGTATTCGCGGGTTTGTTAATCCCCTGTCACAGCGAATACGGAGGAAGAAGTGTATTTCTAGCTGCTTCACTCCTGATAAAGGCTCGCGTTTCTATTCGAGTATGTACGGTATGTGGCAGGTGTAAATGATCACACCCTAAATTCAAAACAGACAAAAAAAAAGCACAAAGGGCCTAAATGGACAAGGACCAACCCAATAGGGGCTGTGTTTTGGCATATAATGTCTGTATCAGGGGTCTTACCATCCAAATTCCAGAAACATTTTTTTAAAAAAAAACCCCCGCAAAACATTACGTTTGGAAACAGGTCTGCAGTAACAACAAGATGTCCGCCACTTATTCCCTTCAAGAGCAAGAGCGGCTGCGCTGAATTTATGAAGGGAATAGAAGGTGGTACTCGGACGTCTTGGAGGACCCTGGTGTTATTACTGCAGACCTGTTTCCTAATATACTGTTTTGCGTTTGTTTTGGGGGGGGTTTTCATGCTTCTGGAATTTAGATGGTAAGACCCCTGATGTAGGCATTGTATGCTGAAACACAGCCCATGTTGGGTCAATAAAGACCTGTTCATTGAGGCCCTTTGCACTTTTTGTCTGTTTTGTTTTGGTGTGCATTAACCCTCTCTGTGTTGGATTTTTTTTTTTTTTTTTTCATATTCTAATTTCAGTCATATTTCACAGTCAACTGTACTTCAATTCTAGAAAGGAGATACCTACTTTTCTTTGTAGCATAGGTTTAAAATAGGTGCCATAACCTATTAGACGTACGCAGCGCTGTACAGAGTCATGGTGTCAGGTCAAAACCGCGGAAGACAAAGGCGCGCGCCGACAACCGAGCGCAGCGCGGAGGTTCGCACCGAAGAAAATAACTGTTTTTAGGGGCTCCGACGGGGGTGTGTGGGGGGGAACCCCCCCACTTTACTTTATACAGATCGCGCCACGTTGTGGGGGCATTATGGGGGGTTTGGGGGGTTGTAACCCCCCCACATTTTACTGAAAACTTTACTTTTTCCCTAAAAACAGGGAAAAAGTTAAGTTTACAGTATAATGAGGCCAAACCACCCACAACGCCGCCGCGATCTGTATTAAGTAAAGTGGGGGGGCTCCCCAACAAAAACCCCCGTCGGAGCCCCTAAAAACTGTCATTTTCTTCGGCGCGCGCCTCCATCTTGCACTCAGTTGTCGGCGCGCGCCTTTGTCTTCTGCGGTTTTGTCTATGAACCCAGAGTCACAAAGAAGAAGAAAACAGTCCCTGCACGAAAGAGCTTACAATCTAAACAGCCAAGACAGACAAAACAGGAAGTCATGGATACAGATGCCCTGTTACCTTCACAATTTCTAAAATGTGGTTGTGACTTATAAATGAGTCTCCCCCCTCCTCCTCCCCCCCCCAACCTCTCTGCACTGCAGTATGTCATATGAATCTACCGGAACTTTCCTTCTTTCGTAATTCCACTTTAAAACAGGCAAAAAATTGAAAAGTAAAGAAGAGGGAAAAAAAGTAATTCTGTCAGCTGTTGCTGGAGTATTGATCAGTAGCAGGACTCCTGTGGAGGAGGTTTATGAAAAATAATTCATCTTGTAGTGTCGGGGCTTCTGGTCCTTTTCCGCTTGAGGAATTCTCTGGCCAGACACCTCCCCGATACCTCTACTTCCACTATTTTCTGCTTAATTAAAAGGTTTTTCCAGTACTGGGCAGACTTGCACGGTCTGTGTCTGTATATATTACTGTAATATAATTTATATGGGCTCCTACAAGAAAACCATCAAACGACTGAGACTTATCCAAAACACCGCGGTCCGCCTAATCTATGGCCTCAAAAAATCAGACCATATCACCCCTTACCCCTTATAGAAAACTGCACTGGTTGCCAATAGAAGCGAGAGTCATCTTCAAATTCGCCTGCCTCTGCTTCAAAACCTTAACTGGCTTGTCCCCGATATATCTGTCTCACCACTTCGTGTTCCCTGGAACCACTCGCACGCGTAATGCCAACCTGTTTACCTACCCTTCCCCAAAGGGATGCGCCTACAAAAGATTCCTCAATAGAACTCTCTCATACCAAGCTGGCAGATGGACAAACTGCCTGACCACCCTCATCTCATCTGCCCCATCTTACTCCTTTCTGGAAACGTCAATCGCTCCTCCTAAACTTACTTGCTCCACTTCATCACTGACGCTGAAACCGTGTATTGAAGACAAAGTTTATTTTATTTTTCTTTCCAGCTTATGATTTATCTTTAATCTTATCTATTGTTTTGCCTTTTGTCTTTGTTTTGTTCTATTTCTATCATTTAAATTTCTCCAGAATTCTACTGTTCAATGACTCCCCCTTCTGCTTCTATTCCTTTCTCTCCTCTCTTCTACCTTCCAAAGTATTTAGATCAATGCTGTCTTGTTAAAATGTTTATTTTATTTTTATTTTTCCTCTAACTCTACTTTTCACTTCTCTATTACCCTCCAGGTACTTTAGTTAGATTGTGAGCCTTCGGGACAGTAAGGGAATTTTTCAAGTACCTTTCTTATTTCTAATCTTAATGTATATTTTCTGTAAACCGCTTAGAACCTAACGGATGTAGCGGTATATTACATTACATTACATTACTCATCCTTCAGGAAATCTCTCAAATCTTTCCTCTACGACAAATTTCTTGAACCCCCCCCCCTCATCACGAAATAATCAAATACTTCCATCCTGTAACTGATCCTGGTTGTCTTCTTGACATTCACCACCCTGCATTGGTTTTGTACACTGCTTTGTCCTTTATAAGCCTCTCGCACTGCCTCTCCACTATATATATATCTCTGCCGTATATGTACAGTCTCCTGCATGGTAAATCTACATTGTTCTTCGCTGTATAAACACCTTTACTGAATATGTACAGTCCTCATTGTATCTTTGCTGTAAATGTACAGTCTCTTACACTGTAAACCGCTCTGAACTGTTTGTGGTACTGCGGTATATAAAATAAAGTTATTATTATTATTATATGGCCGTTTGGTGGAGGATGGGCTGGGGAGGGCTTCAATGGCTGGGAGGGTGTAGATGGGCTGGAGTAAGTCTGAACAGAAATTTCGGCACAGTACCGGGTAAAGCTTTGGATTCTTGCCCAGAAATAGCTAAGAAGAAAAAAATTAAAAAATTTAAATTGAATCAGGTTGGGCAGACTGGATGGACCATTCGGGTCTTTATCTGCCGTCATCTACTATGTTACTATGTATCCTGGGCAGGTTTTAAAAAGATAATTTACCGACCCTGTATGTGAATGGGTCTCTCTCTCCAAAAATGAAGATGTATTTAGCTTTGTAAATTTGAATATGATATTATGTTTGGAGAATGGCGCATGGGGACAAATTTGTCCCCCGTCCCTGCAGGAAATCAATTTCCCCGTCCCCGCAAGTTTTGTCGCTGTGTCCCCGCCCTGTTCCTGTAAGCTCTGCCTTAACCGCACAAGTCTCGAACACTTTTGATTTTAAAGTGTTCGATGCTTGTGCAGATGAGGGCAGAGCTTGCAGGAATGCGGCAGCGACAGAAAATAACTCGCTGGGACGGGATGGGAAAATGAGTTTGTCCCCCTGTCATTCTCTAATTTTGTTGTCCCTGGAAACTTAGAGCTCAGGTTTACACCTGAGACAAAGGAGAGCAACGTGACTTGCCCATGATCACAAGGAACATTGGTGCGATGTGAACTCTAGCTTCCCTCACTGTACAGCCATTTCTTTAACCATTAGACCACTTTTCCACTCTTTTCCTCTCTACTTTTCCAGCTCTGTCCTCTCTCCAGGCTTCTTTCTTCATTTTTACAGAAATTATAGGCTCTACATTATGAACCCCAGTTCATCTCTGACCTACCCATCGGTTTCTCTGGGTTTATCCTGGGCTTTCTAGAATTCTGTCACTGCTTTTGTCGCCACCATCTGCCCGGGAGGCCACTTCACACATTTGAAGAATTGTATTTTCTTATCTTATTCCTTGGTCTGGCCCTTGCAGCCTCGTTCTATCACTTCTCAGCCTAGACTGGAGCATTTCTTGCCATTGAAAAAGGATAGCCTTTGAGATATCTGAATGTCTCTATTGATAAAGTCCTTGCTTTAGACTGTGCATGTGCCTTGACTCCCACAGCTCACAACAAGGGCATGTCCATGAAGTGCTGAGTTTATCTATTCAATTGCACACAGCAGGTCACACCACACTGTTACTAGTCTGAAGGTTTCTGTTACCCTGATGCAAACAAAGGGCGGAGTCATCCTTTGAGTTTCTTCAGCCAATCTGCTCTGTCGTTTTATGATTATGTATGATGTGTGTTTTTTTAATGTATCTATTATGTATGGGATTTTTTTTTTTGTAACTCGCTTAGTATGTGTAAAACAGATGATCTCTAATTGAATAATTGGAATGAAATGGAAATGAATTATTAGATTCCTTAGGGCTTCCGTAAGCTGTGCAAGAGACATTCCTCCCCCTACCCCTACACAGACCACTCGTGTTTTCATATTTGCATATACTGAGTCTTAAATAGATACAAATTTACCTCATACATATTTACTATGGATATTCTGACTGCTTATGGAGTCTCCAGGACAAGTTAGGAAAGATCTTCTCCAAGGAGAGACCTCCAGAGAAACAAATAGAAAGAAGCAGACAAAACCACCAGAGGCCAGGGGCATACATCCTATATAATAAAATGCTAGAGCGCACATGCGCTCTTGAAAAATCGAGAGCGCTGGGGCCCTAAGGTGTGCTTCTGTGGCAAACCTCAGGGCGCATGCGGGGGCTGGAGGCGCGCAACTCCACACCTGGCTCCAGCGGCCCTCCACAAACCTCCCGGCTCCAGCGGCATAGGCAGCACTATAAACACGCTGCTTCGCCCTTCTACTGCCGATTTCCTCTGCCCCATCTCTGATGACATCATCGGAGACAGACGCGGCAGAGGAAATCGGCAGTAGAAGGCCGAAGAGCAGCGTGTTTAAAGTGCTGCCTATGCCGCTGGAGCCCCGAAGTTTGTCAGCGGTGGGAGGGTCAGGAGCAGGCCAGATCCAGCAGGACAAGGCACTAAAAGAAGGGGGAGGGGCCGAACGGAGCAGGGAAGAGAAGGTAAGAGAAGGGAAAGGGGGATGGGGAAAAATGCTGCTACTGTTTCTGCACAGGAAAGGGGGGGGGGAGATAGGAGGGAAATGCTGTTGCTGCTGCATAGGGAAGTGGGATGGAAATGCTGCTGCACAGGGAAATGAGGAAAAATGACAGACAGACAGCAGGAGGGAGGGAGACAGAAAGAAAGAAAGACACAGGGGCAGGGAGAGGGCCAGAAAGACAGACAGAGAAAGGGGGCCAGAGAGAGAGTCAGCGGGAGAGGAAAAGGGGGCTGCTTTGGGGGGAGGGGTGTGCTTGAGGCAAACAGCTTTGCTTTGGGAGGGAAGACAGAAGGGGCCATGGAGAGACAGGGAGAGGGGGCTGCTTTGGAGGGAGGTGTGCTGGGGACAGACAGCTTTGCTCTGGGGGGAGAAGACAGAGAGGGCCATGGAGAGACATTTGGGGGGGGAGGTGGGTGCTGGGGGCAGACAGCTTTGCTCGGGGAGAGGGGGAGACAGAAGGATACAGACAGCGGCCAAGGAGAGAGACATAAAGAAACACAGCCAGACAGACACATCTATTCTAGCACTCGTTAATGTAACGGGCTTAAAGACTAGTAGGTTATAACATCCTAATTATTCCTCTGTAGCAGGTGTTAACCCGAGGTGCATTTGCAACTTCATTTCCATAGCTGTGTATAACCTCAACAGACAGATCAAATAACAGCAGCATCATCCTTTCCACCACAAGGTCTTGGAAAAGGGTCCATGAATACACAACGCATGTACAGCATCCTCACATGTCCTGATCATTCCCAAGGTGTCCAGTCATAATTAGTTTCTTTTTAAAACCTACTTTTTATTGCATTTAGAATTGCATAATGACTCAAACCACAGTCCTCAATATGAGTTTCAACCAAGTACCATAGAACAGTGTACCCCCTTGCCAGTCAGGTTTTCAGAATATCCACAATGAATAAGCATAAACTTGACTTGCAAGCACTGGCTCCATAGAAATTTCTTTCATGCATATTCATTGTGGATATCCTGAAAACCTGACTGGCAAGGGGGTACTCCAGGACTGAGTTGAGAAACACTGCCGTAGAGGAACTGATAGCAGATTTTAGGTCAAATAATTTTTATTGATGACAAATCCCAAACAAAACCAAACAAATCCAAAACCACTCTGCAGGAATACATACAAAGATAACAAGTCATCAAGAATTTTCAAATGGTAAGTGCCCCCACTCCACATTCTGCAACACCACCCCAACCCTCCCAGACCCTCCCCCCCCTGAAAAAAAGGAGATCCCCCCCAACAAACACAACAAGACGGAACAGGCCCAAAACAATGCTCATCCCCCCTAAGATCCAATAGTAGAAACTGATAGCAGATTTTTTAAAACTGTTGGCCTGTCTGTTCAGCTGAGAATTTTTTTTTTTTTTACACTTTGGGTAGATGACCATATAAATTCCAAATGTAAATCTATCCCATCTTTCTCCATGTCTTTTACAAAATCCTTAACTCCCAATCAATGTGACATCAACAGTAACAGATTAAAGTCAGAACATGCTATATTGGTGAAACAGCCAAATGTTGACGACAGGAATCAGTTCATATAGATACAAGATCAGATGCCATAAAGCAGAACCAGGTGATACCTTTTAGGACCAGAATATTACATCAGTGACCCCCATCATCAGGATACTCAAAAGAAAATAATCCAGAAACATAGGACATTTGAAGTCCAGATACTTTGAAAGTGACAAGAAAGGATTTAAAGGTCCACTCCTAATGCATTATCCCACAAATTGTATACACTTATGTGCAAACTTTGCTGCTTAGTGTGCAAAATTGCTTATGCATGTTATAGAATACTATTGGTTACACTTGTAACTTAATTATAGCCAATACTTGGCTATAATTGGTGTTACTTAGTGCTAATTGACACTGATTTGTAGTTATGTACATAACTGTCCTTCTGCTTCAGGCCTGCTACTCCAAAATGGCGGGCCTTCCCCTCTCTGGTGCATCATAAGAACATAAGCAGTGCCTCTGCCGGGTCAGACCAGAGGTCCATCCCGCCCAGCAGTCCGCCCCCGCGGCGGCCCAACAGGTCATGACCTGCCTTAATCACCAGAAGGGGCCCCCTTGCCCCCTAGGTTTCTCATCGAAGTCCTATCTTCCCATCAATGTCCTAACCCTCCGGCCTTGCACCTGCACGACCTGGTGAGCTGTCTATACTTATGCAACACCCCAGCACCTCCCTCAGTACCCCACGATCCCCTTTTCCCTCAGGAATCTGTCCAATCCCTGTTTGAATCCCTGTACTGTACTCTGCCGGATCACTTCCTCCGGGAGCGCATTCCATTTGGCCACGACCCTTTGGGTGAAGAAAAACTTCCTTGCATTTGATTTGAACCTATCTCCCTTCAGTTTCTCTGAGTGCCCCCTCGTACCTGTCGTCCCTTTTAGTCTGAAGAACCTGTCCCTGTCCACCCTCTCTATGCCCCTAAGTATTTTGAAGGTCTCTATCATATCCCCCCTGAGCCTCCTCTTTTCCAGAGAGAAGAGCCCCAGTTTATCCAGCCTCTCAGCATATGGGAAGTTTTCCAGCATCACGTGATGCATGGGGAGGGGCCAAAGGCCCTAATTGGTTCAGATGCATAAGGCCCCTCCCAAGGGATATGCCCTTAAGTGTCTAAGTCAATCAGGCCTTAGGCACCTCCCTCTATATTCAGGATACTGAGGGAGGAGCCTAAGAACCTGCCCGGTGACAGCAGGGAGTGGGCATCCCTCCTTTCATTTATTTTTGGTTCGGGGGGAATGGTGCCTCAGGGGTGTTCTGCGTGGCAGGAGGGAGTGGGTATCCTTCTTGCCTATTTTGGGAGAAGGGGAGGGGATTGGTTCGGAGAGAGGGGTCGGTGGCGCAAGGGTCCAGGACCAGGTGGGGGCATGGCACAGGGGTATTTGGCCAGGTAGGAGGGAGTAGACATCCCTCCTGCCATTTTTGCTGCTGTTTGGGGGTCGCGGTGCCAGTTCATTGGGGGGGGGGAGGTCGTTGGGGAGGGCCATCAGCGCAGATGGCATTTTTCTTTTTAAATGGGGCAGACTGTATGTGTGCAACACACGCACAACATCAGTGCCTTAATAAGAAGCCCTAAAAGCAGTGACAGCAGGCTGCTCGTGTGTCAATTGCTCACTGAGCAATTTTGTCGGGTTTGCATGCAAATGATTTGTACCTGCGTGAAAGTCATTTGCATGCAAACTTGGTAGTGCATCGATAGCTCACCTAAAATCGGCCAGAGAATCGGCCAACTGCGATCCGGTCGGTATTATCTTTAGTGCATCCAGGCCATAGTCAGGATGTTAAAATTAAACCTCCCTGTAGAGCAATTATTAGCCAACAATCCACTGAAACTGATCAATTCCAATAAGAATTTACGCCTGGGTTTCGGATTCTCAGGGCACAAAATATGTAAAGCGGAAATTTTACACAGTGGGAGACTCTTAGAATTATGCGGAGCCTTTCACCTCTTGGTCATCACGGGTTTAAATCCATCTCGGCCAGGGACTGCTGCTCCTGATCTCTGAAATGAATTGGTGGCCTCAACATCAAAAGTCACGATCACAATTTAGCATCGCTGGCAGTCTCAAGTTAAGAGACCCAAAACCCCAACAGACATACAAACAGAATTATCCTTGATTTCTCGGAGCGTGCTCTACCTCAGGGATCGCAAAGTCCCTCCTTGAGGGCCGCCATCCAGTCGGGTTTTCAGGATTTCCCCAATGAATATGCATTGAAAGCAGTGCATGCACCTAGATCTCATGCAGATTCACTGGGGAAATCCTGAAAACCCGACTGGATGGCGGCCCTCAAGGAGGGACTTTGAGATCCCTGGTCTAAGCTTTAGACCAGGGGTAGGTAACTCAGATCCTTGAGAGCCGTATTCCAGTTGGGTTTTCAGGATTTCCCCAATGAATATGCATTGAAAGCAGTGCCTGCACATAGATGTCATGCAGATTCATTGGGGAAATCCTGAAAACCCGACTGGATTTTGGCCCTCAAGGAGGGACTTTGAGATCCCTGGTCTAAGCTTTAGACCAGGGGTAGGTAACTCCGATCCTTGAGAGCCGTATTCCAGTTGGGTTTTCAGGATTTCCCCAATGAATATGCATTGAAAGCAGTGCCTGCACATAGATGTCATGCAGATTCATTGGGGAAATCCTGAAAACCCGACTGGATTTTGGCCCTCAAGGAGGGACTTTGAGATCCCTGCTATACCTACTTTGTTGTGGGGCATGATGGGGGGGGGGGGAGAAGCTTACACTGCTGCTGCTGCTCATGCTGTACTTGAACTGTGCTGGAAACAGCGGAGTAGCGCGGGTGAGTGACGCCCGGGACGGTGGCGCCCATACCCTGCCCTCTTCTCCGCCCCCTGCTCTTTCCCGACCCCCCCCCCTGCCATAGGCGTGCACCCCTTCCCTTCCCTCTAATTTTCCCTGCGTGAGCAGCATTACGAACTTGCTGCCCATGTCGGCTATCCCTCTGACGTCACTTCCTAGGCGCGGGGCCTGGAAGTGACGTCAGAGAGCGGCGCCACCAATGTGGGCAGCAAGTTTGTGATGCTACTCGTGCTGGGAAAAAAAGAGGTACGAGGGAAGGGATGGGGCAGGGGGTCGGAGCGGGGGGGGGGAGTCAGAGAGGAAGACGGCTGCCTCCGTCCCTTACAAAGACCGTGCCTGGGGCGGACTCCCCCCCCCCTCCGCCCCCTCTTACTACGCTACTGGCTGGAACTGTGTGTATCGGAGGGGGGAGGGGCACACATTTCCTCTCTCCAGCCAAATAAATCCACTGCCCAAGCTATCCCATCCCATGTATGCTGTTTCAATACCTCCGTGAGTATTTTTGGGGAGTGCTGGCATCGGCGGCTTGAAGCAAGATGCAGACTCGGAACATAAGAATACAACCGGCCGATATTTAGACCGCAGGAGGCAGCCTGACTAACCCCTGCTGTCAATGCTGACCATGGATATTCAGTGCCGGGCTGCTTCTGGTGACCGGCACTGAATATCCAGTTTTTTTGGCTGGCATTAATTTAACCAGCTATGACATGTGAGCTCCTCCCCCTATATCCCGTTTAAGAGATCAATCTACCTGCTTTAAATATCAGCAGCAGTAGAAAAACAACTGCTTTTACATACAAGCAGCAGCGAGACCTACCGCAACCACCAAGAGCCCACAGACCCGATCCTGCCAGGAGTGTGAACTCCTCCCCCTGCAGTCCATTGGAGAGATCAATCTGCCTGCTTTTAAATATCAGCAGCAGTGGAGATCAACTGCTTTTACACCTAAGCAGCAACGAGACCAGCCACAACCACCGAGAGCACACAGACCCGATCCTACCAAGAGTGTGAACTCTTCCCACCCTGCAATCCGCTAAGAAGATCGACTGTCGGCTCCGGGCGGCTTTCCCGCAGAGGAGAGAATCCTGCATTCACCGTGGGCCTCATCTGGGGCAGCCTCCTTGGAGCGGAGGGGGCACGGGCAGTGTGTCTGGGAGGGAATGCATGGATGGGAGAACATCGCAGGGGAGGAGACATAGGCATCCTGGGACTGTCGGCCAAGTCTCTTCCCTGAAGAAGCCCTTTCTGGAAACTTCAATCGCTCCTCCTAAACTTACTTGCTCCACTTCATCACTGACGCTAACCCATTCTGCTTCTATTCCTTTCTCTCCTCTCTTCTACCTTCCAAGTATTTAGATCAATGCTGTCTTGTTATTTTATTTTTCCTCTAACTCTACTTTTCACTTCTCTATTACCCTCCAGGTACTTTAGTTAGATTGTGAGCCTTCGGGACAGTAAGGGAATTTTTCAAGTACCTTTCTTATTTCTAATCTTAATGTATATTTTCTGTAAACCGCTTAGAACCTAACGGATGTAGCGGTATATAAGAAATAAATTACATTACATTACATTACATTAAGTTAATAGCAGCCAAAGATAGGCCTGGTCTGGCTTCTAAATGTGGCCAATCAGCACTCATTATTGCCAATTATTCTGCAATATAGCCAGTTAAGTTTTAGTTGCTAACCGCCAAGATTTAGCAGAGGGGAACCAGCTTTCTCACACTAAAGATTAGCGTTTAGCTGGTCAAACGCTATTTAACTGATCGGCGCTTTTTCTGGCCAATTAAATAGCACTGCATATTGTCCGGATAAGAGTTGTCGTAATGGGACAGACCAAAGGTCCATCAAATTCAGTATCCTGTTTCCAACTATGGCCAACCCAGGTTCCAAGAACTGTAGCTGACAGAAACCCAAAGAGTAGCAACATTCTAGAGCTGAAATTGTGATGTCATAATGCCTCATTCCACCAATGCCCAAGAGCCATCCTCATCAGTGATGTCACAATAGCTTGATTGTCTTATACTTGGTTCAATAAGAACATAAGAGCTGTCATACTGGTACAGGCCAAAGGTCCATCAAGCCCAGTTATCCTGTTTCCAACAGTGGCCAGTCCAGTTCACAAATACATGGCAAGAACCAAAAAAAAGTAGGATTTTATGCTGCTTATCCTAGAAATAAGCAATGGATTTTCCCAAGTCCATATTAATAATAGCTTATGGTCTTTTGTTTAAAAAATATTATCCAAACCTTTTTTTTTTTTTAAACCCTGCAAAGCTAACTTCTTTAATTACATTCTCTGGCAACTAATTCCAGAATTGAATTACATGTTGAGTGAAGAAATATTTTCTCTGATTTGTTTTAAATTTACTACTTAGTAGTTTCATTGCATGCCCTCTAGTCCTAGTATTTTTGGAAAGAGTAAACATGTCTACCCGTTCCACTCTACTCAGTATTTTATAGGCTTCTGCCATATCTCCCCTGAGGCATTCCTCATTTCTGAAGAGGTATTGGGGGAGGGAAGCTAGGGCATTGCATCTTTTCAGGTGGTGAGGTTTCAGCACCATGACAGCCATTGAAAGGGTGCTGCAGTTTTAGAAGGAGCCTGAGTCCAAAGTGGGAAGAGGGTCAGGAACCCAAGGGTCCCTGGTAGCTATGCCACAGATGTGTATATGTGAGTGTGACGGACGTCTACACTGCTGCTGTATCTGTTCTGCGGATAATTGCTTAGATTTCTAATCCTGTAATCTTTTATCAGAAGTACATTCATAAATTTAAAAAAAAAAAAAATCTTAAAAGATGCAGAATTGTCCACATCTGTCTGTATCTTTCACTGCTAGTATGGGCCGGTGTTTCTGTCAAACGATGTGTTTTTAAGCATTCAGTTCTCTAAAGACAGCACACAAGTACAGAAACATAAGACGTGAATTGCCACGGTAAGCCAGTTCCACACTGTGACCTGCTGAGCCTCTGACACATGAATCGGACAGAATTAGAATTTCAATTCCAATGCAGTTTTAAACACCTGCCACCTGTCTTTAAAATAATATCTTAAAAGCGTTCAAGAGACCATGCTACACTCAACACAAAATACCTTTTCTTGGGAACAGTAAAGGAGTTTGCTCAATATTGGGGGGAGAGGGGGAGTGCTCAGTGCCCACTGCACCCAGAGAGCTGGCATTTATAGAAGCGTAGCATTGAAAGGAGTTTTCCTTTTTATGTCCACGGGGAAAATTTTAAGTAAGTAGGGCCTTAAAGAAAGTCCAAATTACCAAAGGATACAGTTTAGAGGTAAATGATCTGGTATTCCCTATAGTTTAAAAATAGTACTTAAACCATCCATACAACCCCCTTCCCCCAGCCAGTCAGGGTTTCAGAACATTTCTACCCTAATGAATATACATGAGGTATATTTGCACATAGTGCCTTCAACGTATGCATGAGAACGGAGATTGCAGGAATCCTCCAGAGATGGAAAGAGTTGCCTCGGGATTCCTGTGAGGATAACCCTGGTCTCGGCCGATATTCAGCTGGTGCCCACATTAGATAATTAAGTGGGTCCTGGATGAATATTGGCTGGGAACCACATAACCCCTTTCTTCTTTTTAAAACTCTCCGATCTCCCTCCCCTACCTGGCCACCATGCAGAACCCTCCACACTCCCCTCCAGGAGCCTTCCCCCAACCCGTCCTAGTGATCTGTGGGGTCATTGGGGGCAGGAGCAAAGCCCCCTCACTTCTGTCCCTTGCCGCTTCCCTAAGCAAATGTCTGCCCCAAAACACTCCATAGACCACCATGAAGTATGCTTGGGAAGAGGGTGTGGGGGTTCTACTTGGAAGCAAGCTGAGGAAAAGGGAATTTTTGGGGGGGTTGGGGCTATAAAAAGATGAAAAGAGATTTGTGGGTACGAGATGGTGTTCAGTGCCGGCGCCTGCATAGTTAAGTGGGCAGAATTAGAAAGCTTTTGAGCTGTCCTAAATTTGCCTGAATACTGCTGGCACCCCCATAGCTGCCGGCTCTTCTCCAACACCATCTCCTGTACCACCCCTGACCTGCCCATATTTTATGGGCAGTCAGAGGCAATATTTAGTGCCCAGTTCAGTGCCACTGAATATTGGGGGTTAGGCAGCCACTGGCGATTTCAGAGGACAGGAGCCTCACCTGCCTGCACAAATCACTTTGAATATGTCAGACCCTAAGTTACAGAATGGAGGGGAATTCGTGCAGAAAACTGATTTCTGTCCTCTGCTCTGTAGAATCAGACCCTGCACTGCCAGAGTTTAGAACAGGTAAGCCTGAAAGGTCAAAGCCCATCTCTAGCAGCAGTAAGTCTAGCCGCTCGTGACAGACAATGAGATAGCTTTCCCTTGACAAATGTGAGAGGCTTCATCTCAGGAAGATGGCCCAGCAAGGCTGAGGAATCATTTCGATGCCAACATTTCACAAATCACTGAGCGATCCCGAATAGACCGCACTTTGCAAATATATTTTGTTATTATTATTATGTTCTTGTATACCGCCATACCCAATGAGTTCTAGGCGGTTCACATCAATTAATTAAGATCCGATCTGAACACGGATTTACAACATTTTGTCGGAGTTACAAGCAAACAAGGAAGAAAATGTTGGAACATTATAGCAGAAATTTATCAGAGTTACAAGCAGCGACAAGATTGGATTGGAGGGAAAGAGGGAGGGAGAGAGAATCAAAGGAGGGGAGGGGGGGAGGGCGGGAGTTGGTTTATTGCAGGGGAATGGGGGTTAAGGGTCCTGTTCGCGGAATAGGTACGTTTTGAGAAGTTTTCTGAAGTCGAGGTAGGTCGGGGCCTCGAGCATCATTTGGGCTAGCCAAGGGTTCAGCTTAGCCGCCTGGAAGGCGAAGGTTTTGCCGAGGAATCTTTTGAGCTGACATAATTTTAGGGAGGGGAAGGCGAACAGCTGAATTCTGCGGGATTTCTTATTGGTGCAATTCATAGTGAAGTGGGGAGAGAGGTATCTTGGTGATAGACCAAATACTGTTTTGTAGCAGAAGCAGGCGAACTTGAAGAGGACTCTGGATTCGAAAGGCAGCCAATGTAGTTGGTGGTAGAAAGGAGTGATGTGTTCCCATTTGTTCAGGCCGAAAATGAGGAGGACGGCATCTTTTGGCCTCAGCCCCACCACTCCACAGCTATTTATAGTTTTAAAGCGTGAAGAATTACGTGGATCTTCTTCACGCTTCTTCAGATGTTATTTGTAAAGATTTTTTTTCTACTGTTTTTGCGTTATTATCACTCTTTAATATACCTTTTAATATCCTTCGATTTCATATATCAGTATTTTAAATGCTCCTTTCAAAGCTACTTATCTTAACAGCTGATATGACCCGGGAGACAGCCTTTTGTGGGTTGGATGACAGAAGCGGCCGCGGGAGACCCTTGAAAAAGCACAATGGTGCGAAACATGTCGGGTCAACTTCTCCTGGGTTTTGAAAAGCTTCTTTGAAATCGCGTCGGGCATCTGCGCATGTGCGGATGCCTTCCTGCCCGACAAGAGCAGATGGGTGGGGGGGGGGGAGGGGACTGGGGTATAACAGGGCGGGGATGGATGGAACTGGGGGGTCTGGGGAAGGCAGGTCTAGGGGTTCGTATTCTACTAAAGTAAAATGTGGTAACCCTACATGTTCGATCTAAGTCCAGCCATCAGGGGTCATCACAGAGCAATGACTGGGGTACCCTCCTTTCCCCCAGGGGCTGTGAACAGTGGGGATTTTGTGTAAAATCATGCCAGCTTACCAGCAGTATAAAATGTACCCCTACAGCAGTTGGGATATACACATATCTATTCTTAAATAATAATATTCATAAACGTGGAGCTGGGTTTTCTGCTGCCCTTTCCACTGTCTTGTGCCTCTTGTCCTCTGACTTTCATCTTGCAAAGAGAAGCACAATGCTGTTCTGAGCGTAAACTCTCATCTCCTGTTATAGTGGGCCATAAACCAGAGTAAAGGAATCTAGGACAATCCCCTGTGAGTCGGTCAGGAAAGCCTCAGGTCAGGCTGATCTTTGGCCTCAGGAAGGAAACCAATTAACAGCTTCAGCCCACTCAATCCCTGCTGAAGGTAGCTGGCTTCTGTGCTTGAGAGCCCATGGAATCTGCAGAGACCCGCTGAATAGGATAGGGAAAATTTCCTTTTAGGGCAGTGGTCTCCAATCTTTATCATGTGAAGGGCCACAGCTGCTACTACTGCTGTTTATCACTTATATAGTCGGTCCCTAATCAGAAGAGCTTACAATCTAACTTGGACAGACAGACATGACGTGGTGCTAAGGATGAAGAACCCAAGGTGAGAGGAATCTCAAAGAGGTGAGCTTTTAACTGGGTCTTTAACACTGCCAGAGACGGAGCCCGCCTTAGGGATTCGGGCAGCTTGTTCCAAGCATAAGGCAGAAGACAGGGAGTCTGGAGTTGGCAGAGGAAGAGAAGGGCACAGATAGGAGGGATTTACCAGATGAGCGGAGCATAGGGGAAGATAAGTGAAGAGAGAGGGGCAGCTGAGTGAGTGCATTTGTAGGTAAGAAGAATTTGGATTGTATTCGGAAACGGATGGGAAGCCAATGAAGTGACTTTAGGAGAGGGGTAACATGAGTATAGCAGCTTTCATGAATATGGGCCATGCAAATGAATTCTGGACGGATTGGAGGGGAACGAGATGGCTAAGCGGAAGGCCTGAGAGTAGCGAGTTGCAGTAGTCTAAGCGTGAGGTGATGAGGGCATGGATAAGTGTTTTGGTAGTGTGCTCAGAGAGGAAGGGTCAGATTTTGGTAATATTATAGAGGAAGAAGCGGCAGGTTTTAGCGATATGTTGTTATCTGGAAGGTGAAGGAAAGAGAAAAGTCCAAGATGACCCCGAGATTGCGAGCAGACAAAACAAGGAGTGCTGTACATAGAGAGAATGGGGGGAAGCAGGGAGGTGGGTTTTGGCGGGAAGTTGAGCAGCTCCATTTTAGCCATATTCAGTTTTAAATCGCGGCAATATCGGACAGGCAAGCTGAGACTCTGCTGTGGGTTTCAGTAGAGATATCTAACAAAAGAACCTCCACTTTGACCACCTATCAACTCTACTACAAACCACCTCACCCTCAACAACCCGCTAAATGTCTATAAGATCTACAACCTACCTCTCTAGCTAATCATTGTAACTCTGTTTTTAAATTAACCTTTTGTAATCCGCCTTGAACCGCAAGGTAATGGCGGAATAGAAATCCCTAATGTAATGTAATATCTGGTCAGCATAGAGGTGATCCTGGAAGTCGTGGAAGGAGATTACCGCTCCAAGTGAGCAAGTGCAGATTGAGAAAAGGAGTGGTCCCAGGACAGAGCCTTGAGGTACACCAATCGATAACGGGTTGGGTGTGGAGGAGGAACCACCATTGCATACACTGGATGGACCATTCGGATCTTTATCTGCCGTCATCTACTATGTTACTATGTAATATGAGAACCACAAAATTTCAAGTTACACACACTACTGATTTTGCAAACCACCTTGACTTGCTTGTTCAGACTGAGCATTAAACATTCATTCTAATATCGATTCTACAACACTTCAAGGATATATTTTTAAAAACTCACTTTATTTTGGATGGTCAACAGTAGCAAATTCAACAAATAAGACGCCTGAGTAACGCTCTTAAGAGATTGTTTGCAGTAACTCTATCAAGTGGACGAGATTAAAATTAACACATTTACAGGATTTGAACAGCATTTCAGCCAACTATTTGAGCTATTTTCTCTCTAATCTAACTACTTTCACTTCAATTATCGATTTTTATGTGAACTGAGTCGAACTCCTTTTGGGGAGATGACAAAATATATAAATCCAAGATTTAGATTAGATTAGAGTACATTGTTTACAAAGCCCTAAATGGCAATGGACCAGCCTACTTAATCAATCGCCTAATTCGGAACAACTCATCCAGACCAAGGAGTACACGGACCCCCTTCACTCACCCCCAATAAAAGGCATACAGTGACAGAAAATGCACGACGGGCATCTCGCCACGCAAGCAATGAAACTAGACAACCACCTCGCCAATTTGCTGACCTCCGCACCAAACTACAAAACCTTCAGAAAACAATATCAAAACCATGTTATTTAGGAAATTTATCAAGACAAGCTCATGATATAACTGGATACCTCATTCTATCTCCAGATCCTAAACATTCCAGCCAAATAGCTATCTTTGGAATCTTCTGAATAGGACCAGAATTTCCTCTTATTGTAAATCTGCCTAGAACCTCAAGGTATTGGTGGAATAAAAGACACTAATGTAATGCAATTAGAGTCACAATGGAGATCTTTGAGGGCTGCATGTTGGAGAACACTCTACTAGGGTCATCTGTAAGCCCTATGTTCCAATTGCACTTAAGAACTGCTTTACTCTGAAAAAATGAAAGTAGAAATCTATGGATGCCCACAACAGAGACTGGCTCAATTCAGCAAATCTAACCCCTCCCCCACCTAGAATTTCCTTATCGTGTGTAATGGCAAGGTGAAATGTTTGTGACAGAATTCATCTGTGGCCAATTCCCATGCTAATTTTTTTTTTTGCCCTGGGTCTCCGATGCCAGACATCTGAAAGTCAGGAAGTAATTGTGCACCTTTCTCCCCCCCAACCTCCTTCAAGATCCTGAACGGTCATCTCAAATACAATTTTAATATAATCCTAAGGCAGAAAAAAAAATCTAATTTGCTGTCACCTTCGGAATCGATTCTCCCAGGAAAGACATACAGATTAATGTCAACCTTATTGTCATGGAAACATCAGACGCAGCTCCTCCCACCACCAAAGGCTCTCAAGAAAAGGGGGGGGGATCACAAAAGTCTGCCTAGCAACAAGACATTGAACTGTGTGTCAATGTAAAGCCATTACGAACTGTGTGGTAGAAACAGTACTCAATCAGTCCCTGGTAACTGGGCCTTGATTGGAAAAATAAATCCCGGGTCTAAGTTAACTTTTCTTTCCAAATATTCTGTCTGTTGCAATCACGAAGTAATAAAGTTTATTACAGAAAGAGAATCAATCGAGACAACCATGGCATCCCCTTTGCCCAGACTCCGTTTGCAATTTGCAAAGTCAAATTTGGTCTATAAATAACACAGAGACCATAGACGGGCCTATTCAGTACCGACTCAAGGCTGACTGGCAGTATTAAACCAGGAATCCTGCTCTCTGCTGCTCCTGGTGGGGGACAAGAGCAGCAGTTCACACACTGAGCTGATCAACCATCTCCAAGTCCCTGGCATCTGCAGCCCCCCCTGAGGTCTGCCAATGGGAATAAATATATGACAAAATAAACAACATTTATCAAGGAAACCAGACAGAAGAGTCAGGAACAAGGCCAAAAGAGGAAAGGAGGGAGTCAAGAAATGGGTAAACTGATACTTTCAACCAGCTGGTCCTATTCAGAATGATCCATAAGAACAGCCTTACTGGGTCAGACCAATGGTCCATCAAGCCCAGTAGCCCGTTCTCACAGTGGCCAATCCAGGTCACTAGTCCCTGGCCAAAAACCCAAAGAATAGCAACATTCCATTCAAAATCCTAAAGAACAGCAAGATTCCAGAATCTGAAGTAGTAGCAACATTCCATGCTACCGATCCAGGGCACTTATGAGGGCTATTTATTAATGGATCAAATTTATATCCCTCGTATCTACATGATCTCAGGTATTACCTTTGTTATCTCTATGGATATGGGGGTGATAGGGAGGAGAGGAAGCGTATTCCATTGGCACTGCCAACATCTGGAACGGGTTAAAGATACACCTGCCATGATTCCATTAATCTGGGCTTTGTAAGTCTTGAGTGTCAGGAAAGACCTGGTACCAAATCATGTTCTTATTTCCCATGGGCTTCCAAACAGCTGGTAATGGCTTTCAGTCAAGACTGACTTGAGCAGAATTTAAAGTGGTGACCTAGAAAGCTAGAAACAAAAGGTTCTGTAACCCTGTGCCAATCCCCCTGTGCCACCCACAGCCCCACCTTTACAAAAAAAATATTCCTGAGCTCCAAAGAGCTGTGCAGAAATACCGATGGATCTGGGAAACAGCGGAAATGATAAGTGATGCTCAAGATCCCTCCAAACCATGTCCATTTTCTCTCCTTCCCTCACTCCTTAGAAATATACTTCTGAGAGTCAAATTTCCATATGCCAATCTCAGGTTATCATTTACAAAGGAAGCAAAAATCCCGCCTCTCCCCATCCAGGTTTCTACCCCTCCCCGCAACTATAAATGTTGCTATCATTTGGATTTTTGCCAGGTACTTGTGACCTGGATTGGCCACTGTGGAAACAGAAGACTTGGCTATTGGACCTTTGGTCAGACCCAGTGTGGCTATTCATATGTTCTTACGAGAGGGTAAGAGTCAAAAAACAGTCAAGAGGCATTAAATATCAGAAGACAGGGGTGTCAAGATTCCAGTTGGGTGTCAGTGGTGGCGCCAGCACCTCTCTGCCTCGTCCTGCCACAATACGCCATGCTCGCGCTAACCCTCACCTCACCCTGTACCTCTGTAGATCTTCGCTAATGCAAGCAACTTCTCCTGCCTGTTGCTCATACCAGCCTGGTTCACCTCTGAATCACTTCCGGGTCACGGGGCCAGGAAGTGATGTCAGAGGGAAATCCGACGCTGGCACGAGGAGCATGCTGGAGAAAAGTCACTTGTGTTTGTGAAGATTTAGAGGTACGGAGGGGAAGGGAGAGCGAAGTGTAGGGTGGGAGGGCAGGAATGAGTGGGGGGCACAAAGATGAGGGCACAGGGGGGCGCCACTGCCCTGGGCGCATCCTACCCTTACTACACCCCTAGATATAACTGCCCAGACAAGCATCATTCTTGTACATGATTAATCCTTGCAAATTAACGGAAAGTAATTTTATTTTTTATGTAGTAGTTATCCTAACTTGAGCAACAAAGCAATCAAGGCTTTGTTACCATTTGGATCGCCTAATCTTTGTGAACTTGGATTTTCAGCTCCGACAGAAATTAAATTGAAAAAAATAGAACAACTGCAGATGGTGGATGATGAAATGCGTGTTTGCTTGTCGACTATCGTGCCGCGTTTCGAGTTACTTTGTACTCAAAAACAAGCTCATCCACCCAGGGGAAAAGCAGATAGCATAGCTGGTTTTAAGAAAGGTTTGGACAAATTTCTGGTGGAAAAGTCCATAGGCTGTTATTAAGACATGGGGAAGTCTCTGCTTGCCCTGGATCGGTAGCATGGAATGTTGCTACTCCTTGGGGTTCTAGAATGTTGCTACTCCTTGAGAGGTTTCACCAGGCAGGAGTCTCTCTGCCCAGTGAGATCCCTTTCGATTTTTGACTCTCCACCCCCTCCCAGTTTACTGTTCCCTGCAGGTCAGGATGTAGGGGTGCTGATAAACATCCCCTCCTCCCCAGTCCAAGTGCAGCTGCCTATTAACCAAGGACTGGGAGTCAGCCCAGCAGTCCATAAAGCTCTCAAAGCTACTCAGTCTGCCTCACATATGGCCAAAATGTGGAAACTATAAAAGTCCCGCCCCATTAAAATGCAATCTAAAAGTCAAAATGGCCATTTACCAATTATGTCTTCACATCATTTGCATATGCATTTCAGCATGCTTCCGAACTGCACGAGCGCATGCGAGTAATGTTTCCACCATTAAAGGAAATGTTTGCTAATTAACTCTGAAGTCTGGAAGATTTGGTGATTTTATTTCGAAGGGGATTTAGATGTCTCTAGAGGGCATGAAGCAATGGCCAATGGATGTCCCTGCTTGTCATCTTTAAATCAAGCTCAGTCAAATGACGGGTAATTGCGGGTCTCCTGGGGAGCATATCCAGATTGGCTCTGAAAGGTCACTGGGAAGGGAGGGCAGGGAGCAGATGTGCCTGCCTACAGGCCACTTTGGGGTTATAACGGTTGCGTCTTCTCCCAAGTGTATGCAATGCAAAAGTTATTTTAAAACTGGAAAAGTTTTGGTTTCTCAACTACAAACATGAAAAAAATACATCCCCCCCACCTTTTTACTAAACCGCAGTGGAGGTATCTACCACGGCCCGGAGTGCTGCATGCGCCAACGCTGCTCTGACACCCACAGAATTCCTACGAGTGTCGGAGGCGCATTGGATCATTCAGCACTCCAGGCCACAGTAGAAACCTCCAAAAGGAGGGGATGTATTTTTTTTCTTGAAGGCCACAATTATTAAGAAGCAGAATGAATGTATATCACAGGATAGATTTTCTAAAGAGTTTATCTGGCTAACCCCAAGGATCTGAAAATCTGCCTCTGCTAAGTGGTTAAATATAATCTGCCTATGTTCACTGGCTGGCTGATATTCGGACCGTGGGAGACAGCTGGCTATCTCCCGTGGTCAGTGGCAAAACCGGTAATTCAATACCAGTGCAGTATCCGGCGACCAGCATTCAATTTCAGGGGGTTTTGGGGGGGGCGGCCAAGGCAGAGTCGGCTAAGTCGATAAGCTGCCTTTTAGGTGGGTCTATCTGGCCTCTGAACCTAGGCTGGCGAGACGATGAATTAAAAATTTTATGTAATAAGTCTTCCAGATATGTATTAAGACTACGTTTCTAGTAACCACTTTTGCATCCCACCTAGAACTCCACTAAAGAGGATTTGATGGGATATAAGTCTGAACATAGCATAACAACATTGGCGAAGAACGGTTATGTTGCATGACATAGCCAGTCACTGACCAATCCACCAAACAGGACATTAGGCAGGAGACTGACAGCCATCTTCCGCTGAATTTCACCAGACAGCCAGCTAGGATAATACGTAGATTGGTTTTGCCTTGAATGTCAAGGGTTTGATGGGGAGCAACCCGTAATAAAGATTTTTTGGGGGGGGTTGGCACCGGTTTTGTGGAAAGCTCTCCCAAAGGAAATTAGAGCTGAAGCACATTTTAACAAATTTACCCCTCCCCCCTTTTCACTAAGCCGCGATTGAGGTTTTTAACCCGGCCTGGAGCATCTAAATGCTCCGATGCTGCTCCGACGCTGATTGGCGGGGATGGGTGGAACTGGGCGGGCCTGGGGGGCGGGTCTAGGGGGGGGGTCTGGGTTTTACTACAGTAAAATCTGGTAACCCTATCCAGAGTCACAAGGAGCAGCGGCGGGATTTGAATTCAGCTTTGCCGGCTGCCAGCCTGCTGCTCTAACGTCTAGGCTGCTCCTCCCTTCTCAACGGAGCTTTGAGATATTCCCCCATCCTCGTGCTACCAGGGTGGGCAAAGACAAGGACCTCCCTGAGGGTATCTATCAAAAACTCCCCCTTTCCAACTCTGCATTAATAGACAAACAGAAAGAGCCAAACAAATACTGTTTACATTTCATTAAGTGTTCTGAGTGCTAGGGGTTGATTAACAAGAACATGAAGCATCCTTCATAACTGCTGCCTTGCAGCCGGCCGTAAATAATAAGCTGTAACCCAGGAAGAACCATTTCATTTCCCAGGAGCCATAAATCAAGAGTGACTTCTGCAATGTGTGGGAGCAGTAAATTGGTAATAGCAGATGGATATCACTAAAAGGATCTTGAAGGCAAAGATTATGAGCTGTGTTGTTTCGAAAATGCGTGCAACAGGCTTATCTCAGCGCTGTGGATAACGGAGATCTGGATGCCTGAGAAAGGCAGTGGAGAAAGAGGCACATAAGACTGGCAGAGAAACTGAACATACCAGAGTACCCCCCACCCCCCCCCTCACATACACCCCAGCTCTACCAGCCCACAACTCAAACTTGACTTCCATACTGACCGAAAATGATGGCTTAGATTTCATAAAAAGGGCGCTATTGTGTAGAGCAGTGTCTTGCAAACTCTCCAGAGCCCCAGCACAGGGCTGCAGCTGGAGAGCATCCGGAAATGCACGGAGGTCAATGCGATGATGTCATGTGCATGCATGACATCATCACGTCAACATCCACGCATGCTTGGAAGCCCTCTAGACAGGGTCCTGAGCCTCTGGGGTGGAGGACGGCTAGAAGAGAAGAGGCACCGACTGACTACCTACCGGTGCCTCTCCTCCTCGCCAGCATCTCGCGGCGGCACCGAGAATCTCGCCGCAGCACACAGTTTGTGATACACTGGTGTAGAGCATGGATTCTATATATGGGGCCCAAAGTTCTATGTCCCACTTTGGGCAGACTTCCAAGATGCGTGCGCAAATAAATTGGATGATGAGCCCTGAATCATCAATAACCAGGCGCTAAGAACCAAATATTAACGCTAATTGGCACTCTTTAGAATGAACTCCAGGGTACAGCGCTCTTTGGAACATTCCATCTTATGGATTCTAGGGGGGTGCTCCTAGCGGTACATCGGAGAGATTTTCCAGCTTACTCTGGCTTTGAAGTTAGCTTCATTTGTGGCAGGTATGTATGATCTCCAGTTTGGATAGGAGAATGCCCCCTTCCTGACGACGCTTTTTGTGAAACTCGAGTCGAACGGAGGCTATGGGAGTTTCAAATTCGGGGAGTCTTTATTGAGATGGATATCTCTTACGAGCGCTGGATTTGAACAAAGCATTTGCTACCTTCTTTTTGCTTATTTGAAGATAAAGTGTTTTTTTCATTTCTTCTTGACAATTATTACTGTACTAGTATTTAAGCCCATTACATTAACGGGAGCTAGAATAGATGTGTAGACTTTTAGCACAATGGGTCGCTGAGGCGTTTCTTTCTCTCTTACTTTATGTTTTTTATCTCTCTCCCTGCCCCCCTTTCTTTCTGTCTCTGTCCCTTCCCTGGCCCCCTGTCTTACTGTCTTTCTCCCTGGCTGTCTGTCAGTCTTTCTTTGTTTCTGTATCTTCTCCCTTCGCAAGTGTGGGGCAGTTGTAGGCGTGCAAGCGCACTCCTTCCGGCCACGGACATATGGAAAACGCAGGTAGGAGTGCGCATGCACCGTTTAGGGGTTTATTATGTAGTCATTAAGCCCGTTACATTAACGGGTGCTAGAATATATGTCTGTCCTCCTTCCCGCTGACTCTCTCTCTCTCCCTAGCCCCTCTCTCGGCTCCATTTTTCGGTTCGTCCCGGGGGGGGGGGGCAGGAGGCGCTCTTTGTGCCCCAGTCCTGGCTTGTGGAGGCGATCGTCGGCTGGTGACGTACAACACGCATGCGCACTGTCGCCTAGCGCGACAGATCAGATCTCAGGGAACACGCGGTGAGAGTGCGCATGCGCAGCTAGCATTTTATTATTATAGATATGTAGGTACTTTAGAAAATCATTGATGAAGAACACTCCGTGGGGTAGAAAGGAAAAGAGGGGGGGAGGGAGAGTTGATTGCTTGCCTGCGTTTCGGTACAGGATGGAAATCTGAAAAACAGACATGCAGACACCTAAAACATGCACAGCGAAAAGGTTCTCTTCCTCCCTAAAAAAATGATAGAGTGTGTAGGAAATATACAGAGCTTGGTCCCCTTGTACATCTGTACAGGAGGCATTAGACCAGGGGTAGGGAACTCCGGTCCTCGAGAGCCATGTTCCAGTCGGGTTTTCAGGATTTCCCCAATGAATATGCATTGAAAGCAGGGCCTGCAAATAGATCTCATGCATATTCATTGGGGAAATCCTGAAAACCCAACTGGAATACGGCTCTCGAGGACCGGAGTTCCCTACCCCTGCATTAGACAGATGACGTATGCTTTTCAGATGCACTTGAAATATGAAATATCTTACATTTTATGGTGGAAGAGGATGGTAGATTACTCCGCTAGCTTATTTCTTTTTAGCTCAAATCTAGCCACTGTTTAGGTCAGTGATTCCCAACCCTGTCCTGGAGGAACACCAGGCCAATCGGGTTTTCAGGCTAGCCCTAATGAATATGCATGAGAGAGATTTGCATATGATGGAAGTGATAGGCATGCAAATTTGCTTCATGCATATTCATTAGGGCTAGCCTGAAAACCCGATTGGCCTGGTGTTCCTCCAGGACAGGGTTGGGAACCACTGGTTTAGGTTACCATTCTATGAACTTTCATGTACTACTACTTGGGGCCTTTCCTTATCTTTCCTCAAGTTTCAAAATTTTATTAGGCTTGTTATACCACCCAATGAGAGGCTTTTCTGGGTGGTTTGCAAGAATTCATGAAATCACCCAGCGATATGAAAAAAAAAAAAAGTCTAAAAACAGGACAGAGAGAGAGAGAAGAGCAGGTCAAGTCACTAAATCCCAAGGCCCTGTCGTCCAGCCAGCAGCGAGATGCCGGTCAAAGGCATCTTTAAAAAGGAAGGTCTTAAGACTTGATTTCATAACCCAGCAGAGTCATTGCAGACTAGAGCTACCAGTTGTCTGGATTTACCCGGAAGGACTGTCCAAGCCTCTGGATGTGTTTTCAAAACCCCGGCAGTTTGTCCAGGTTTTGAGAACCATTGAGCCCAGGGCAAGGGGGCTTGCGCATATGTGAATGTGACACGATAAAGTCACACTCATGCGTGATGTCATTGTGTCGGACCCCCACAAGTGCAGATGCCCTCCAGATGTGGTCCTGAAGTGACGAGGTATGTTTGGGGACGGGGTGGGGGTTGGAACAGGGTGGGGCCATGCATCCTTTTATTTCTTAAAAAAAAAAAAATTATATACCGATTACAACTATGGGGTTTACATATCACATACATAAAATCTTGTTTCCCTGCGATTTCCACACATAACACAGACACGACTGGACAACATCATAAGCATCCCCCAATATAAAATGTCAGAATATCAAGTCAAAACAAATTTCACCAATTAGAAAAACAAAACACAAGACGTTAGATCAAAGGATCAATTCCAAAGTAGAGAATGACACGGTGACAAAATTCATCACCGTTCCCGTCCCCGTGGTTAACCACGGGAAACCATCTTCATGTCATTCTTTAAGGAGAGAGGGAAGAATCAGAGTATGATGGCCACAACCACTGACCCTCAAGCTTTGCTTTGAAGAATGCTGGTGTAGAAGGACTGAGGCTGAAACAGACACTACAGAATGACAGATATTGTGATGTCATAATGCCTCATTCCACCAGTGCCTAAGAGCCAATCACATCAGTGATGTCACAATGGCTTCATTATCCTTGGCTCACATAAGAATCAGAGTATGAATGGCCACAACCACTGACCCGCAAGCTTTGCTTTGAAGAATGCTGGTGTAGAAGGACCGAGGTTGAAACAGACACTACAGAATGACAGTCTCTGGTATCCAGAGCAGATATTGTGATGTCATAATGCCTCATTCCACCAGTGCCTAAGAGCCAATCACATCAGTGATGTCACAATGGCTTCAGAATCAGAGTATGAATGGCCACAACCTCTGATCCACAAGCTTTGCTTTGAAGAACGCCGATGTAGAAGGACCGAGGTTGAAATAGACACTAGAAAATGACATGGGATTATTTCCCGCGGTTATCCGCGGGGACGGGAACGGTGATGAATTTTGTCACCGTGTCATTCTCTATTCCAAAGTAGATAACCAACCCAATTCACATTTGCACACAAAGCAAGTCAAATTCCAACAATTCAGAAATACAAACAGACTTTAAATCATACATTATTGTCAGGAAGATCTGAATAGGATATGATCAGATGGAATAAGCATTAGCATAGAAAGGGAAGGGGTAAAACGCATAGAAAGGCATTGGCAAATCCTTGCGTTTTTAGCATTCTCTTAAAATTCATCCTCCCAATACACTTCCCATAGTTCTACACCAGACACAGACATCATTGATGCTCCAATCCTAATATGCATGATTGACATTCTTCCCTCCAAGCTTAATTACATCCCATTTACAGATCTAAGCTCTCTTCTCGGTTTATAAATTTCAAAAAATTCTTGCAAGATCTTTGGAGAAGCATGATATAGTGTCTGATGTATAATCGCAATAATCTTAAATTGCAGTCTTTGTTGCATAGGTAACCAGTGCAGTTTCTTCAACGCAGGAGTTATCCGAGTTGTTCTTGAAACCCCGGTGATTAATCTTCCAGCAGAGTTGATAAGCATTTGCAAGGCCCTCAACTTCCCTTTCGCAACTCCTAAGTATAGTGAATTGCAATAATCCACTCTAATGCTTTGAACCACAGTACGGAAATTTCCGGTAACCCTATTGTAGACCACAGCCACTTCTGAAACAGCATGTGGACATCCTAAATTTAGCCACTAGGTTTCTCTGAATCGAGACAGTTATAACATAAGGGTTGCCACATTGAGACAGACCGAGACCCACCAAGCCCGGTATCCTGTTTCCTAGGGATACCAGCCATCCAGGAAAACCGGGTCATGTCCTCTTTTTAGAAGACTGTCCAGGCGCCGGAGGAATTTCCAAAATTCAGCAGTTTGTCCAGATTTTGGAAATCCTGAGGTTGGAGGCCGCGTCTGGAAGCCTTTGCGCATGCGTGGCTGTCATCGCGATGATGTCATGTGCATGCATGCACGCGACATCATTGCATCGACTTCAGCGCATGCGCGAAGGTTTCCAAATGCGACCTTTGAGCTCAGGGAGTTTCGTGTGGGGACGGGGCTGGGGGAGGAATGGGGTGGAGCCAGAACGGGGCAAGACTGGGGGGCGGAACGGGGAAATCTGGCAACCCTACTGCTTCCAACAATGGCCAATCCAGGTCACAAGCACTCATCAAGATCCCGAAAGAGCACAGTTGGGAAACTCTTTTTCCCAGTGTCATGGACACAGCCTTTGTGACACCCTGGCCACAAGTGCCTGAGCTGGGAAATCGAGATCTGCCACATAGCAACGCACAATCCTGTCACCAGGCCGTCAGGCTGCCTTGATAGCTTCAATAAAAGCACACACAGCTGTGCTTTCCATGCACTCCAGCATTACAACTCTAATGGCATACGAAATTATTTATAGAATATGCTCTCTATAACCTTATAAGCAACGTGCAGGCAATGTTCAAAGTATTTTACCGACAGAAAAGAGCTGTTTGAAAACCATACAAGGGTGAAAGTATGCGGAGCTAGAAACATGAACTTTTGCATTTCCAGAACAGTGTGGCTTGTTTGGGTTGGGAAAACCACATTTGAGATGTGCAAACAAGAAACTGAACATTCTCGTTATTTGCATGTTCCTGATGCAAGATTTTGCATATCTGCAGATGCATCCATTGTGACCGATATTCCCCATTCGCACCGCTGTGCTGTCCCCACGCAGGAACATAAACCTATTTTCCCAACTGAATCCATTGTTCACTTTCTGCAGTCCCGAGTCTGTTATTGAGAAAGACACGGGGGCAGGAACGTTGTGACTACTTCAGATTCCGGAATCTTTTTTACTCTTCGGGATTCTGGAATCTTACTGTCATTTAGGATTCTGGGATCTTTTCCAGATAAGCCCCGCCAAAAAGTTAACCCCCGCCACCCAAAAAAGATTATTAAAAAGAGGCGCGATCTGTATAAAGTTAAGTGGGGGGGGGGGGTCCCCCACACACACACCCCCCGTCGGAGCCCTTAAAAAAATGGTCGACGGTTTATCCTATTTTTTATAATGTTAAGTTTCATATCCTCTTTTTTATAATCTTTTTTGGGTGCTCCGACGGGGGGGCGTGGTTACTTTATACACATCGCGCCGCGTTGTGGGGGCGTTGTGCTGAGAACTTCACTGGTTAAGGTTGCGTGCGCTGACAAAAGGTGGCGGGGCTTAACTTTCGGCGCATGCACTTTTTCCATTAGTGGCGGGGCTTATCTGGAAAAGATCCGGATTCCGAATGGAATGTTGCTACTCTTTGGGTTTTGGCCAGGTACTAGTGACCTGGATTGGCCACCATGAGAACGGGCTACTGGGATTGATGGACCATTGATATAATCCAGTATGGCTGTTCTTATGTGAGCCAAGTATAGGACAATCAAGCCACTATGACATCACTGCTGAGGTGGCTTTGAGGCACTGTGGAATGAGACATTATGACATCACAATCTCAGCTCTGGAATGCTGCTCTCATTGAGGTTCCGGAACCTTGCTGTTCTTTAGGATCCTGAATGGAATGTTGCTACTCTTTGGGTTTTGGCCAGGTACTAGTGACCTGGATTGGCCACCGTGAGAACGGGCTACTGGTCTGACCTAGTAAGGATATTCTTATGTTCTTATGCTCTGAACTGTGAGGTATTGCGGGATATAAATAAAGTTATTATTATTATTATAGTCTCAGCATTTTGTGATTTTGAAATTCACGAACATTTTTAGGAACCATACTATTGCAAATAATGAGAAGGGATTGTAATTGCTCTGGGCCTCCCTGCTATAGAGTACTCCAAGTTTGCCCGGAACTGAAGAAGGTACAGCCTGCTGGCAAGTTTCACAGCCCCCTTCCAAATTTCTGCCCAGGACCTCAACATGTCCAGCACCAGCCCTGGCAAGGAAAGCAGGCATAAATGTCTGCGGAGACTGCATGCTTAGGTCATTTTTACTCAGAACAAAAAATAGAACCCTTTAATCTAATCTAATCTAATCTAAATCTTGGGTTTATATACCGCATCATCTCCGCAGATGGAGCTCGACACGGTTTACATGGTTAAGGAAGGAACGGAACTCCAGTGGAATTATATAAGTATGAGAGAAGCCCTCCCTCACCCCAAGAAGGCAAAATGATTAAGGGAAAGAGATGAAGTCTGCAAGTTACTAAATCTGTGTTTTAATTTATAATATATTTAACGGGAGAACCCTCAGTCACACAGCAGCCCCTGGAACGTCCAGGGACAAGCTGGCCGCGGGTTTACACTCAAAAAAGTGTTAACTGCGACACATCCCTGGGCTCTCTCCGTGTGAATAACTAATGTGCACAACAAAAAGTGCTCTGTGTGAAAAACAATAATCGAAAAAAGACACATCAAATATAAATAAAGATAGAGTTCATCTCTTTCCCCTAATCTGGGGGCCAAAAGGAAAATTAGTGTCCAAATCTAACCGAGCAAAAAAACACAACTGGAAGGTCTTAGCTTCTCCGTGTGTGTGCAGTCAACAGGCAGTGTCTTCGTCCAACGGGACTCCGTTTCGGGGGTGTACACCCCCTTCCTCAGGAACTGGACTGCGCTGGAAATTTCAAATTTGTTGGTAAAGCTGGTAAAGCAAGGAGGAAATTATACTTGATGTGTGTTTTTTCGATTATTGTTTTTCACACATAGCACTTTTTGTTGTGCACATTAGTTATTCACACGGAGAGAGCCCAGGGATGTTTCGCAGTTAACACTTTTTTGAGTGTAAACCCGCGGCAGCTTGTCCCTGGACGTTCCAGGGGTTGCTGTGTGACTGAGGGTTCTCCCGTTAAATATATTATAAATTAAAACACAGATTTAGTAACTTGCAGACTTCATCTCTTTCCCTTAATCATTTTGCCTTCTTGGGGTGAGGGAGGGCTTTAGATTTTTTAGGTAATTTTTACAGCAACGAGGACAGATTGGAAACTGCCCTCTAAAAACTCCAAGACCTCTCAGAAAGGTTTACAAGAGGACAACTTATATTAAACCAACAAAAAATGGCTAATGTCATTATGAAGGAGCTGAAGCAACTACAGATATCCAGGGATCATGAAGCAACTTAGAGCTGAAGGAATCTGTTTGCCTTGACGCAGCATTCAAAACATAGCTATGATGGCAAATGGCTCTCCCAAGCTGAAATACGATACATTTTGCCTTTTTTTTTTTGAATATTTCAGTTTATAGCACAAGAATTAGAAAACTAATTTTGATAAAGATAACGTATATGACTCGGATGAACTCGCATTGTTTTATGGACGCACGAGGAAGTGATATTTGACCAGGTTTGCCTGCATGAACTTTTACTGTCCATAGTCACATCTGAGAAGTCCTAAAAAAGAGCATTAACTTGGTATAGTAGGATATACTTGTGTGTGTGGCTATTATTATATTGTATGCAATAATCAAAACCATCTATTACAATAATGTGTCTTTCTAATGTACATAAAGCAGCCCCTATTAAGGAAGACGATAAACGGTTTTAGAAATGTCAGTAAAGAGAATTTATTTTGCATATTTATGTCTCTCCAACCAAGTCCTGTGTGCTCTCTTTATCTAAGACATAACTTTTAGAATAATGGCAGTGTTACATTACAAACCTAAAGGCTAAACTCGAATAAATCCCACAGTTACAAAGTGCACAGCAGTGGTGCCCGATTTGCCGATTTGAATGAATTCACCGATTCACTGCAGTGAATCAATTTGAATCGATTCATTTTAGCATAAAATCAGACTCGCTGATTAGGTGATGCGACAGAGGGAAGACCCCCGACGGGGAAGGCCGTGAAGCAGCCCATCCAGAGTGCTGCCACCGCTGCAGCTTTAGGAGACCTCGGCGGTACGAGGGTTGTTGGGGTTCTGATGCACAGGGGGAGGGGAAGAAAGATGCTGCACATGGAAGGGGGAGGGAAGAAAGGAAAGAGGAAGAATTGGAGTGAAGGAGAGGAAGGAAGAGATGATTGTTCTACATGGAAAAAAAATAAGATATCCCCCGAAAATAAGCCCTAATGTGTTTTTTTGGAACAAAAATTAATATTAAGACCCGGCCTTTTTTGGGGGGGGAAACATGGTAGTAGTGGTAATTTAAAAAAATCATATATTGTATACCCAGGTGCTACAGAGACACAAATGGATTTGTGTTCTCTCTCCTCTTCATCAGATCTTACCACTTTCATCCAGAACATATTGTTTGTTTGTTTGTTTTTTAGTTCAAGCCTTGTTACTATCAAAATCAGATTATTGTCATCATCTATCTGGGCTCTTCAAAGTCCCTTCTTTTTAAAACGATCCAAAATATGGCAGTATGACTAATTGTCTCCTCAGGTAAATATGATAGGATTTTAAACTTCTTTGATAGAATATACTGGCTGCCAATGGAAACAAGGGTTCTGTTTCAGTTTGATTGTATTTTATCTGGAGAGTGACCTGAATACATGATATTTCATCTAAATTTTACCATTTCTGGTAAGAATAGAAGACAGTGTAATAATAATAGTCATTTTGTATTTCCATCTGTCAAAGGCATGAAGAGATCTTTAATTCGTGATAAGCTTCTTGCTTGTTGGCCCCTAAATACCGGAGACTTTTTTGATTCTTGCTTTTTTGATGTGCCAAATTAATCTCGTCCTAGAAAAGCTTTAAAAAAAACAACACTATTTAAAAATTATCTCTGTGAATATAAGGATAGCCTTACTGAGTCAAATCAATGGTCATCCAGCAGCCCAGTAGCCCATCTTCATGGTGGCCAATCCAGGTCACTAGTACCTGGCAAAAACCTAAATAGTAGCAACATTCCATACAGAATCTGAAAGAATAGCAAGATTCCGGAATCCCAAAGAAGTACAAGATTCTGGAATTGGTAGCAACATTTCATGCTACCATTCCAGGGCAAGACGTGACTTCCCTCATGTCTGTCTCAATAGCAGACTATGGACGTTTCCTTCAGGAAATTATCCAAACCTTTTCTAAAACCAGCTACGTTAACCACAATCGCTGGCAACACAGTCCAGAGTTTAACTATTCTCTGAATGAAAAAATATTTCCCCCCAAATCCCCAACGTCCCCAAAGCTCAACCCCCACCTCTCAAAGCCCACCCAGACCCCCTAGACCAGTGTTCTTCAACCTTTTTACACCTATGGACCGGCAGAAATAAAATAATTATTTTGTGGACCTGCATCGGTCTGCAGACCGGCGGTTGAAGAACACTGTTATGGGCCTGATGCACATGCCGGCCCTATGGACCGGCAGGAAATTTCTGTGGACCAGCACTGGTCCATGGACCGGTGGTTGAAGAACACTGCCCTAGACCTTTTTCAGCAAGACTAGCCAGAGGGATGCCTGCTCCTTCCGTTCAGCAAGCCCACCTCTTCAGAATGGAGGGTCTTCCCTTCCCGGTGCATCCTGGATTGCACCAGGGAGGGGCTTAAGGCCTTGATTGGCCAAGGCACCTAAGGCCCCACCCATAGGAGAGGCCTTAAGCACCTGGGGCAACTGGAATCTTAGGCCACTCCTAGTGCATCCCAGAATGCACTGGGAAGGAGACCTATACATTAATTGGTTTCTATCCTGTGGGTCACTTGTGACTGTACACACCCTTTGTGCGTTGTTTTTAAGATTATTGTTTTTAAGTCATTTGGACGCCTGTTAATTTATAAACTGGTACATCCGATCTTTTGTTCCACAATCTTTTTGTTGTTTTGCTGCTTCATTTCCTTTGTGGAACCTTTTGCTGGCTGTTTGGATTTTGTTGTTTTGTGGTCAATTACCACACCATTTAACCAATTAAAAAACAATCGAGTTGCACGTGAAAATGACTTAGGCGTCGCTAAGCATCCACAATTAGGGCATCTAACCTAGGCGCCATTTATAGAAACAGGCCTTTAATGTACGCGAATGTTAAGAATGCGATAAATTACCTTTAGAATCGTATGCAAAGGTTGGCTAAAAAGAATTCCTAGAGTCTGGACAGATATAAGCTGTGGTCAGAACAGGACCAAGGTCAGAAAGAGGGCATCAGAACGTCCCCCTGTACCGACGTTCCCCATTCCAGCCTCACCTCTAGGTAATTTGGAGGTAATTATGAAGGAGTGTGTGGCACAGTGGTTGGAGCTACAGCCTCAGCACCCTGGGGTTGTGGGTTCAAACCCCACGCTGCTCCTTGTGACCCTGGGCAAGCCCCAGGTACATTAGATAGATTGTGAGCCCACCAGGACAGATAGGGAAAATGCTTGAAGTATCTGTATGTAAACCACTTTGGGTATGGTTGTATAACTACAAAAAGGCAGTATACAAGTCCCAACCGTTTCCCTGATGTCATAATGCCTCATCCCACCAATAAGAGCCAACCTCATCAGTGATGTCACAATGGCTTCATTGTTCTATACTTGGCTCACTTCTGATACTATTGGAGGAGAGTGAAGCACAGTGGTTAGAGCTACAGCCTTGGCACCCTGAGGTTGTGGGTTCTAATCCCACACTGCTCTTGTGACCCTGGGCAAGCCCCAGCCACATTAGATAGATTGTGAGCCCACCAGGACAGATAGAGAAAATCCTTGAGTACCTGATTGTAAAAACCTCTTAGATATCCTTGATAGGTGGTATATAAAATCCTAATAAAAACTTGAAAACTTGAATTTGCCCACTTGATTTGACCACTCTGAGTAACAAATAGACTCCTGTGACCTACGGGCCCACAGGGGTTTCCCCTCTCCATCTCGTCAGCGGTCAGAACCAAAGGTGTCATCACCTCATTTCCGTTTCTCTGAACACAGGCCTTGACAATTTATAACCACGGGACATGCTGTCAGGTGCCAGTGCGGAGTCAGAGCTCGGCCCATCAATCTTCCCAAGCTTCTTTGTTAAAAGGCTAAATGGTGGGAGCAGGAATCAGCACTTGGAGAGCACTGCAGATTTAGGATTTGAGAAGGCCAGAGGATTAAGGCTTCAGACTCGATAACATTTTTACCAGACCTGTCTAAGTGAGGACTACAATTAATCTTGACCATCGGTGCATGTGAATAGCTGCAGGAGATGACCCTAACTGGGCCTTCGGGACGTCTCTGCTTGAATACTGGTTTCTTTCATTCATGATCTACAACTCTCTTGCTGTTTCATCTTGTTAATGTAGCAAACCACGTCCGTCCATTGACAAACTCAGAGATCCTGCAGAAATATCTTTTTTCATATTTGTTGTCGACCCTGCACTTTCCTCTTTTCCTTTGGGTGGAACTCCAGCTCAGTCGGAACCACGACTGGAGCCTAATGTTATCAGTCTTCACTGACAACAAACTCAGAAATCCCACTCCTGTTTTAACATAGTAACATAGTAGATGACGGCAGATAAAGACCCGAATGGTCCATCCAGTCTGCCCAACCTGATTCAATTTAAATTTTTTTAATTTTTTCTTCTTAGCTATTTCTGGGCAAGAATCCAAAGCTTTACCCGGTACTGTGCTTGGGTTCCAACTGCCGAAATCTCTGTTAAGACTTACTCCAGCCCATCTACACCCTCCCAGCCATTGAAGCCCTCCCCAGCCCATCCTCCACCAAACGGCCATACACAGACACAGACCGTGCAAGTCTGCCCAGTAACTGGCCTAGTTCAATATTTAATATTATTTTCTGATTCTAAATCTTCTGTGTTCATCCCACGCTTCTTTGAACTCAGTCACAGTTTTACTCTCCACCACCTCTCTCGGGAGCGCATTCCAGGCATCCACCACCCTCTCTGTAAAGTAGAATTTCCTAACATTGCCCCTGAATCTACCACCCCTCAACCTCAAATTATGTCCTCTGGTTTTACCATTTTCCTTTCTCTGGAAAAGATTTTGTTCTACGTTTTATAACCCTCTCTCCTCCCACTTTAGCCTGGTCATTGTAGTGAGGGTCCTGGGGCCAGGGGTGAGACTAGTTCCCAGATGTCTGGATTTCCACGGACATGTCCTCCTTGTCATGTTTTTGAGGACATGTCTGGGGGCCCAGATGGCTTTTCAAAACCCAGCACTTTGTCCGGGTTTTGTAAAGCTTCCTGTAAAAATCGGGTCAGGAGGTGGCATGCGCGCATGGGCGGATGCAATGCAGTGACATCACGCATCGCGTCCGCGTGTGTGCGGATGCCGTCTGGGGGTGGGGCGGAACAGGGAGTGGTGCAGTCGGAATGGGGCGGGCCTGTGGACGTGGTCATGGGTCCGGATTTTCCTTCGAGAAAATCTGGTAACCCTAGGGGGGGAACCACACTTAACTTTCCAGAGCCCTACATGCCTGGGTCCTGAATCAAGAAGTTACATGTTAGAGAATGACACGGTGACAAAATTCATCACCGTTCCCGTCCCCGCGGATAACCGCGGGAAACCATCTTCATGTCATTCTTTAAGGAGAGAGGGAAGAATCAGAGTATGAATGGCCACAACCACTGACCCACAAGCTTTGCTTTGAAGAATGCTGGTGTAGAAGGACTGAGGTTGAAACAGACACTACAGAATGACAGTCTCTGGTATCCAGAGCAGATATTGTGATGTCATAATGCCTCATATCACCAGTGCCTAAGAGCCAATCACATCAGTGATGTCACAATGGCTTCATTATCATTGGCTCACATAAGAATCAGAGTATGAATGGCCACAACCACTGACCCGCAAGCTTTGCTTTGAAGAATGCTGGTGTAGAAGGACTGAGGTTGAAACAGACACTACAGAATGACAGTCTCTGGTATCCAGAGCAGATATTGTGATGTCATAATGCCTCATTCCACCAGTGCCTAAGAGCCAATCACATCAGTGATGTCACAATGGCTTCATTATCCTTGGCTCACATAAGAATCAGAGTATGAATGGCCACAACCACTGACCCACAAGCTTTGATTTGAAGAATGCTGGTGTAGAAGGATTGAGATTGAAATAGACACTAGAAAATGACATGGGATTATTTCCCGCGGTTATCCGCGGGGACGGGAACGGTGATGAATTTTCTCACCGTGTCATTCTCTATTACATGTCTCCCTTAGGTAATATCTCAAAAAGAACCTAAAATATGTTGAAATAAGATACTTAAAAGACACTATAATTTAGGTAATAAACAGAAATAGAACGAAACAAAAGATAAGACAATAAGGCGCTACCTTTATATTAGACTAAAAATACATTTTTTTGACAAGCTTTCAAAGGTAGAACCTTCTTCTTCAGGTCAGGTATAACAATATCAAACTATATGTAAGAGAAATGTGAAAAGCATTCCAATGAGGGTCTCAAAGAGGGAGGGGTGAAGGGGGTCAGAAACAGGGAAGGTGAATGGGTAATTAGAAGTTGACAAGGCAGTATAATTTTACGGTTTGAAATGTGATAGATAAATCAGGGCCTGATGCTTAAAGGTTAACACCAGCATTAATAGTAGTTAGTGCTAGACTAGCACGTTAATGAGCTCAGAATATTCAGAGGGCTTTAGTGCGGGTTTTAATGTGTGCATCAAAGATGGCCATAATTGTATTTAAATGTATTCAAATGAATGTTAATGAGGTTAGTTGGTATTCCTTCCCAATGCTCAGTTGGGAACACTACAACAAATGGTGAAACTTACCACCAGCTCAGGGGCAATGTAGAGGAGTTTGGGGAGAGGATTTCTTGTGAATTTCTCATATTAAATTACCAGTTTTATCTTCTTTTGGAAGTATCCCAAAAGTGAAAGCAAACATTGGCACTTTTTTTCTGCATTCAATTATAAGCCTTTGAAAAAATTACCGCAAACAGGTTTTTGAAAGGCTCATATTTAAAAGGTGCAGATGAACAGCACCGATATGTGCTTGCACGTCTGGTTTTTGGCTGGGCACGCGCACAAGAGCTGCGCTTCCCACGAAGCCTTTATGTGCACGTGACAGATCCATTCTCCTTCCTGCTTTGGGTTCACTAGCATGAATTCAGTGTGCATAGCATTTGCATATAATTTCTTCTGAGCATTGCTTCCCTAGGATTCTGCGTTCCTTCCGCATTATGGCGAATGTGTTATATGCCTCAGCGCCCAGGATTTCAGCATCTGCCCCTCAGATCATTGTTAAAACCTGTCTGGTGGAATCTGGGTCTCCAATCACATTACAAACCATAAAATTATACTGCTTTATCACCTTCTCATTACCCATTCACCTCCCCCTGGTTTCTCCCTATCACTCCTTTCCCCACCCCACCTCTTCATCACCTTTGAGATAGAGAATGGCATGGGGACAAATTTTTCCACTGCAGGAACTCAGTTTCCCCGTCCCCCGTCCCATTCCTGTAAGCTCTACCTTAACTGCACAAACCTCGGACACTTATGATTTTAAAGTGTTTGAGGCTTGTGCTGAAGAGGACAGAACTTGCAGGAATGGGACCGTGACAGGAAAAGAACTCGCCGGGACAGGACAGGAAAATTAGTTCTCGCGGGGGATGGTGAAAAAAATGTGTCCCCGTGTCATTCTCTACTTTGAGGCTGTCATTGGAATGCTTTTCATGTTTCACTATATATATTCGGACACTGTCATCTTTTGCTCATAACTGACCCTAAGAAGAAGGTTCTCCCTTCAAAAGCGTGTCAAAAAAATGTATTGATAGTCCAATAAAAAGATCTCACTTTATTTCCCTTTCTTTAGTTTAGTTTTATTTTTATTTATTACCGTCAAAGTGCACTAATAAGACAGATACTGCTTTATCCATGTCACCCATAAGCATGAAGAATCAGGTTCCATCTAGTAGGTGGAGAGGAATGGGATTGAGTGGGGGTGGGGCTGGCCTGCTGGAGGAACGGTCATCTGTCATACGAGCCACATGCCATAGTTTTCCACCGGGATAAAGCTCTCATCGAACAGACATTGCTGACTGGGCAAAAAACTGTTCCGGGACAAGGGTGGAAAAGAGGGAGGTTATCATTTCATATTCATAAAGAAGTCAACCACTATTAGTCGTTCCACGAAAAATCAAGTGTGAAGAGAAACCTTTGTGTGGGAGTCTCTCAGTCTTTCACAGCCTTGCAACCCCGTTTTCTCTTCCAGCAGACTGCCAGAATCATCTAACTCCAATATGTTAACCTCTTCTGTCTCGGTTCCCGTACCAAATGCCCCTCTGGTTTCGTGTGCATGCATCCGGAGGTACCTCCTGCGGCTCTGGAACTGATAAAATCATTAGAGTGAGGGGCAGAGTGTGGTGCAGTGGTTAGGGCTAAAGCCTCAGCACCCTGAGGTTGTGGGTTCAAATCCACGCTGCTCCTTGTGACCTTCAGCAAGTCACTTAATCTTCCACTGCCCCAGGTACATTAGATAGATTGTGAGCCCACCAGGACAGAAAGTGAAAAATGCTTGAGCTCCCCTGGGAGAACAGTATAGAAAACTGATGAGTTTCAGCCTCTGATAACTGATGAGTTTCAGCCTCTGATAACCAGAGCTGGTATTGTGACCTCATAATGCCTCATTCCACCAATACCTAAGAGCCAACCTCATCAGTGATGTCACAATGGTTTCATTGTCCTATACTTGGCTCACTTCTGCTACCTTTTGATTTCTAGAGTGGCGCAGTGGTTAAAGCTGCAGCCTCAGCACCCTGAGGTTATGGGTTCAAACCCACACTGGTCCTTGTGACCCTGGGCAAGTCACTTAATCCCCCCCCCCATTGCCCCAGGCACATTAGATAGATTGTGAGCCCACCAGAACAGACAGGGGAAAATGCTTAAGTATCTGAATAAATTCATGTAAACCGTTCTGAGCTCCTTTGGGAGAACGGCATAGAAAATTGAATAAATAAAGCAGTGTGTGGAAGGACTTGGATGCCAAGTTGGAGAGAGGTCATCATCCATTGTAAAATTAATTTTATTAAAGCAAGAAGAAGAAAATTATCCACACCCCGAGGGAGACGATATTTAAAGGAAGCTCTCAGTTGGCGGATGCTATTTATTTTCCTACATACGGGCACTTATTGGGCGCCTAGCACTGAAAATTAGCATAAGGGGAGGGGGGGGGATTCCATTAGGAGCTAGTTTTGCATGGATATAAACACAGACCATTTTTTACTGGTCATAAGGTATTCCATAAGTACACACCGAGATGAAATGGCACATTCTGTACAGGAGGGCATTCATGGGTGAAGCACGTCCTTACACACATAGGGCCCCTTTTACCAAGCTACGCGAGAGGTTTTTAGCACGAGCCAACGCAGAAAATGCGCCAATGTTCATACTCGCCGGCCCACGCTAAAAAACCTCTCTCGCAGTTTGATAAAAAGGAGGATAGAGTCGCTTGCAACCTAGGTCCAAGGATTTTCACCAGCTCTGCGACATGGGTAAATTCTGAACCTCTAGTAAGATATACGATACTAGTTGTTTAGCCCGTTACATTAACGGGTGCTAGCAGCCCTTCTCCCTTATTTTTACCTCCTCCCTGTCCAGCAACACCTCCTCCCCTTTCCCTGTTCCCCCCATATAGCAGTAGCTCCTTCTCCTTTTATCTCCCCCTGTCCAGCAGCATCCCTCCCATTCCCTCCTCCCCCTGTCCAGCAGTAGCTCTTCTCCTTTATGTCCTGCTCCCCCCCTGTCCAGCAGTAGCTCTTCTCCTTTATGTCCTGCTCCCCCCCCCCCCCCTGTCCAGCAGTAGCCCCAGGAAAAGAGTGAGGATCACAGGACCAAAGCTTTTACTCCAATCCTCTTGATGCCTGACATCCAAGTAGGGGAAATCCACTCTCCCCACCTCCTTGCTCCTGCTGCACTCCCTCCTCGGCTATACACACGCGCACACACACACTTACATACAGCTCTCCGGCTCCTCACGCCCCTCCTCCACCTTCTGCTTCTTCGGCGGGGGCCAACGTTTTCTTTATTTTCTTTTCGCGTGTTGGACCTAACAGCCCGAGCCTCCAGCAGTCTAACTCTGAAGTTGAAAAAATACTTCGGCCCGTCTCCGTGCTCGGCCGCGGCGGGCTACAGCTGCCGCGGCCTGCAGCCACCGACAGTCGCGGCAGCCGACATCCGTCTTGACTTTTTTTTTTTTTTTTAGTTGAAAGACGCGTCGGTGGCTCCTCTCATGATCCCCACCTGCGTCGGAAGTCCAACGCAGGCGGGGATCGTGAGAGTAGCCACCGCCGCATCTTTCAAAGAACCGTAAGCCGCGCATGCGCACTTCCTATGTGTCGCTACAGCTCACGGAAAACCGGCGCACACATAGGAAGTGCGCATGCGCGGCTTACCATTTTATTATATTAGATAAGGGAAAGTTCACCAAGGAGAAATTCCGTTTTAAAAAAACGCGCTCTAAACCAGTATTTATCAGTCCTTCGGTGAGCATAACCCCCAAGATCATGGCCAAACAAAACTGCTTGGATGATGCTATATCCATCAGATTTTGATGAATCAACTGAAAAGCTCTAGTAAAAGATATGATATTAAAAATGATGCTAGAGGAAGGGGGCTGGGTGCCACAGGGTCTTTATAGAGGTTGGTATGGCTTAGTAGGGGGCAGGGGCAGGAGTCCAGTTCCCACCCTAACCCTTCTGGGGTTTAGGGAACGGAGTGTCTGATTGTTTGTGATGTTTTTGGAGATCGTATCACTTTTTTGCAACATTCTCTACCTCCCCTGCCCAGCAAAAATGATAAAACAACTACAAACAATCCAAAACACAGCACTGAGATTTATCTATTCATTGAGGAAACACGACCCCATCACAGAGGCCTACCTCAACTCGCACTGGCTTCCAATTCCGGCAAGAATACCATTCAAATTCTACTGTTTACTATTTAAAACCATAAATGGCGACAGCTCAACCTACCTGAGCAACCGCCTCACCCAAACTACATCAACTAGACACAGAAAAACCCACCCTCCATTCGCGCACCCTCCAATCAAAGAAGCCAAACGATATGATGGCCTCCTAGCCACAGAAGCAGCAAAACTCGACAACCAAATCTCCAATCTACTGCTTATGACCCCAGACTACAAAACATTCCGAAAAGAAGTAAAGACGCTACTTTTCAAGACATTCCTGCAAACGACTTAATGCCGCTAGCTCCTTCCCACTTCCCAATACCTTCCCCGATTCCCCAAAACAACCTCATCTACTCTTTATCTCCTCTAGAAATTACCAGATATCTTCTTCATGTAATTTGCTTTTGTAATCCGCCTTGAACTGCAAGGCAATGGCGGAATAGAAATCTCTAATGTAATGTAAAGAACATAAGAAGTGCCTCTGCTGGGTCAGACCAGAGGTCCATCGTGCCCAGCAGTCCGCTCGCGCTGTGTAGGACCTGTGTAGTAGTCCTCTATCTATACCCCTCTATCCTCTTTTCCTTCAGAAAATTGTCCAATCCCTTCTTAAATCCTAATACTCTGTCCTATCACGCCCTCTGGAAGCGCATTCCAGGTGTCCACCACCCGTTGGGTGAATGAAAACTTCCTAGCATTGGTTCTGAATCTGTTCCCTTTCAGCTTTTCCGAATGCCCTCTCGTTCTTGTAGTTTTCAAAAGTTTGAAGAATCTGTCCTTCTCCACTTTCTCTTTGCCCTTCATGAAAGAGAGGTAATCCCATATACTAACTCTTAGGAACTATGGTCAAAATTTTGTATATATTCCTTGATGAAACAGAAAACCAGGGCTCATTATGAAAGTGTGAGTGTGAGAGAGAGAGACAGGGAAACTATAGGGTGTGTATGTTCTTCTGACACGCATCATCTTACAGCTTGTTTTGGTTCCACATCTGGGATATGTACCCTTTCTTCCTCCTGCTGCGGTTATCGGGTTATGAGAGAAGTCTGAAAAAAGGATCATAATGACAGATAAAGAGTTGTTCACAGCGGGAAACCCATCGGACCTAAGGAAATCAATAAACCCTGCTGGACAGATATGAAACCTCTGCATGGAATAATAAAACACAGTCCTACGACTATGCTTTTGTGTTATCTACACAAACACACTTTATTTAATACCATTTAGTAAAACATCTACACCTATATTTGATAAAGTACTATGCACTTTGTTACATATGTGCTCTGTCTCTGCTCCACCCAAAATAAGCTCCACCCCAGGAACACCTACATGTATATCATGGAAAAGGAGGTACTTTGTCACTGTGTATGATGCCTAAAGTTCTGTATATGGAACCCAAATTTATTATATGGCACCTAGAATTGTGTGGGTACATCAGCGTGCATAGCCAATGGGGCTCATAATCAAAAACTTTAAAATGTCTAAGTCGGCACCTGGACGTCCTAATTGCATTGGGAGGGGGGAAGCCCCGTCATTTGCAGCACGCGGCCCTGTAGGCAGGAGGGAGGGAGCTTGCCTCCTGTCGTTTTCTCATCTGAAGGTACAGGGAGAGTCCAGGGAGGGGGCCCAGGAATATTGATGGGATGTGTGTGTGTGTGGGGGGGCAGAGATGTTAGGAGATGTCGGGGGAGGTCCAGGATATTAGGGGGATGTTGGGGATATCAGGGGGTTTCAGGTGATGTTGGAGTCTAAGCCTAAATTATGCATTGCACACATGTATAGAAAATGGCCCTGTGTTTCTATTTTTTTATATCTATTTAATATTCAAAAACAAAGTACAGTCAAGCACTTCCAAAAGAAAAGGGTCATAGATGCATGGAACAAACTCCCGGTGGAGGAGTTAAGAAAGCATGGGACAGGCATATGGGATCTTTGTGCCTGCTGAGATTTCAGGTGTGAAAATTATGCAGACAAGACTTCTCAATTATATCGAGCTAGAGCAGGGGTCTCAAAGTCCCTCCTTGAGGGCCGCAATCCGGTCGGGTTTTCAGGATTTCCCCAATAAATATGCATGAGGTCTATGTGCATGCACTGCTTTCAATGCATATTCATTGGGGAAATCCTGAAAACCCGACTGGATTGCGGCCCTCAAGGAGGGACTTTGAGATCCCTGCGCTAGAGTGAGATTTCAGGTGTGCCAAGGCACACTGGGGCGGAGGAAAGGCACCGGCACTGGCTGACTGCCTACAGGACGTGCCTCTCATGGTAAGAGAAACATCCTGTAGGCAATCAGCCGGCACCAGCGCCAGCATCTCTCTCTCTCTCCCTGCTGGCACCCCCTACTGGCGTCTCAGGGCCTGTCTAGAGGGCTCCCTGCTGGCACCCCCACTGGCGTCTCAGGGCTTGTCTAGAGGGCTCCCTGCTGGCACCCCCACTGGCGTCTCAGGGCCTGTCTAGAGGGCTCCCTGCTGGCACCCCCACTGGCGTCTCAGGGCCTGTCTAGAGGGCTCCCTGCTGGCACCCCCACTGGCATCTCAGGGCCTGTCTAGAGGGCCTTCGCGCATGCGTGGACATCAACGTGATGACACCATGCTTGCGTGTGACATCATCACAGCACAGTTCGCGCACTTCTGGACGCCTCGAGCCACGACCACTACGTTTAGTGTGCCGCACCTCGGGAAAGTTTGCGGGATACTGTCTTAGGGGGAGGAGGAAATAGCAGATATGGAGGGACAGATTGGAGGGGCCATAAGGCCTTTATCTGTCGTCATTTTCTATGTTTCTATAAACACATTTTAGTCCACATTATGGAAGGAGGAACGGAGAAAAAATAAAGGAGAAACAATACATCTAGAATCAAGACTAAAGTTGGATGTCTGCTATTTATGGATGTATCACCTCCTTGCAATCAAGGCTGGCGTTAGACATGCCGGGGCCTAGGGCAGAATTTAAGGAAAATGCCCCCCTAGCCAGCTGTGCTTTCTTCAGATTCAGAGAGGCTTTGGATCTCCAGTGGCACTGAGAGTTCAGGGCAAATGCCCTGTTTGCACCCCCACCCCCACCCCTAACGCCAGCTCTGCAATGCAATTTTACAACTGCTATTTCCCATGTGCAAAACGTGATTTATATGCAGAAAATTACTTTATAAAGTCACCCCTGAAAAGGGCATGGTATCGGAGAACCCTTAATTGCAAAGCAAAGATGAAGTAAGAAGCCTGACCTGGTGGCGTCCGATGAAGTATTTCATTTTAAAGTGACCTACTCAGCTGACTCAACAATGAGCGCTGGAGCTGCTAGGATGAATGGCTAAGTGGGTAATGTGAAATGCTAGATGTTCGAGCAAAAAAAAAAAAATATGTCTGTTCAGCTGAGATAATAAAATTGACTTGCTGTTGGGTTTGTAATAATTAGGAATGTGCATTCATTTGAAACAGCATGGAAAATGTCAATGTCATATCCCGTGCTATTTCACGTCTTTTTAAAAATCTAATATGATAAGGAGAAAAGAAACCCCAAATTTTGGGATTTTCCTGTGTTACAATATAGAAACATAGAAACATGACGGCAGACAAAGGCCAAATGGCCCATCCAGTCTGCCCCTCTGCAGTAACCATTATCTCCTCCTCTCCCTATTGGCTAAGGTTCTTAACATTTGCATCTCCTCTTCCTATAGGCTAAGGCTCTGTGCACCTGCATTGTGAGGTCATAGAGCTGCCCATCCGCAGTAGCCAATAGCTCTTTCTCTCTCCGAGAGATCCCAGTGCCTATCCTAGGCCCTCTTGAATTCAGACACAGTCTCTGTTTCCACCACCTCTTCCGGGAGACTGTTCCACTTACCTATTACCCTTTCCGTAAAAAAGTATTTCCTCAGATTACGCCAGGATTAATTTGTCGAGGGCCTCTAGGCACACAAGAACACTGGGCCCCCTGCCCCGCCCTACCCCACCATGCACCCAGGCGTAAACAGGAAGCTGCATCAGAGGGAAGCTTTGGGCAAGCAGCACCGCTTACAAAATTACAGTTCTCATTGCCGTCGATGGGGGGGGGGGGGAGCCGCGTTGCTGATCGGGGGGGCCGTGTTGCCGATCGATGCTGGAGGGGCCCATCGCTTTTTGGAAAAAGCAATGTTGATGCCCTCCTTCATCGGGCCCCCAGGACCATTTCGGGCCCTAGGCACGTGCCTACTGAGCCTATTGGTTAATCCTGCCCTGCCTATCATCTCTTAACTTCATCCTATGCCCTCTTATTACAGAGTTTCCTTTCAAATGAAAGAGACTCGACTCATATTACATAGGTATTTAAACATCTCTATCATATCTCCCCTCTCACGCCTTTCTTCCTTTTTTTTATTTCAATAATTTTATTGAATATTATAAATAATATACAAAAAGCAGTTCAAGTACATAAAGATTGAATAAAAAAAATAGTGATGTATAAACAAGAGAAACCATAATTGCATTCATTTGCATATAACAGACTAGTAAGAAGAATTCAATGTATTTGAAACTGCTAAGAAAAGAAATAGAAAGGATAGATGAAGCAGAGATGATGAAATAAAAGAAAGGAAAAAAAAAAAAAAAAAGAGAGAGATAGAGAAAGAGAAAGAGAGAGAGAGTGAGAGAGTGGCAGAAGTGTCTACGAGGCAGAGTATTAGATTCATATGTTCACTCTGCCTCACGCCTTTCTTCCAAAGAATACATTTTGAGATCTTTAAGTCTGTTCCCATATACCTTATCACGAAGACCACACGCCATTTTAGTAGCCTTCCTCCGGACCGACTCCATCCTTTTTCTATCTTTTTGAAGTTGCGGCCTCCAAAATTGTACACAATATTCTAAATGAGGTCTCACCAGAGTCTTATACAGAGGCATCAATACCTCCTTTTTCCTACTGGCCATACTTCTCCCTTTGCACCCTAGCATCCTTCTAGCTTTCACTGTCACCTTTTCAACCTGTTTGGCCACCTTACGATCATCACATCCAATCACACCCAAGTCCCGCTCTTCCGTCGTGCACATAAGCTCTTCACCCCCTAAACAGTACCACTAGGTGGGTCACCATTTGGTCAACAATGTACCTTACTCCTCCATAGGGTGCACTATTATTTATTTATTTAAAACTTTTTATACCGTTTACAAAAAACTAAACGGTTTACATCAGCTAAAAAAAATGCATAAGATATAAACAAACCATATTATAAAATCTACATAATTAAACAATTTTTTCTCTGCAGATGTCAACTGATAAATCACAAAAATACAGTAGCAAACGTGGTTAAGCAGATTCTTTTCTGCAAATGCCAATTAATAGATCACAAAAATGCAGTAACAATCAACTGGGTTTTTAACTTTCTTAAATTGAAACCGGTTTTCACACAGTCGCAATTGGCGCACCAGAGCATTCCACATTTTAACACCAGCAATACAGAAAGTCAGCGCTCTAGTGTCTACATAATCTCCCTGCGCTATTGGAATTAATAGCTTTTGATTTTCGGATCGTAAAGATCTATTAGGCTTATAGAGTGCCACAACTCGTCGAAAGTGCCATGGTGCTTGATGGTAACTAGTCTGATGGACCAGAGAAACAACTTTATGTTGCATCCAAAATGCAACTGGTAACCAATGTAATTGCTTCAGAATTGGCGTCATATTTGCCATTTCAAACCTTGCTGCAGCATTTGGTACCAATTGTAAAGCTCTACCTCTTGTTTTAGAAATTCTAAGGTAGAGAATGTTACAATAATCTAATCTAGACAGGACCATCCCCCTCCCAACAGTTTGAAAATCAGAAGGCAAAATCAGCAATTTCAAGTGATAGAGCATATGAAGTTGGTTGAAACATGCCTTAACACTCAACTATTTGCAGCTTCATAGTCAGGCCTGAAGCAAAAAAACAAACAAACCCCAGAACAGTCAAATATATATTAAACTTGAAACTTGAAACTTGATTTCTTTCCTCGGATGTGGTGACACCTCCAAAACACTTAAAGAATCAGGTCACAGCTCTTCCCCACTCCTTCCACTAAGGTGCACTATTCCTCAGATAGGTCACCCTTTGGTCAATAGTGTGCCTTACTCCTCGGGTGCACTATTGCTCACTAATGTGCACTACTGAATAATAATGCGCACTATTGCTCAGATAGGTCACGTTTGGTCAACAGAGTGCCTTACTCCTCGGGTGCACTATTGCTCACTAATGTGCACTACTGAATAATAATGCGCACTATTGCTCAGATAGGTCACATTTGGTCAAGAGTGCCTTACTCCTCGGGTGCACTATTGCTCACTAATGTGCACTACTGAATAATAATGTGCACTATTGCTCAGATAGGTCACATTTAGTCAACAGAGTGCCTTACTCCTCCATAGGGTACACCATTATTCGGTAAGTGCACTATTGAACAATAGTTAAATGCTATCTTTAGGTGCCAATTTATACAACTGCACTTCACATCTGTATCCCAGGCAAAGGAGGGTTAAGTGACTTGTTGGAGATCACAAGGAGCATCTGTGAGATTTGAGTCAGGCTTCCCTGATTTTCAGCCTGCTGCTCTCACCATTAAATTCCTCCTCTCCACTCCTCCTCAATATGCGCCCGACATCTCCACCACATCTTTGATGCACTGGGTCTGTCTCCTTGTTTCCTGCCCACACAACTCTTGTTAATGTGTGAATGAGGGCTGGATCTTAGCTGTACCAAAGACTGCTTGGATGACAAAACTGTGTAACAATTATCCGGACTGACACCTTTTCACAATGTAAGGAGTAACTTGGTTCCAAACACAAAAGAAAGCAACTGGATCCCTCTCTCCCCCCTCTCTCCCATGGATCTTCTACAGTATTTAGACAAAAACCCTGGGGCAATGTTCATCTGCCACACTCGGTGTTATATTTTTTTAAATCCTGGGTGCCGCTGGCTGAATTAGATCCAAATATTTAGTGCTGGACTCTATCCAGGTACTGCAAAATGGCATCCAGTCAGAATCAAGGAGCACAAGATCAGTTTTTAACTTTAATTCTTTATTTTCTTGCCTTTGCTATTGATATTGTAGTTCTACATTTAATTATATTATTTTAACTATTAGTTTCTGTATGTAAACTGCATAGCTGTTCTTCCATTGTGGAATATCAAATGTCAAATAAACTTGGAAACCTCTTAAACCTGTCCTGGGGGGACCCCCCAGCCAGTCGGGTTTTCAAGATATCCCTAGCGAATATGTATGAGGCAGATTTGCATGCCTGTCACCTCTATTACATGCAAATTAGCCTTATGCGTATTCATTAGGGATATCTTCAAAAATCCGACTGGCTAGGGATCCCCCAGGACAGATTTAAGAACCACTGGGGTAGAGGTAAATTCTATACAGGCCCCTAAAAGTTAGGTGCTAAAAACTGATCACTAAATTCGTATTCAATAACAGCAGAGATGTGTGATAAATCTGTTAGTGCAAGTCCACATTATGCACCCAACTTTCCGCAAGACCATACAGTATATGCCAGCCTAGGCAGCCTGAATACCAATGGAAGCTAAGTAGGCCTGGTTAGTACCTGGATGGGAGACCACCTGAGAATACTAGGTCATGGGGCCCTATGGTGGGCAGCATCAACATCAACATAGTGAAGCCACAAACGGCGCAGGAAAAGGCAATGGTAAACCACTGCTATACTCTGCCGTGAAGCGTCACAGGGTGGATTCCAATGCCCTCTAAGCTGAGCAGGTGTCCTCCAGCTGCATTGCTACCACTAGGGGGTGGAATATTTTCAGTCGCTAAGGACAGGTATGTTCCCTGGAGTCCTGCAGAACTTGCCTGTCCCTCACAATTGAAAAATGTGACAGTGAAACAGCACCCTCTATTGGTGAGACTGTGGGTGGAGGACTCCTGCTCAGCTTAGAGGGAACACACGTGTGTTACTTATGTCGTTACGTTGCCAATTTGCAGAAACAAAATTCTCTGTTGGACATGGTTTCAGATCGTCGATTGAACCATATCGATGTCATTCTCTTCTTGGTTGGGCCAAGACACTTTTCAGCACCTCCACCAGATGTGCAATCCCGCTTTCTGGTCTTTCAGCCCAGCCAGCAATCTGCAGGAATCTGGCACCAGCACCTTATAAATCCTTAATACTAATTTTGCCTCCTTGCTTCCAAGCTTTCTTCCCAGAGAGTGCATTTCAATGGATTCTGCTGTGTGCATAAACTGTTTATTGATTCCTTACTCACACACACCGGCTCCACTCTGTAAATACTAAGAGGAAGTTGTCATTTTCCCGCTAGTCAGTTCTTTCAGCTGAGAATTCAATGGCAGACAAACCTGTCTGTCAAATCACTGGGAAAATGAAAATGTATCAGAGCGTATCTTTTGCAAGACGAGTCATAAATCCTGAAATTCTTCTGCCGAAAATGGGTCACACTCATTTATTTGCACGCATGTGGTGACATCTCAAATAGCTTTTAACCCTTTCAGGACCATAAGGATCGTAGGCCAATTTTTATGGTTTTGACGACATTTTTATGGTAAAAAGGGCTTGCAGATGCCAAAAAATTGATTTTTTTTGTGAAATATCATTATTTTTATTTAAAAAAATCACACTTCTGGCTTATGGACAGTGTGGCAAGTGAATCTTCTCGTCAATCTGGCAACGACGCTAATGAATGAATGTCGGAACCAGTTTGTTTACATAAAGGCAGTATCATATGGAATCCGTACATATCAAATTTAGAACTGTAGACTATCCCAATCAAAATTTATAGGATTTTAAAGTTATGGGACAAATATGTCCCTTGGTCCTGAAAGGGTTAAGGATTTTTTTCACAGTCACGTCCAAATTTCTATCTGTGAAAAATGAATAGGATCTGAGGGACACAGGTCAGTATTCATCTTTTCCATTCACTTGAAGGACACATGTTATATCTGCTGTTCTGACGCAACATTCCACTTGGAATGCAGAAAAGGATTTCGGCAAATTATCCCGATCAGATGCTACATCTATCACAGCTGCAATTCTGGTCACCACATCTCAATAAAGATATAGCAGAATTAGAAAAGGTAGAGAGAAGGGTGATAAAAATAATAAAAGGGGATGGGATGACTTCCCGATGAGGAAAGAGAAAAAGACTAGAGCTCTTCAGTTTGGAGAAGAGATCAAGTTTTTTTCAAGTTTCATTATAAATTTGACTGATCGCTTATTCAAAATTCTAAGCGATGTACATATCACTAAAATTACAAAATTTTAAGGGGTAACAAAACAGATGAAAAACTAAACCTTGCAGAACATATTAAAGACTAACCTTACAAACATATTTAAAACAAGAGGAAAGAATGGGAAAAGAAACACAAATTGTTGATGGTAGATAAGACAATTATGGGAAAAAAAACAATAGGAAGGGAGAGAGCGAAGTACTTCAGGGAAGTTATAGAATGGAATTGGAATGAGACTCCTAGTCAGGCTTTCTAATTATCAAATGCATCCTTAAAAAGAAAGCTTTTTAATTTGCTCTTAAATTTATCCAAATTGTGTTCTTCCCTTAAATAAATAGGGAGGGAATTCCATGTTTGAGGGGCTGTGACAGAAGAGATGACTTGCCGCCCGCCGTGTGTTAATAATTTTAAGTGAGGGAATAACTAGTAAATGTTGATCATTGGACCTCAATAATCTAGTTGAGATATAAGGAATCAGTAATTTATGAATAAAAGCTGGAGTTTTGTATAGCAAAGATTTGAAGGTAAACAGAGGAGGTATAATAGAGATCTATAATACAATGAGTGGAGTGGGAATTTCTTGTTAACGCTTTCCAAAAAAATACAAGGACACGGGGCATGCAATGAAGCGAGTTACGTGGTAAATTTAAAACAAATCAGATGTTTCTTCACTTAATGTGTAATCAGACTGTGGAATTTGTTGCCAGAGAATGGGATGAAAGCAGTTAGCTTGGCAGGGTTTAAAAAAGGGTTTGGACAATATCTTAAATGAAAAGGCCATAAGTCATTATTAAGATGGATGTTGGGGAACCTACTGTTTATTCCTAGGGTAAACAGCATAAAATATGTTTTACTCTTTGGGATCTAACCAGGTACTTGTGACCTGGATTGGCTACTGTTGGAAACAAAGATACTGAGCTTGAATCTTTAGTCTGTCCTAGTACGGCAACACTTGTGGTTTTTCTAGAATAAGAATGCACCTAGTTCAAGCCTGTTGTATAAAGGGTCATGGACTTGATATACCACCTTTCTGTGGTGCAACCAAAGTGGTTTCACTTATTCTAAGAAGGCACTTTCTCTGTCCCTATCGGGCTCACAATCTAGGTCTTTTATTTATACCTGGGGCGATGGACAGTTAATTGACTTGCCTGGGGGTCACAAGGAGCTGCAGTGGAAACTGAACCCAGTTCTCCAGGTTCTCAGCCCACTGCACTAGTCGTTAGCTAACTGCCTCCTTTCCTTTCTAGACTACTAGTCCATGTGGCAGAAAAGGAGCATGCGTCAAGATACGAGCATTTCCACCAGCCCTCAATGCCTAAATATTCTATCATCATGCATAAATTTGCACACTCTACCAATGCTCCACCCAGGCGCATATCCACCAACAAAGTACGCGCCATCAAATCAACGGTGCATCTTTTCTATGAGAGGTCATTTATTCATGCAGGTGGCTATTCATGGGCCTACATCAGGGATAGGCAATTCCAGTCCTCGAGAGCCACAGGCAGGTCAGGTTTTCAGGATATCCATAATAAATATGCATCTGCATCTCAAGGAGGCAGTACGTCTCATCCCTATTCACGGTGGATATCCTGAAAACCTGACCTGCCTGTGGCTCTCGAGGACCGGAATTGCCTACCCCTGGCCTAAAGGAATAGAAAGCTGTCGCCTAAACTATGAGACTCATTATAGAACTACCCTCTTTGTGCTACGATCCCCATGCTTTTGATATGAATAGATGCAGATTGCAAGAAAAGGCAGAAAACTAATAGGATGCATCCAGAGTGGTTCGGCAAGTGTGATGGTTCATTTGGGCACAACGTTTCAAACGGGTACACTATCGGAAAAAGAGTGTGTGTTATTATCAGCAAATGAAAAAAATGCATCTTTTCTGCTCATTTTTGCTCATTAACAGTTTATTTTTAATGTGAACTCTCTGAACGGTAAGGTATAGGTATATAACTGTAAGGGATATAAATAAAGCTATTATTATTATTATTATAACTGGCCATCCCTACAGTCATTGTAGTTTCTTGATCCCAGCTCATGTGCATTCTAAGTCTAGCCCCTAGGTGTCACTGTTGTGCTAGGCCCATGACTTCTTGATGCTATGACACCTCCTTCTCAGCCCTGGCGATAATGCCCTCCTCTATTAAAAATCAGCCGTTTCCCCCCCCCCTCAGCTTTGGAAAATTCCAAACCAAAGGTTTTATTTTATTTCTCTTCTCCCCAAAAGAAAAGACATACCAAGCAGCATGTCAGATGTCTGACAAACAAGTTGTTTACTTGTGTTTTATCCTTCTGTGGCCCAACGAGTCGTTTTTTTCTGCTGCATTTGAGAACACCAGTGTCAATACAGTTCATCTTGGAGAGGATGGCTGGATGGAAACTTTGCGTCCTTGTAAAATACAACAAGCGAATCAAGCACCAACAGGAGACCGGGGAGTGGGAGACCAGGGAATGTGATTGTTGAAACAGATTCTGACAGCTCAAACTAGCACTGTGACAAGGGGACAGACATCAATGTCAAAAAGGAGACTGATGGGAGATCCATATTGGAGATGCATTGCACACCAGCTCTGCTGGCGTGCAGGTCTTTATTTTAACATCTCTTTCCAGGCACATGATTGTGGCCATTTGTAGTTCATAGAAGGTTGTGCTATGGCAGAATGGGTCCCAATCTTCCTCTAACCCTTCGATACTCAGCCTGGGGCAGTCAGTGTTTTCGTAAATACTGACTGCTGTGAGCTGATTTATGCCGCATCATTTAGTGCCGGCCCCTATCTAGGTACCAGCAACAAGTATCCAGCATTCGGCATCTCCTGGAAGTTATCAGACACCGGCGATATTCAGAGTTTTGTACCAAATTTACCAAAGCTGAGGAAGAAGCAGCTGTTTTTAATAGAGGAGGGTATGATCCCCCAGGGCTGAAAATCTGATCTTTGGGTTGGCAAGGTCTGGCGATAATAAGGAGGAGATGTCAGGGCTGAAAATATGATCCTCGGGTTGGCAAGGGGGAGGAGATGTCATAGCACCAAGAAGTTGTGGGCCTTGCACAACAGCGACACCTAGTGACTAGACTTAGAATCCACATGAGCCGGGTTCATGAAAATACCCAGAAAGCTACCCGGGGCATAATACGGCTGTTATTGATGCAGAACTACTTGCCCACCATGGAACGGAATATCATCAATGCCTGGTTAACTTTGGTACCACCTCAGTTCCACCTTGGACTGCACTGGCACTAACTGGGGCGTGCCATGGCGGTTAGAGAAATTATACATCAGCAATATCCAGCTATGTGCTACTGAGAGTCTGGAAGTAGGAGCCTTTCTACCTGGTTAAAAACCACTGAATATCGATCCCTAGTTCTCCCCACAGAACTGGAATCTGCTCTTTTGAAGAAGATGACGCTCTACACAGACACACCTCCCTGAAAGTTAGTTTCACTCCTTCTAAATTACCCTTTGTGAAGTAGTTTCCTCTTAGACTGTGAAGCATTGCTCATGCTGGTACTGGCAATTAGAACAAGCTGTGAAGACTCATGTGTGAAACACTCTTGCAAAAGAAATAATCTCTCTTTCTAAGAAGAAAATAGACGGCATGAGTGGAAGAAACCACAAAGAACTGACGGAATTAGAAAAGGCACAGAGAAGGGATGGGATGACTTCCCTATGAGGAAAGGCTAAAGCGGCTAGGGCTCTTCAGCTTGGAGAAGAGACGGCTCAGGGGGGGATAGGATAGAGGTCAATAAAATACTGAATGGAGAGGAAAGGGTAGATGTGGATCGCTTGTTCACTCCTTCCAAAAATACTTGGACCAGGGGGCATGCGATGAAGCTACTAAATAGTAGATTTAAAACATACCGGAGAAAATATTTCTTCACACAACATGTGATTAAACTCTGGAATTCATTGGTGGAGAATGTGCTGAAATCAGTTAACTCAGCGGGGTTTAAAATAATTTCCCTAAAAGAGAAGTCCACAGGCCATACTTGAGAATGCAGGGGGAAATCCATAGATTATTCCTAGGATAAGCAGCATAAAATCTGGTTCACTACTTGGGATCTAGCTAGGACCTTGGGACCTGGGTTGGCCGCTGCTGGAGACAGGATACTGGGCTTGATGGACCTTCGTTCTGTCCCAGTATGGCAACTCTTATGTTTTTATGTGAGTCAACTATAAGATAATCAAACCACTGTGACATCACTGATGAGGTTGGATCTGAGGCATTGGTGGAATGAGGCATTATGACATCACAGTCTCAGCTCTGGAATGTTGCTACTCTTTGGGCTTCTCCTGGTACTTGGGACCTGGGTTGGCCACTGTTGGAAACAGGATACTGGACTTGATGGGCCTTCGTTCTGTCCCAGTATGGCAACTCTTATGTTTTTATGTGAGTCAACTATAAGATAATCAAACCACTGTGACATCACTGATGAGGTTGGATCTGAGGCATTGGTGGAATGAGACATTATGACATCACAGTCTCAGCTCTGGAATGTTGCTACTCTTTGTGCTTCTCCTGGTACTTGGGACCTGGGTTGGCCACTGTTGGAAACAGGATACTGGACTTGATGGGCCTTCGGTCTGTCCCAGTATGGCAACTCTTATGTTTTTATGTGAGTCAACTATAAGATAATCAAACCACTGTGACATCACTGATGAGGTTGGATCTGAGGCATTGGTGGAATGAGGCATTATGACATCACAGTCTCAGCTCTGGAATGTTGCTACTCTTTGGGCTTCTCCTGGTACTTGGGACCTGGGTTGGCCACTGTTGGAAACAGGATACTGGACTTGATGGACCTTCGGTCTGTCCCAGTTTGGCAAGTCTTATATTCTAATGGGAAGGACAATTTACAAAGCAACTTAGCCAGGTAAAGTGACCTATCTGAAAATAGCCTCCTTCATCTACCTGAAAGCTGAAGCAGTCTTGCATAATTTGTATATTTTTTTTACATTACATTAGCATTTGTGGATCACTAATACTCCTCAGGATGAGTTCAATGTGATTTACAGTGTGGCTATTTCAAACAGAAGCTAAGACATACATTGAGCAATGAACGACATTGGATGGCATTTGCACATGCGCTGGTATGACACGATGATGTCATGCACATTTGGGTGACATCACCACGTTGCATCCGCGCATGCCGTCCCGACGTCGCTTGTTGCCAGACGCTTTTCAAAATCCGGACACAGTGCTGAGTTTTGAAAAGCCATCCAGATCCCTGGACATGTCCTCTAAAGGAGGGCATTTTCGGGGAAATCCGGACGTCTGGTATCCCTAAGTAATCCTAACACGGGTTTTACAGGATTCCTGTAATTCCCATCCTTGTGCAGCTCTCTATTTGAAAATGCATGCTGTCTGATCTGTCCCATCTTCCCACCCCCTCAACCAGCTGCGGTGTGCTTGTTATGACATCCAATACAGTGGGTATAAGATCACTGCACCCAGCAGTACCTCACTACAGTGCTCTTGGTCTACTGCTGTGGTCTCAAACTTGCAGGTACTATTTTGAGGCCCTCGGTCTGTTCATCATAATCACAAAAGTAAAATAAAACCGTTTCTCGATCACATGTCTCTTTAGCTATAAATGACAATATTATTATTAAGACTTAGCCGAAAGGAAAGATTTATAAACTATAAAGAGTTTTACCCCTTGCAAAATTGTCATTTCTTTAATAAGACATTAACTATTTTTTCTGAGGCCCTCCAAGTACCTACAAATCCAAAATGTGGCCCTGCAAAGGGTTTGAGTTGGAGACCAGTGGCCTATAGGAAGAGGAGATGCAAATGTTAAGAGCCTTAGCCAATAGGGAGAGAAGGAGATAGTGGATGCTGTGGATGGCCATCGTGTTACTATGTTTCTATAACTATAAAGTTCAATGACATCACAATGCAGGTGTAAAGAGCCTTAGCCAATAGGGAGAGGAGGAGATAGTGGATGCTGTGGATGGCCATCGTGTTACTATGTTTCTATAACCATAAAGTTCTATGACATCACAATGCAGGTGTAAAGAGCCTTAGCCAATAGGGAGAGGAGGAGATAGTGGATGCTGTGGATGGCCATCGTGTTACTATGTTTCTATAACCATAAAGTTCTATGACATCACAATGCAGGTGTAAAGAGCCTTAGCCAATAGGGAGAGGAGGAGATAGTGGATGCTGTGGATGGCCATCGTGTTACTATGTTTCTATAACCATAAAGTTCTATGACATCACAATGCAGGTGTAAAGAGCCTTAGCCAATAGGGAGAGGAAGAGATAGTGGATGCTGTGGATGGCCATCGTGTTACTATGTTTCTATAACTATAAAGTTCTATGACATCACAATGCAGGTGTAAAGAGCCTTAGCCAATAGGGAGAGGAAGAGATAGTGGATGCTGTGGATGGCCATCGTGTTACTATGTTTCTATAACCATAAAGTTCTATGACATCACAATGCAGGTGTAAAGAGCCTTAGCCAATAGGGAGAGGAAGAGATAGTGGATGCTGTGGATGGCCATCGTGTTACTATGTTTCTATAACTATAAAGTTCTATGACATCACAATGCAGGTGTAAAGAGCCTTAGCCAATAGGGAGAGGAAGAGATAGTGGATGCTGTGGATGGCCATCGTGTTACTATGTTTCTATAACCATAAAGTTCTATGACATCACAATGCAGGTGTAAAGAGCCTTAGCCTATAGCAGTGGTCTCAAACTCACGGCCCGCCAGGTACTAGTTTGAGGCCTTGGGTACGTTTATCATAATCACAAAAGTAAAATAAAAGAGTTTCTTGATCATATGTCTCATTAGCTATAAATGACAATATTTGGCAGGAGCAAGCTTTCCGCGCTACTGCCCTCTACTAACCCGGTGGGTGGTTTATGCTATCACATGCCCGTGTGGCTACATTTATGTGGGGAGGAGTAGCCGACCTGTCCATATAAGAATGAATGAACACAAGTCTAGAATACTTAATAATGAAAATGTCCAGGTTCCATTAGTCCAGCATTGGTTGGCCACACATCATGATATACAGAATATATGGTGGAGAATTATCGATCAAATTATTGTGGGATGGGACTTAGCTATAAGGAAAAATTTATAAACTATAAAGAGTTTTACCCCATGCAAAATTGTCATTTCATTAAGAAGACATTAACTATTTTTTTTCTGTGGCCCTCCAAGTACCTACAAATCCAAAATGTGGCCCTGCAAAGGGTTTGACTTCGAGACCATTGGTCTACTGTATAATGTCAACCAAGAACACAAAGTTATTTACAATAAAGCCTTTCTGTCTCCATCATGTTATAAAGTTGTACATCTTATAAGAAAGAGCTACACTTGTGTAGACATGTCTGAAAACTCAGCTGGAATTCACTGCAGTCCCTCTAATAAGACAGTAAAAAAGTTAAAAAAAAAAAAAAAAAAGTCAAAACCAGGGACGAGAAATCTATGGTATCCCATTTTTTTACCACAACTCCAGCATCCGGGATCAGACCAAAACAGGGTGCAGGAGGAAGAACATAAGAATAGGCTTACTGGGTTAGACCAATGGTCCATCTAGCCCAGTCTTCACGGAGGCCAATCCAAGTCATAAGTGCCTGACAAAAACCCAAGTAGGGTGTTTTAATTGGGTTTGTCATAAGTGAAGAAAAAAAGGACAAAAAATATGTTTTAAAAAAGAAAAATAGTTTGAAGGCATATTTATGCCAATTATCATAATATAAAGTGATTGTGAAATATCCTTTAACCCCTTATTGTTGGAAAAACCCACATAGTAGCAGCATTCCATGCCACCAATCCAGGGCAAGCAGACAATGTCTCAACAGCAGACAATGGACTTTTCCTCCGGGAACTTGTCCAAACCTTTTTCATAACAAGCTGCATTCCCACATCCTCTGGCAACACGTTCCAGAGCTTAACTACTCTTTCAGTGAACAAATATTTCCTCCTACTGGTTTGAAAAGTATTACGCTGTAACTTTGAGTGTCCCATAGTCTTTGTAAATCTTGATGCACTAAAAAATTGATCCACTTGTACCCAATCTACTTCACTCAGGATTGTGTAGACCAGGGGTGTCCAACCTGCGGCCCAAGGGCTGCATGCAGCCCCGTAAAGTATTTTGTGCGGCCCCGGTCGAGGGCGATGCAGTGTTTTCCTCTGCTGCCCCCGGGTGTTTACTATCTTACCGGCTCCCTCCTCTGTCTTCCCGCCACCTTTCACGGCTCTAGAAAAAAAATTTTCAGCCAATGCGGCCAAGGGGAAGCCAAAAGGTTGGACACCCCTGGTGTAGACGTCAAACAGACATAGAAACATAGAAAGATGACGGCAGAAAAGGGCTACAGCCCACCAAGTCTGCCCACTCTACTGACCCACCCCCTTACTAGGCCTCTGTAGGGATCCCACGTAGATGTCCCATTTATTCTTAAAGTCAAGCACGCTAGTGGCCTTGGTCACCTGCTCCCAGGTTGTGCCATTCCCGAGACAAGTGACACAAAAAGAAACTTTCTCTTCTAAAATAAATTTCACCCCAAGCAGAAGAGCCAACTTTTCAAACCATGTGGGGTCCTAAAGGCAGCACAAAATTAAATTACCCTTTCCTGAACACAGTGAAGGTGTTTGCTTTTTACTGTCATCTACCCATTCAGGTTTACTAGACGTTTTGCAGATTAAAAAAAACTATGCTCTTGATTAAATACAGACTGAAACCAAGGAATGAATCCATGAATCCAGTCAAACCACTTCCTGGGGCTCTGGTCTTGCTTAGCTGCATCATCCCAGGGCTTAAGATCTGAAGAAACGTGAACGGAAACAGTAACGCATTGTACCTCATTGTGTTTCAGACACTCCTGGAAACCAAATTCTGGTCCATTTGTCTTCCTATGGTTAATTTGAGCTGATACTTTATTAAATTGGTCAGATCATGTTACTGCTCTTTTTTTTTAAATTATTTTAATTGGATGATAATTGTTTTCTGCGAGGGAGTTTGAGAAGCCGAAGAGTTCATGAATAAATAAAAGGCCGCGGAAAAGGGCCAAACGCTTCATTGATCTTTTTTGCTTTCCAGCAGTACACAACAAAGAGAAGCGCTCTAGGAAATGTACAAGATATAAACCTCCCTTTATCATCTCCTGCGCGGTCTCTCTCCTTGCGCCTTCCCATTGAGCTCTCATCAGGGAACCATTAGGCAAGGCTTTTCTCCTTCTCACCCAGATCTCCTATCTAGCTCAACAAAATATATCAAGAGATGTGCTCTGCAGTAACCCCTGCAATGCCAGTATACCCACAGCACTGCCAATGCACCTCACTCCTTCCCTGCAGCACTTTCTCTAACTCCAGTACCAGGACTTACACAGAGCTCTGCTAACACATCCTGTTATTCTAGAACCCAGACATACACAGAGCTCTGCCAGTGCACCTCACTCCTCTACAGCAATCCCTGTAATTCCAGTAAGAACTCTGCCACTTCACCTCACTTCTCTCCCCCTCTTCCCCCCACCCCACTAGAAACATTCCATACCCTCCTAAAACCTGCCCTGGGGATTTTCCTATCCCAGAAACTTTATCCAGCCTAAGAGGAGAAAAGAATGCAAATCTTGTGGGAGGGTGAGGTGGGGGTAGGGGGGGGTAGGCATTTGATCATGCAGCCACCGCTCACACCTTAATGCCATTTGTCAGCATGAAACAGCATCTCCATGACAACCATGCAAATGTGCAGAGCGTTCTGGAATCATTAGGCAAAAGACAGCAAGCGGCATAAAACAAGGATGGCCATACATTGCACGCCCATTAGGAAAAGTCTTGGGTTTGGAGCGCCACTGAATATATCTAATTGTGCTTTGAATTGTACAATTGAAAAACACAGACAGAAGTGCCAGTGACAGGTCTCCCTCCCCAATGTACAAGGGAAAGCAAGGGTACCAAGGGCAGGTCTAGAATACTCCTGCTGCAGGTTACAAGTTTGTTTGGGGTGGTGTTGGTTTTTTTTTTGGGGGGGGAGGGATTACAAAATATTTTATTGATTTATTAAGCACTAAGAGGGGAAAAATCCAACAACACATTACATAGAAAAATTAAGAAGTTAATAGATGTAAGTGAAGTTGAGTCTTGTGACCCAAAGAGAAGGCAAGGATCAGGAGGCAGTTTTGGGGGAGAGCCACCATCTCATCCCAGTTCAACCAGCTGAACAAACTGGCCAGTCCTTTCTCTTCATCCACTCCTAGCCTTTGAAATATTTTACCATTGAATATTACATAAGAACTTGATGGTTTGTAGGTTGGTGAAGACCTCGTTGTTTTCCAAGTACTTGGACAAAAATACAATATAATCCCTGTGACATTATAGAATCGTAATGTAATGTAAACCCAATATTAGAATTGATAATTTTGTAATGACTAACTAAGCTCCTCATTTGTTCTGTGAAGCGTTCTGGGTTCCAGGTTTTGATGGTCAATAATATCCTTTTTCGATACTCATTAATATCCCTTAGGGGTCCTTTTATCAAGCCGCGCTAGCGGGGTAAGCGCGTCAGACATTTCATCAGGCGTTAACCCCCGCGGCCGACAAAAAAACTAACGCCTGCTCAATGCGGTTTAACGTGCAGTATTACACGCGTTAAACCCCTACCACAGCTTGATAAAAGGACCCCTTAAAAAAAAAAAATGATTTATCATCTTTATAAACATTTTTATGGACACAGCCACACTTAAAATCAGAGTTTTAACTAAAGCAAGGTTTTAACCAGGATTGAAATATATTGCCATGAAAAAATCCCAATAAAATGGGATAAGTAGGTTCATTTTTTGGAAAAATGGTGAAGGGTGAGCCTGTATCTGAATTTTCAACAGCCTCTCTGAGACCTCAGCCATCGAGGCCAACAAATATTAGTATTGGTTGAAAATGACACTGCATTTTCAGCTAAAATCAAAACTGTACAGTGCTGCCCACAGCCCCACTCCTTCTTCTCCTCCCCTCCCCAACACAAGCAGCCCCCCCTCTTGGACCCATATATACACTCCCTTGGTCCTACCATATCTTTGGCGATCTAGAAGCTAGGTGCTGGCTCCAATCAGAGAATGATACGGTGACAAAATTCATCACCGTTCCCGTCCCCGCGGATAACCCGGGAAACCATCTTCATGTCATTCTTTAAGGAGAGAAGGAAGAATCAGAGTATGAATGGCCACAACCACTGACCCGCAAGCTTTGCTTTGAAGAATGCTGGTGTAGAAGGACTGAGGTTGAATCAGACACTACAGAATGACAGTCTCTGGTATCAGGAGCAGATATTGTGATGTCATAATGCCTCATTCCACCAGTGCCTAAGAACCAATCACATCAGTGATGTCACAATGGCTTCATTATCCTTGGCTCACATAAGAATCAGAGTATGAATGGCCACAACCACTGACCCGCAAGCTTTGCTTTGAAGAATGCTGGTGTAAAAGGACTGAGGTTGAAACAGACACTACAGAATGACAGTCTCTGGTATCCAGAGCAGATATTGTGATGTCATAATGCCTCATTCCACCAGTGCCTAAGAACCAATCACATCAGTGATGTCACAATGGCTTCATTATCCTTGGCTCACATAAGAATCAGAGTATGAATGGCCACAACCACTGACCCACAAGCTTTGCTTTGAAGAATGCTGGTGTAGAAGGACTGAGGCTGAAATAGACACTAGAAAATGACATGGGATTATTTCCCGCGGTTATCCGCGGGGACGGGGACGGTGATGAATTTTGTCACCGTGTCATTCTCTAGCTCTAATGACAATGTGTGCCATAACCTCCTGCAGCAGTCTCATTTGGGGCCCGGGCCAGTTTTGGTTGGCAATTCAGTTTTGGTTGCCTTCTACTCAGTAGGGAACCTGAATGTCTGATGGGCTGAGCTGGAGGTTAAAAAGCAGATGACAACCCCCAAACAAAGCAGTCAAATTTCCCAAAATCTTTTGTTCCCTGGAGCTTCAGAAGTAATGTTTTACAGCAGTTTTGAACTAACCCAGCTTTTCAGGCAGGTATCTTTTAAGCTCGCAGCATAATAAAATCATAGGATATATGCCTTAAACAGAGATGTGCAGAGGAGAAAGCTTGATTAACACAGCACTTAACCCTTTGACAAAGTTCCAAGTATTCACAACAGAGACATTACAGAAACACTCAACCCTTTCATCAAGCAAGTTACAGGAATACTGAACCATCAGCAAAGTTCTAACTATTGCATAAGAGAAACAGCATGTCCAGAGAAAAAAAACCTGTATTTTTAACATCACAATTTAGAATTACCGGTACATCCCAAATTCCATGAAACCTGCTTTCTCTTTCAGGCACCCTCTAGTGGTAAGAAAACAGAACTGCTAATAAAATGAACATGGGTCACCCTGAATGTCTAGGAGAGAGGGGTCCTTTCTCCATCCAAATGGTGGAACTCCTGCCTTTAAGTCATAAGACCACTGGGTCCAATAACACCAACTCATGAAGCTGAATCCTTTAACTATTGTGTGTGATATAATTATGGTTACTAATTATTTAATACATTGTTTTACTGTATGTGTGCATTTTATATTAATATTGTAATAAATTGGGTATCAAAAATAGATAAAATAAGTAAAATAAAAATAATGGCACTAGGAGGCACACCAAAAGTTGTGAAGGTTGTTCTGGACTTAGCTGAAGTATTTGCAAACGATAGCCATACCCAAACTGCTAGAGAAATCCCCCCCCCCCCTTCACCACTACCATATATGCTATTTGTCCCAGAGCACTGGACTCAGTGATGTCCCTTACTAAACCTTAGCACATGGAATCAGCATATAAGGGCATATAAGGTTTGCATAATTTCATAAAAGAAAAATCCACAAGCCATTAGTAAGATGGTCTTGGAAAATCCACTGCTTATTTCCAAGATAAGCAGCATAAAATCAGTTTTACTCTTGCCAAGTTCTTGTGATCTGGATTTGCTACTGTTTGAAACAGGATACTGGGCTTGGTGGACATAAGAACTAAGAGCAAACAAGACAAAACTGCAGATCTGTACAAGACGTAGGCAAAATTTATTTGTGACAAAAAAAGTTTTAATGCAAACCCTTTACCAATCAGGGGACCCGACACGGTCCGTGTTTCGGACAAACCTTCGTCAGGGGTCCATGGTAAAAATAGAAGGAAAAAAACAAAAAGTCACAAAAAAAACTGTATAGTGGCAGCCCTCTTCTGAAGCCAGCCTTCTTTCATAATGGTAACATCGCGTATGGTGGCTCTGCTCTGAACCTCAAGCACAGAAATGTATTATTAGAACTTATCAGCAATCTCTTTTGTGTATGACCTTCCCACTCTACTGGTGACTCAACCCTGAGGCTGTTACGAGGTCACACGTAAGAACTGCCATCTCCGGATCAGACCTTCGGTCCATCAAGTCTGGGGAACCGCACACGCATAGGCTCAGACAGGTGTACACCTGGCATAATTTTAGTCACCCATATCCCTCTATGCCTCTCATAAGGAGATGTGCATCTAGTTTGCTTTTATATCCTAGAATGGTGGATTCCACAGTAACCTCCTCTGAGAGAGCATTCCAGGTGTCCACCACTCGTTGCGTGAAGCAGAACTTCCTATTTGTCCTGGACTTGTCCCGCCTTAGCTTCAGTCCAAGTCCTCTTGTCCGTGTCACATTGGAAATTGTAAATAATTTTTTTTCCTGCTCTATTTTGTCAATTTCTTTCAGTATTTCTCGATCATATCCCCTCGCAGTCTCCTTTTCTCAAGGGAGAACAATCCCAGTCTCTTAAGTCGTTCTGTCCCAGTATGGCAGCTCTTATGTTCTTATGTGAGCCAAGTATAAGATAATCAAGCCACTGTGACATCACTGTTGACTTTGGCTCTTAGGCATTGATTGGAATGAGGCATTATGACATCACAATCTCAACTCTGGAATGTTGCTACTCTTTGCGTTTCTACCAGGTACTTGGGACCTGGGTTGGCCACTATTGGAAACAGGATACTGGGCTTGATGGAAATGGACCAGTATGAACTCTTATATTCTTATGTTATATTATGAAAGATTACTTCAGGTCTGAGCAAAAAGGCTGATGAACTCCAGATGTGTATACCACACAAGGCAGACATGCAAAAGAACTCCAAGCACATCCCCCATAGAAACAGGCAGAACCTGTTCCTAAATCTTAGCAAACCAAAAACTGGAGTCAGGAATCTATGAGCTGCATTTTGTGGCTACCTACTAGCCACAAAGGGGCTGAATTATCATCACACTTACAAGAAATGAGCAACAGAACATTGGTCAGGGCTAATGCTTTAACATTAGGTATATCTGCTTGTTTAGTTTCAAATTTGGGTCAATCCAACCCCTTGGTGTGTCTCTATTAATAAACGCCCCTTGTCTGCACATATTTTTGGTAGATCTCTTAACAGGGCTGTCAGGAGTGTGTCTCTGTATGCACAGCACCTTTTGCTGGCTCACTCCTTAGGCTGTGGTCCTGCACCTTTCAAGTCAATGTTTTGGCTCTTACAGGATTTGTGCATTATCTCAGGTCTTACTGGCTTCATGTACAAGATGTACATTTTTCTGTGTGTGTACTCCCATAATGCTTCAGTGATTACTGTCTAATTATAATGGCTGGAAGCCTGCATATTTTATGCAAATGTTTCAGGCGGGGCAGTTTCTTCCAACTGGGTTAGTTCTGCGCATACCACGCCAGGAATGAACCTCACTCCTCTGTGTGTGTGTGTGTGTGTGCATGAATTGTCATGGGGGTACTGAGTACATCCTGTCTTTAGTGGAATATTTCACAGGATAATTTAACAAGCTCTGGGTGACGAACAAAATATAAAAAACATTAGCACACACCTGTACTCGCCCTTAGCAAACAAAATCATAACTCGCATCCTATCACATCCAACCCCAATAAAATCATCTTTACAACAGCACTTATAATTCAGCTATTAAATTAGCAAAGCCACGGCCAACATTTGAAACCTCCGATAATTACTCTCTAGCCAGAGGTGCAATGGCATTGCATTCTACAGTTTCGAGCCAGAGTTATGCAAAAGCCAGGTGCTCAGGATGCTGGGAGGGGATATCCGACAAAGAAAACCAAGGGCTCCTTTTACAAAAGTGAATTAGGGCCTTAGCGCGCGGAATAGCGACCACTAAAATGCCACACGTGCTAGCCGCTTCCGCCTTCTCTTGAGCAGGCGGGAGTTTTTCGGTTAGCGCGTGCTAATCCGGTGCGCGCGCTAAAAACGCCAGCGCACCTTTGTAAAAGGAGCCCTAAGGGTTCAAAGGGTTCCGTTAGGTTCATAGGTAATCAGCGCGATTGAGATAGCATTAGCATCATAACTATCCCCCTCTTTTACTAAGGTGCGCTAACCGAGTAGCGCGCCCTAATCGAATTAGCGCACGCTAAACACTAACGCATCCATAGACTGACATGCACATGTTAGCGTTTAGCGCACACTAAGGGCTCCTTTTTTCAAGGCGCGCTACGGGGGGTTAGCGCGTTGGACATTTCATCCTGCGCCAACCCCCGCGGCAAGCCAAAAAACTAATGCCTCGTCAATGGAGGTGTTAGCGACTAGCGCGGCAGGCGGTTTAACGCGTGGTATTCCGCGCGTTAAACCCCTACTGCGCCTTGGTAAAAAGACCCCTAAATCAATTAGCACGCGCTAATCGGTTAGCGCACCTTAGTACAAGAGAGCCTATGTTATTGAAGGTTCTAATGTGTGCTTATTGGGTGCTTCATAAGTATTATATCTCTGCTATTTGAATTTCAGTATATTTTTTTTCATGCCAGTCTTATCGTTAAGTTTCAATTTACTGGTTTTGCATTTACCTCACTCATTGTATTTATTGTTTATACACTTCCCCCTCTCCATTCGCGGTTTCGGCAATCGCAATTTCACATATTCATGATTTTTGGGGAGGGGAAGAAAAGAACCCCCCCCACACACACACACACACAGTTTAGCCTTCCCCCCGGTGTCCCGGCTTTACTTGGTGGTCTAGCGGGCTTACGGGGCAGGAGCGATCTTCCTACACTCCTGCCCCGTGTAGATCGCCAATAGAAAATGGCTGTGGGGAGTTCCCGTCGTAGTTTCGAGAGACTACGGGAACTCACGGCAGCTATTTCCTATTGGCGATCTGCACGGGGCAGGAGCGTAGGAAGATCGCTCCTGCCCCGAAAGCCCGCTTAGACCACCAGGTAAGGCCGGGATGCTGGGGGGGGGAAAGCGGGAGGGAGGCGGGGGTGGGTCAGAGCCGGACCAGAAGAAATTTGCGGTATTTCACCATTCGCGGTCAGGCTCTGCCCCTATCCCCCGCGAATCCGGAGGGAGAAGTGTATTTGGTCTTTTTATGACTGTTATGTTGTTAATAAAATTGTAGGTTTTTATGTTGAATGGTTACTTGCTCTACGCCGCCTTGGGTGAATCTCTTCATAAAGGCGGTTAATAAATCCTAATAAGTACATATTAAATTGCAGAAGGTGGGGCAGAGAGGGGAGAGCACGGAGCCCTGACGCACGGGCTTAAAAACCAAACATCAAGGGGTTTTTTCGGATTTTATATACCGCCTATCAAGGTTATCTAAGCGGTTTTACAATCAGGTACTCAAGCATTTTCCCCATCTGTCCTGGTGGGCTCATAATCTATCTAACGTACCTGGGGCTACAGAGGACTGAGTGACTTGCCCAGGGTCACAAGGAGCAGCGCGGGGTTTGAACCCACAACCCCAGGGTGCTGAGGCTGTAGCTTCAACCATTGCGCCACACACTCCTCCATAGCTTACATTGAATTTGGTTTTCTACCATCAGCCATGGGCACGGGTCTTCGGCCCAGACCTCCAGACTGCCTCCAAGTTGTGTCTTCAATTTGTGCCCCACCCTCACCCCACATTGCCCGCAGTACTTCCTGCATCTTTCTGGGTAAATATTTTACACAGAAGTGTCAGGCGCTCCTTAGCCCCACTTTCCACTCCTAGTCCATACAGCTACGAGATGCTCTCTCAACGATACGACAATTACATTCCCTTGGCTCTGATTTTGACTGGGGGGGAAGAAATCTTGCATTCACACTTCCGAATTCCTTTGTTTTCCAGAAACCAGAAATGAGAATGATTTCTTAATGAGAGACTGGGCATCTTTCCTTGAGTCTCTCACACCAGGCTAAACTGCCTGAACAATGCTAATTCCATGTCTTCAGAAGCTGCGCTGCGGAGAGCAGTCATAGGACAAAGGAACCAGGGACTTTGTCACACAGATATAAAGGGTAGTGGCTGGGTGGGAGGGCGGGCCTCTGTAGAGCACTGTGGACCCTGTGAGCACATGTCAGCTCCAGGTCTTAGCTAGGCATTCCTAGCTCAGGTTTCCATTATTCTCAGCAGCCAATGGAATTCTTTTTTTTTTTTTTTTTTTTTGCCAGGTCACGCCAGGTTGCCAACCTGGAACCTTTTCGAACTTGTTTCCTGTCACAATTTCAACAGAAGTAGAAATTGACACTCTCTATTGGCCCTGATAGTGGTACCTTTAAAAAAAAAAAAAAAAAAAAAAGCCAGACGATGACCACTGTCAACTGCAGTAGGAGACGCAGCCATATTTAAAGACCCTGGATCATCTAACTCAGTCAAGAGACATCAGCATTAAAATCTCAGTAATGCCTATTCAGATTAAGTAAATCAATATAATCATGATATCAGAAGTCCCTTCTCCACTATTTTCAAGATTTCCGGCGAACCTCAGCACATCTGTCCAGGAAATTCTTAGTTCCTCTACTACCATTTATCATTTCTATAGCTGAAAGGCGTACGCAACACCGTATATTTAGCATTCAAAAGATGGTCCCTGCTCGAAGAGCTTATGGAGTTTCTGGCAGAAGGAATAATACAACGGGTATAGGTAACTGACAGTGATTGGGAGTTAAGAGTTGAAAGCAGCTTGAAAAGAGTGAGCTCTTAGCTTGGATTTGAAAACTGCTAGCTAGGCATGGGGCTTGACGTATTGACTCTGGCAGCTTGTTCCAGGCATACAGCGCGGCAAGAAAGAAGGGACGGAGTCTGGAGTTGGCAGTGGAGGAGAAGGGTACAGATAAGAGGGAGTTCACGGGATGGAGCATAGTGGGAGATAAGTGAGGGGAGATATTGAGGGGCGACAGAGTGAATGCACTTGTAAGTCAGTAAGAGGAGTTTAAACTATTCAGAAGCAGATGAGGAGAGGGGTAATGGGAGCGTGGCGGCTCTCACAGAATGAGTCATGCAACGGCATTTTGAATGGATTGAAGGGGAGAGAGATGGATGCACAGGAGACCCGAGTCTAAGTGAGAGGTAATGAGAGCATGGATAAGGGTTTTGGTAGTGTGCTCAGAGAGGAGAAGTCGGATTTTGGTAATATTATAGAGGAAGAAGCGTCAGGTTTTAGCGCACTGACTGGATTATGGTGATTGGATGATTTTTATACATTCTTCTAAAATAAATGTCTCTAAAAATGTTAACAGACTTTGCTATGCTGTGAAGAGCAAAATATCCCATGAGCTCATTTATTACACAAGGGTAGACTGTTGCACATGGGAGTGAGTTTTGATGCTGAAAAATAATTTGCTCCATCTGAACCAAACTTATGATAAATTACAAGAGGGTGAGGAGCTGCGTCTGAGTCAACGGCCAAAGTTCTCCTTATACATACTCCAGCCCTCCCTGTGTTACAGGCTACTGTGCTCATGAAATGGACAAACAACTACCACCATCATGCTTTTGATGTCATCATGGCCAACTGAAGCTGCATTGCCATTGGTTGGTGCCTCGTGATGTCTGGCTGTGCATTACAGGAGTTTGACACATGGTCAGATGATGCAGTTTGTCAAATAGAAGCCCTGCATTTTTCTGGAACTTTCTTACACATACCATTATCTCTATAGACACCTCAGAAGAATAAGAGCAATGGTAAGTGAATTTTCTTAATAATAACGACGAATGCTTCCTCTACATTTAGGAAATATTAGAACAAAAAGGCATGTCCCTATTAGAGTTAAGAAATAAGGACATAAGACTTGCCTTACAGGGTCAAACTAAAGGTCCACCGAGCCCAGCATCTTTTTTCAACAATAGCCAGTCCAAGTTTGTTACCTCCAGGGACAGGGAACGGGGGCCACAATCCAATCGGATTTTCAGAATGTCCCCCATGAATAGGCACGAGATCTATTTGCATACAAAGGAGGCAATGCATGAAAATAGATCTCATGCATATTCATTGAGGAAATCCTGATAAGCTGACTGGATTGCAGCCCTCGTTCCCCACCCCCAGCCCTTCAGAAAACCAGGAGGTTGAATCAGAAGGGGTGGGGTGGTCCAGAGAAAAAGCCCTAGTGCAGGCTGCAAACAGCCTGTGTGCTGCTGCTGGCACTGCTTGGGGGAAGACTGCAGGTGATTTTAAGGCATAGTGGAGGGAGCAGGGGGGGAACTGTAGAGTTTTTTTTGGGACCGGAAAGTAGAGATGCTGGACTGTGTGCACAGGGCAGGAGGGAGAAAAGAGGGAAATGCAGATCAACTGACGGGGATGGGGGTGGGTGCATACACAACACACGTACCTTGAACGGCTATGCCACTGCGCTCTGTTATACTTCAAGTTCATTTATTTTTGATATACCACATTACATGTAATATCAGTGCAGTTTACATCATCATAGTGGCTCTCAATGTGCATGCAAATCTCGCTCATACATATTCATTTGGAGTATCCTGACCTGTTAGCAGCCCTCAAGGACTATCAGAAATTTTTATTGTTCTGAAGAGTGCTGGCCTTCGTTCTGTCTCTGCCAAAAGAACACTTAGAGGGGCATAATCAAAATAGTCCGATTGGGACGTATAGCATTAGATGCCCAAAGTCAGCAGAGGGAAAATGCCCATTCACAAAAAATACATCTATTTTTTTTTTTTTTTCAAAATTGTCTGTCTGGACGGCCAGGTTATTGTTCCTCCCGACTGCCAGTTCATCTATCTTTATACCATATTCTCGATCCAAATTTCATCCAAGTCCCAAACACTCAGAACAAGACCATTTGGACAGAGCAGTAGGACACTTTGCAGAGCACTGCTGTGAACTTCACAAAAAGGGTGCCAGATAAACATCTCACCAGAACTTCCTTATAGGTTATGGTGATCCCTCCAAAACCACTATACCCACCTGTCTACAACCCCAATAGTCCTTATGGTTGCAGGTGGCACTTATATGGCAGTAAAGTAGGGTTTGAGGGGGGTTTGGTGGGCATAGATGTTCCACCATAAATGTGGTGGTTAGGGTGGCTTATGGACCTGGGTCCTCCTCTCTGTGATTCACTAGCCCACCCCGCAAGCTATTAAAGAGACCTATGCACAGTTCTACTAAGCTTTTCTATACTAGGCGTTGATGTTCTGGAGACAGGTATGTACGTTTTTATTCCGATCTTTGGGGGAGGGGGAGGGTCAGTGAACACTGGGGGGAGTGAGTGTGGGTCTTTACTTTGTCTCTGCTGTGGTTATCTGGTCACTTTGGATACCTTCTGGGCACTTATACCTCTTTTTATATCATCTAAGTCACAAAATATAAGTTCCATCCAGGAAGTCTCCTAAAGCCTTCGATTATCCCTGCAAGACGACTAAGTCTAGGTCGGCCCACTTCCCGCCCTAACCACTCCTCCAGATACGCCTCTTTCAGCTCTGGGCGCACAGCGGCATTCAGAGGCCTAAAAAGTCCCTGGATACGTCCAAAAAATAGGTTTGATTATCGGCACTTGGACGACTTTTTAAGTCGTCCGACTTGGTCGGGTTTTTAGACGTGTTTAAGTTTTGATTATTAGCCCCTTAGGATACAACTGACCCCACAAATAAACATACAGTCCACAACAAGGCTAAATAAAGAACATACAGCCAGTCAGTCAACAGTTCTTAAAAGTGCTCTGTGATGGATGCAAAAGTACTTTCCCTAGATGGGGCAATAGAGTAACTTGTCCACAGAGTTGGGAACAGTGGGCAAGGGACTAGTGTTGCTTCAATCTAAGGTCCAGCTCTTGTAAGTTGCTGCTTTATAATACAGGGGAGCAAGGTGATAAGGCCATCGCATTCTCTTTTGCAATCATTGATGGTGAAAAAATTGCAACAACAGCAAAGTGTCACAAACACTGTTACAGGTCAGAGGCCCGTTATCAGCGGCAGACTGACCTCTCGGACATTCATAGCGTCACTCAATAAAGCCTCTCGAAGCTTTAGCATGCAAAAAAAGTCGTTTCCACCGCAATGAGTGCAATTCGCCCCCAACAACCTGACCTAACGCCCTGCAGCAAGACCACTGAAGTTTGCATTTCCACAGCTGCTGAGAAGAGGGGAACCGGTGAAACCAATGTGCCTTTCGGTTTGGCCTCTACAGTTTTCCCTCGCCTAAGAAACTGGGTGATTTTTTGTACTGATCTGGAGCAGTTTTTTGTGTTTTCTTTTTTTTTTTGTCCTGGGGCCAAAGCCAAACGAAGAAGCACGGATGCATCTGTTTCTTTGTCTTTACAGGACCAGGAAGGGAAGTTTGATCGCAGGGACAGACAATGGAATCGACACTGGGCCGAACCGAGAGTGACAAAACCACAGGACTCACCAGCTGCAGGGAGCAGAATCCGACCAGGGTGCATCTGCCGTTACACTTCCCCATGGCGCCCCGGATCCCGTCCTCGGCGCTTTACCCCCGCCGGGTGCAACTCCGCTCCCCCTCCGAATCCTCTCCTCCGCGCTTTGCTCCGCCGAGATGCAATCCAGCTCCGAAACCCCTGCCCCGAATCCTCTCCTCCGCGCTTTACCCCCCACCGGGGTACAATCCTCGGATCCCTGTCCCGAGGTTTTCACCCCGCCGATCTCCTCTGCCCCCCTCCTCCCCCGGACTGTCAGAGCCCCGGCACTGCCCGCATGGTGCCGGCTGAGCAGGGCAGAGGGAGCGGCATGTCTCCGAGGCTCAGAGCCGCGGGCAGCGCGGAGCGCACGCTGCAGCCATGGCCGGCCGCGGGGAGAGGAGGGGAGGGGGCGCGGGAGATCGGCTCCTCCCCCTGCACGCCCCCCCCCCACCCCCGGGAGAGAGGAGAGCAGCGGCGCGGCCCCGACACCACCTGCTGCCCGAGCTGGGTGGGGGCGTGGGGAGGAGTGCCACCACCTCTGGGACACTCTAGCCCATCCCCCACAGAATCGTTTTTGGCCCCAGGGACAGTCATTATTTCTCCCCCTTGGGGGACACTGATGAACTCTCAGCCCCTTTCCCCCATCCTAGGAATCATTTTTTTGGGGGGGAGATGGTTCTCTCCCTAGTCACCCACCTACCCCTTTTCATCCTCTTTAAGGCAGTCCTGGGTTAGCAGCTCACTCTTTGCCCGGGACTAATTCCTCTTTCAGGGGAGCCAGGCTAGGAGTCTCCTCCTGGAGGGAGCGTTAACCCACCCCCACCTCCCTCAAAAGAACTTTAGAGGCAAAAAAAAAAAAAAAAAGAAAATCTTCCTAAGTAAAAAAAAAACCTGAATTTCACCTCCTGCCAGGTGTCATTTTACTGGCATGAAAAAAAAAATTGCAGAATCTCTCTCACGGGAAAGCAGCAGAAAACGGTAACATTTCTCTCCTCTTTGCAGCCCAAAATCAGTTTGTTTGTTTGGGTTGGGTTGTTTTTTGTTTTTTTTTTTGCCCTTTGAAGTTCACACAATTTAACAGCAACTTGTGGTAAGTGGTTTTATTTGATTAAACCTAGGGCTAGATTCACAAAGCAAACCGATTTTATACCGATCGGCCCGGCCCGATTCACTTACCTGTCTTCCGACCATCCTCCGATCCACGCATGCAAATGGAGGGCAACGGCATGCAAAGTAGGCAGGGACGTGATTCACTAAACAAAACCCTGCAACACCGACTGGGCTGGCCGATCAAAAAAAAAAAAGCGACTGCCGAGAACCAGTCACTGAAGCCCTTTGCGACTGCCCTGCCTTCTGCCGCCCTGCTTTCTAACCTGTCAGCCCCGATCACCTACGCCTGCCTGCCTGCCCCGACTCTCCCACCCTTCCCCGCACTGGAGATTTCCAAAGAACTTGTGGGATTGCGAAACCGAGCTGAACGCCGCCCTGCTCTGCCCCGATCTCTCCTGCCTGCTCGCCCCGACTCTCCTTCTCTCTGCCGCCCTTCCCCGCAGTGCAAGCCCGTGGTTTTAAAGCGGGGCTGCACGCCGCAGTGCAGCGCCAGCTTTAAGCCTGCTGGCTCGCACTGAAGAGGAGGAGGGAAGAGGCTGCCACCGCCGCATAGGAGCAGGAGAGTCGGGCCCAGAACATGCCTGCCCCGACTGCCTGTGCAAGCCCGTGGTTTTAACCCAAAGCGGGTTAAACCCACGGGCTCACTAAAGTTTAAAGTTAAAAAAAAAAAAAGGCACGGCTTGGACGGGTCTGCGCATGCAGGCAGATGGGGGCATTCATCTGATCGCCCCCTTTTTGCATATTTTAGGTTCCTGAATTCGTCGTACCTGCCCAAATCGGACACGGATTGTTCCGATTCGGGCAGGTTAATGAATCTAGCTCCTAGTAACCGCCCATTCAGTTCTAGACTTAAGGCAATGTGGTTGATTGCTTTTTGCTGTGGTTAGTTCTTTAGTTTAAAGCAGGGGTGTCCAACCTTTTGGCTTCCCTGGGCCGCATTGTCCGAAAAAAATGTTTCTGGGGCCGCGCAAACGCTGCAGTAAGACAGAGGAGGAAGCCGGCAAGATGGTAAACACCCAGGGGCAGCAGAGGAAAACACTGCATCGCCCTCGACCGGGGCCGCTAAAAATACTTCACTGGGCCGCAGGTTGGACACCCCTGATTTAAAGTAAAGGAGGTGTCGCTAGCCCCTCTCTCTTCTCTCTGTTTTCCTTCTCCCTTGTACTTGCATTGCAAGAAGCTTTTTCATGCATATGCAATAATTTAAATAAGAAAGATGCAAAATAAGGAAAAAGAGACATCTTGAAAATATAATACAGCTGGGAACAAAACCCCTTGGTTTTGAAGAGAGATGTAAACCCTAATTGTGTTCTCGAGTAAACGGAATTAAGGCGCTTTGTACATTTTTCTGCAGGGAAGTGGCTGCCTTCGTGAGCAGCTAGTGAGCAACTTAAGTGTTGCCTAGACAATGAAATGGAGAAAAGGGAAGGGAAATCTGGTCCCAAGGCCATCAAAATCCTTTCAGTGTTGTATCCAGACTCGGATTCATTGTCCTATTCATTCGAATCTGCATTTAATGGAAGGCTTGAGGGGAAGAGGGGCCTGTTTTTGAAAGTTCAAGCATTTTATTACATTTTTATAAAAGGCAAACTATATAAAATATAACATAGAAAGGAAACATAGTGATATTTTTTTAAAGACGGATCTGGAGTTTGATGCTGTAATGGAATTCAGGAAAGCCCAGGGTCAGGACCAGTTAGGGGTGATAACCGGAGAAACTGCCCATACCACAGGGGCTCCCTACCTCAAGCAGAAGAAAGCAGTGTCTAAAGGATGGGGGAGGAGAAGGAGGAGGCTTTGGGGCCCCATCGGTTCCTGATCCCTACCTGCAAAGAAGTAAGGAAAAGACCGCATTCGCGGTTTCAGCAATCGCGGTTTCGATTATTCACGGTTTTTAGCTTACTGGCTCCTACCCCCCCCCCCCCCCAATTTACATCAACTTGCATAGAGAAATCGCTGATTCCCGGCAATTTCTTCACCGTGTTTTGCCTTTCCTTCAGGAACAGGCCTGGTCTCCCACCATGTTATTCGCGGTTTCACCTCCCACCATGTTATTCACGGTTTCACCATATTCACGATGGTTTTTATTTTTTTTTTTTGAATTTCTGTAAATTCTTTATTCATTTTTAGGATTACATTAAGTGTTACATATATTAAATCAAATTAACAATAAATATATCACTTACAGACTATCATTTGCACATTACTTAAAATCTTATCCTTCCCCCTTCCCTCCCTCCCTAACATATAATCCAGTATAATATAAATATATATTAATAAAATATCCCCACCCTACCCTATTAATACTAATAAATTTAAGGGAAACAAACCCTACTACTATATTATTCACGATGGTTTTTAATAGAAAACAGCGAATAACATGACAAAGTTATTTGCGGTTCTCTTCATCCCCTATCACAGCGAATACGGAGGGAGAAGTGTACTGTATATACAATGTCCAGAAAAATGGGACCCATGTTTTTACAGATAACTCAGACATAAAAGTACTGTTTGTTGTTTTTTTCAACCCCATGTACTGTTATTGACAGGACCTGGTGTTACTGCAAAATGCTTTAAAAATTGAATGATTCCTGTTTTCAAGTTTCTTCATAATTTCGTATACCGACCATCACAAGTATCTGGCTGGTTTACAAAATTAAAAATATCTTATCGGGGAACGAGATCTTGCTTGTTGCATGATTTCCAATACCTGATTATATCATCGTAGCCGAACCACTACTGGCCTGGGATGTTTATTGCTTTGTGTTGGTGCCCTGTGAAAATATTAAACACACAAAAAAATGTAAAATATCTTAAAAAAAAAAAGAACATGGAAATAAAAATAGGACAAAATTTAAAAGGAGCAAAGGAGGGGAAGGATATTTTAATTACATTAAGAAAATAAAAGGATGGGAAGAGGGGGAGAGGATAAAACAAGAAGTGACCATTAAGATCTGTTTTAGCATATGATGTTTAACAAAGAAGATATTCAGCTATTCAGGAAACCTTAATTCGTCTAATCCTCAACTTTCTCGCACATTTCTGTGGAAGCTGATTCCACAGGCCATCCAGTGTGAGGGTCATCTTCAATGGACTCTCTATACCCCCACTTAAACTGCTTGCTCCAAAATTTTACTTTCTAGGATGATGGGAACTCACCATAAACTGCAGCCACGCGTTCATGGATCGCCTTTGGCTTTTCCCCTTTAATGGTGAGAAATTTGGTTCATAGTCAAAATCGCGCGAGACAACGGCGCGCAGACAACTGAGCGCAAGGTTGACGGCGCGCCGAAGAAAAGCACTATTTTAAAGGGTTCCGACAGGGGGTGTTGGTGGAGAACCCCCCCTATTTTACTTAACAGACATCGCGCTGGCGTTGGGGGGGGGGGGGTTGGGGGGTTGTAACCCCCCTCATTATACTTGAAACTGAACTTTTTGCCTGTTTTTTTAGGGAAAAAGTTCAGTTTTAAGTATAATGTGGGGGGTTACAACCCCCCAAACCCCCCACAACACCAGCGCAATGTCTGTTAAGTAAAGTGTGTGGGGGGGTTCCCCCCACACCCCCCCCCCGTCGGAGCCCTTTAAAATAGTGGTTTTCTTTGGCGCGCCGTCAACCTTGCGCTCAGTTGTCTCATGCGATTTAGTCCCGTCACTGAATTGTGCTCCAAATCTAGCAGTTTCTTACTTGATATGCACGAGGACTCTCCCAACACCCTGTGTCTTGAAACGATAGACTCACACTGAGCCGCCACGGTGCATGAGTAACCTTGAGACGCGTCACAACATACACAGGCTTGTTTCAACGCACTTGTTACTTTCTTTCATACTCAGGTAGATAAATTGAACGGCCTTTGAACTTCGTTTCAAAAGAGTAGATTTCTGTGTAGATTGCTAAGAAAGCAAATAGAATGCTAGGCATAATCAAGAAGGGTATTACAACAAGGACAAAAGAAGTTATCCTGCCATTGTATCGGGCGATGGTGCGCCCGCATCTGGAATACTGCGTCCAATATTGGTCTCCGTACCTTAGGAAGGATATGGCGTTACTCGAGAGGGTTCAGAGGAGAGCGACACGCTTGATAAAAGGGATGGAAAACCTTTCATACGCTGAGAGATTGGAGAAACTGGGTCTCTTTTCCCTGGAGAAGAGGAGACTTAGAGGGGATATGATAGAGACTTATAAGATCATGAAGGGCATAGAAAGAGTAGAGAAGGACAGATTCTTCAAACTTTCGAAAAATAAAAGAACAAGAGGACACTTGGAAAAGTTGAAAGGGGACAGATTTAAAACGAATGCTAGGAAGTTCTTCTTTACCCAACGAGTGGTGGACACCTGGAATGCGCTTCCAGAGGGAGTAATAGGGCAGAGTACAGTACAGGGGTTTAAGAAAGGATTGGACAATTTCCTGCTGGAAAAGGGGATAGAGGGGTATAAATAGAGGATTACTGCACAGGTCCTGGACCTGTTGGGCCGCCGCGTGAGCGGACTGCTGGGCATGATGGACCTCAGGTCTGCCCAGCGGAGGCATTGCTCATGTTCTTATGTATATAGGTCTCAAAGAGGTTTTCTTGCCTCTGGAATACAAATTTTATGGGGGGAAGGAGTTTGTTTGTTTGTAAACCACTTAATACCTTGTTGTCAATTAGAGAATGACACGGTGAAAAAATTGGTCCCCGTCACCGCCCCGTCCCCGTCTCACCATCCCCGTCACCGCCCCGTCCCCATCTCACCATCCCCGTCACCGCCCCGTCCCCGTCTCACCATCCTCTTCACCGCCCCGTCACCGCCACTGCCACCCCATTCACCGCCCCGTCACCGCCACTGCAATCCCATTCACTTTTCTTTATTTACGTATAAAGGAAACATTCTTTAAAACTTTAAAACTTAGTTAAATATTAGTTAATAACTATACAAAAACAAAACACGCAGAGAAAAAATTAATTAATAAAAATTCTCAAAACTGACACATTTTGATCACTAAATTTAAAATAGTTATTTTTCATACAGTTTTTCAATCACTAATCTTCCACCACCCCTGGGGCTAGCAATGCAAAAACAAACACGACATGTACTTTAAATGCTGCCGTGATTAGCATAGTGACCGCGGCTACGGCTGCAAGTCTCCCCTCCCCCCAGCGATCACGGCAGGAGGGCACCCAACCCCTCCTGTAGACCCCCCCAACGGCCCTCCCGACAATCGCAGCAGAAGGGTACCCAACCCCTCCTGCCGGTCCTCCCAATGGCCTCCCCTAAGATCGCCGGCAGGAGGGTACCCAACCCCTCCTGCTGGACCCCCCCCCAACGAACCCTCCCACCCCGGAACCCCCTTAGTCTTACTTTTCAAGTTGGACCGGACAGCTCCTCGCTCGTCTGGCCAGCAGGCCTGCCTCCGTCCAAATGAGGCGGGCCCGCCCCTCCCCTGCCCAACCCACAGGATCCTAGGGCCTGATTGGTCTAGGCACCTAAAGCCACTCCCGCTATAGGAGGGGCCTTAGGTGCTTGGGCCAATCAGGCCCTAGGATCCTGTGGGTTAGGCAGGGGAGGGGAGGGGCGGGCCCGCCTCATTTGGACGGAGGCAGGCCTGCTGGCCAGACGAGCGAGGAGCTGTCCGGTCCAACTTGAAAAGTAAGACTAAGGGGGTTCCGGGGTGGGAGGGTTCGTTGGGGGGGGGTCCAGCAGGAGGGGTTGGGTACCCTCCTGCCGGCGATCTTAGGGGAGGCCATTGGGAGGACCGGCAGGAGGGGTTGGGTACCCTTCTGCTGCGATTGGCAGGAAGGGTTGAAATGACAAATGAGGAGCACGGTGAAATAGCGGTTCCTAGAAGGGGGTACATTGGCCCGCGGGGACAAACCTGTTCACCGTTTCCGCGGTCGGTGAATGGCCTTGTCCCCGTCACCGCAGCGACTGCTATTTTTCTTCCCCGTTTTCGGCGGTGACCCGCGGCTTAAATGCGGTGGCCGCGGGTAAACCGTCACCGTGTCATTCTCTATTGTCAATAGTGGTATAACAAATCAATAAAATTAACTGAATATAATTTGTGACCTTCAAGAAAAACTATAACAGCCTTCTTTCAATACTTGACTGTTCTGTTCCTGCAGTTGAATGCTCAAAAATAAAAGGCAATAAACAACAACAAAGACTTTATCACTGTTACCAGTAAGAACATAAGATAGCCTTACTGGGCCAGACTAATGGTCCATCAAGCCCAGTAGCCCGTTCTCACGGTGACCAATCCAGGTCACTAATACTTGGCCAAAACCCAAGGAGTAGTAACATTCCATGCTACCGATCCAGGGCAAACAGTGGCTTCCCCCATGTCTATCTCAATAACAGACTATGGACTTTTCCTCCAGGAACTTGTCCAAACCTTTCTTAAAACTAGCTACGCTATCCATTCTTACCACATCCTCTGGCAATGTGTTCCAGAGCTTAACTATTCTCGGAGTGAAAAGAAATCTCCTCCTATTGGTTTTAAGAGTATTTCCCTGTAACTTCATCGAGTGTCCCCTAGTCTTTGTCATTTTAGATGGAGTGAAAAATCGATCCACTTGTACCCGTTCTACTCCACTCAGGATTTTGCAGACTTCAATCATATCTCCCCTCAGCCGTCTCTTTTCCAAGCTGAAAAGCCCTAACCGTTTTGGTCTTTCCTCATACGAGAGGAGCTCCATCCCCTTTACCGTTTTGGTCGCTCTTCTTTGAACCTTTTCTAGCGCCTCTATATCTTTCTTGAGATAAGGAGACCAGAATTGAACGCAATACTCCAGATGAGGTCGCACCATGGAGCGATAAAGGGGCATTATGACATAGTAAAGTGGGGGTGGGGAGTCCGCCACGGGTGTGGTCTTGGTAGGGGCACCAGCACCCATCCTTCTCTCTGCCCCCCACTCCTGAACCTCCTCTGCTGCACTCGTGCGCCCCTTCCCTCCCCTTGTACCTCTTTAATTTTCCCTGTGTGAGCAGCATTACAACCTTGCTGCCCGCATCGGTGTCGCCTCTCTCCGACGTCACTTCCAGGCCCTGCGTTTAGGATGTGACGTCAAAGGGATAGCCGACGCAACGCGGGCAGCAGGAAGTGACATCAGAAGATGAGCCGACGCTGGCACGAGCAGCGGGGTTGGAGTTGCTCCTCGTACTGCAAATGATAAAAAGGTATGGGGGAAGGGAAGCAGCACACAGTAGTCGGGGGAGTGGAGGGGGCACAGAAAAGGACGGGTGCTGGCACCCCCACCAAGAGTGTGCCCAGGGCCGGCTCCCCCCCCCCCCCCACACACACACAATACACTACTGATTCTATGGATGGTGCTCTCACTATTGCCAAGTTTAACACCAAGGCAGCAGCATGTTGCTCTGGCTGTCCGTGACAATTTACAGCAGCTGATGATTCTGTTTTGCTCTGATCCAGTTATTGGTTATAACCTTGTTACTATTTACTGCTTGCCTCGTTATGCTGTCTGGCAATTATGGAGTTGCCTTGAATACGTTAAAACTGTCAATTATCAAGTTGAGCTATCAGGGAGCTTTTTGTCTAATGGGGCCATCGGATGACATCGCCTACACATGTGACTGACGTATCCTGTTATCCTCAACGTGCAGCACTGGCCAAGAAAGCAAATAAGACGTTACGAATTATCAGGAGAAGGATGGAAAACAAATATGAGACTGTTATGATGTCATCGTATTGCTCCGTGGTACAATCACACCTCAAATACTAGGTTCCGTAATGAAAACGCGCAGGACATTGTCGCACTGGCAATCCCATGCAGGAATTATGCGCGCTGCATTCAAACTGTTCCTGTTACTGCTTGGGGGGGGGGGTCTGGGGGAATCCCCCAGTAAACTGACAAGTTTTTGTGCTCCCATAGGGGGGGTTTGGGGGAGAGATACCCCCAGTACCCCCATTATACTGGAAACTGCCGTTTTCCTTCGGTTTTCAGGTAATCAGCAGTTTTCAGTGTGTGTGGGGGGGGGGTACCATACCCAACATGAGCACAAACAGTTGTGAGTTTAGTGGGGGGGTTCCCCCCCACACACTCCCCACCTCTGAGCGCTAACAGGAACAGTTTTTAAGCAGGAAGCAGAAGTCCTGCGCAGGATTCTCAGCATCCATAGAATATAATGGACGTGTTAGCATTTAGCACATGTTAAATTGGCTAGCGCACCTTGGTAAAAGGACCTGTTTTTAATAAATCATTTTATTTTGATTTCAGCCTTTGCGCTCTCTTTATTTTTGCTACTGTAATAAAGTATCAACAGTCCAGGATTGAGGATCTCACTAGGCCTCTCCTTGGGGACTCATTCCTCGGGGGTTGTGCCTGTCTGACTGTTGGGGCTATGATCTGATAGTCCCAAAAATGTTCCAAAAATACTTACCCCACCCCCCTCTTAGGTTAGGGATGTTCTGGGAGCAGAGTTTCGCTGGTTAATAATGATATTTATTCCATTTTTTTAGCCCATTCTCCCAAGGGAGCTCAGAACGGGTTGCAAATCAGCTCCTAAAGCATTTTCCCTATCTGTCCTGGCAAGCTCACAGTCTATCGAATGAACCTGGGGCAGTGGAGGATTACGTGACTTGCCCAGAGGCACAGGGAGCCATGCAGGGTTTGAACCCCAGGGTGGTCAGGCTGTAGCTTTAACCACTGCGCCACTCTAAATGTAGTAAAAGTGAGCCAACTATAGGACAATTAAGCCACTGTGACATCACCGATGAGGAGGTTGGCTCTTAGGCAGTGGTGGAATGAGGCATTGTGATGTCACAGTACCTGGTTATCAGAGGCTGAAACGCTTCACACTATTTATTTATTCAATTTTCTATACAGTTCTCCCAAGGGAGCTCATAACGGTTTACAAATCAGGTACTAAAGCATTTTCCCTATCTTTCCTGGCAGGCTCACAGTCTATCGAATCAACGAGGGCAGTGGAGGATTGACTTGCCCAGGGTCACAAGGAGCAGTGCAGGGTTTGAACCCACAATCTCAGCTCTAACTACCACTCCAATTAAAGAAGTGAATAACTTTAGGAGAGCAAAAAGGCTGTTTTAACTTTATCTGCTAAGCTAGCCAGACACTATTTTAATAAATTCTTTAAACATGCTTTAGAACATTTCTCCACCCAACCCCAAATTGATATTTCCTTTATGTATTTTTACCCAATTCTCAACCTAAATAAGCAACCTCTACCCTCCTTTCTAGTTCTTAATTGCCATTTCATTAATTTTCCTACACTCTAGATTTGTAATTAGTGGTTCTTTTTTTAAATATTTCATTTTAACACATGCGCATATTACGGGTTTTAGAATTCCTTTGAGCGTCGGAGCAGTTACCGCCACTGCCAGCGCTAAAACCCGCGCTACACATTAGCAAAAGAATTGACAACAAATACGAGGGTGGATTGAAAATTTTGGTTAAAAAAAAAAAAAGCAACTTAAACAACAAATTATAAATACTAGAAGACAATTTATCTTTTCTGTTACTGCTCCACAAATGTGGAATTCCTTGCCAATCTACCTAAGAAAAGAGCATGATATTGAAAAATTCAAGATTAATTTAAAAACGTTCCTTTTTAAAGACGCCTTTGATTAATAACTTATAATCTGGATCACAATAATTCAATAATTTAAAAAAAAAAAAAAATTCCTACCTTATGTTTTTCCCCAACCTTCTTTTTATTATATTTTGTAGTTCTTATCCCCTTTTCCCTTTACTCATGTTTTGTTAAATATGTATTTAGGGTTGTTGTTTTTTTTTCTCTTTTAAATTAATTTTTAAGGTCATGTATAATTAATGTTTTAATTTCTATTTTTATATTGTAATATTAACTATTTCTATTTATATATATGTATGTTCATCGCTTTGAAAAAAAGACAAAGCGATTAATCAAAAATTTTAATAAACTTGAAACTTGAAGGGCAAATTCTATAAGAAGCGCCCAAATTTTCAGTGCCTAATTAGGCACTGTTCAGCGCGATTCAAGGAAAATTTGGTGCTACTATACAAAGTAACCCATGGAACAGCACCCAGCTACCTAAACAACAGACTATACCGTAACCTCTCACACAGATTAAGGAGAACTCAGAGCCTATTCATTCACCCCCCCCCCCCCTCTCAATGGTACACGACGCAAGAAACTATACGACAGCCTCTTGGCGACACAGGCAGCAAAGATTGACACTACCATCTCCAATCTACTGATCAAATCAACCGACATTAAAGTATTCCGAAAAGAAATCAAAACTCATCTCTTCAAAAAACACTTCCCATCATCTTAACCTCACTACAGCACTAGAAAATACTCTCATGAACACCACCACCACCACCACAGCAACACCTCAACATTGTACAACTCACTACTATATCCCAACTGTATTAGTTTTATTCATCACAATAACCTATTATAAATCTACTCTTTGCTTTTCAATTCTCCTGGAAATGTTCCAGACTAACAATTTTAACATGATACATTCTTGATTCTATGTACTGTAATGCTCCTGGAAATGTCCAGTCTTCTAACTTGTAATCCGCTTAGAACTGCAAGGCACAAGCGGAATAGAAATCACTAATGCAATGTAATGTAGAAACATAGAAACATAGAAGATGACGGCAGAAAAGGGCTACAGCCCATCAAGTCTGCCCACTCTGCTTACCCACCCCCTGTCTATGCCCTAATGACCCAATTTCCTTATCTTGACCCTCGTAGGGATCCCACATGGGTATCCCATTTATTCTTAAAGTCTGGCACGCTGTCTGCCTCGATCACCTGCACTGGAAGCTTGTTCCATTGATCAACCACTCTCTCTGTGAAGAAATACTTATCCCAGGACAAGCAGGCAGCATATTCCCACATATGGGTGACGTCACCGACGGAGCCCCGCAGCGGACAGCCTCGAAAGCAAACTTGCTTGAAGATCTCGAACTTTCGAGTGTTGCCCCGCGCCTGCGCGCGTGCCTTCCCGCCCGAACTAGGGGGCGCATCTCCTGAGAGGATCCTCAGTTCGTTTATTTCCGCGGAGACAAGAAGACACGTTTTCTTTCTCTGCAGCATTGCCTTCTCATCACCGCGGCTGTTTCTTTTAATTTAAAGTCGGTCGCTGTGTTCATTTTCATTTTATCTTTTATTTTTCGTGTAAAAAAAAAAAAAAAAAAAAAAAAGTATATTCTTTTTTCCTTTCAGTTCGGCCGTCGAGCTTTGGGCCTAGGCCTAGGCTCCTTCGTTCGACACGGACTTTATTTTTTCCATGTCCCGGCCTCTTACCGGGTTTAAACGTTGTCGACAGTGTAATCGGGTGATTTCGGTCACCGATCCCCACTGCCGTTGTTTACAGTGCCTGGGTTCCTCTCATTCCCCAGAAGATTGTCATCGCTGCTTTACCCTCACTCCACGAGCTTTTCGGCGGCGTTGTGCTCAATTTTTTCAACTTTTCGGTATGGAGCAATCTTCGGAGCCGGCCTCGACCGTGGCGGCTGCACCGGTCTCGAAGGCCTCGACTCCGACGACCTCGACACCTGTGGTCTCGAAGGCCTCGACCCAGACTCCGGCTGGAGTTTCGGTCTCGAAGGCCTCGACCTCTTCTACTTCGGTTGCCTCGAAGACGACGTCTTCCACGAAGCCTTCTACGGGGGGTAAGTCTCCGAGTTCCCTTTCAGGTGCCGTATCCAAGAAGCCACCAGAGTCCTCGGCGCGACCACTTTCAAAGCGTACCTCCAAGATAAGGGAATACTCACCTTCGAGGTCGCCCTCTTCGGAGCGTACTGCTGCACATACGAGGTCAGAACCTTCTGTCTCGGTGCCGATGCTGGAGGACATGTTAAAATCTATCCTCACCACTCAAATTAATTCTTTGGTGGCTCAACTGGTCCCGTCCTCGACCTTGCCTCGGGCTGACCAGCCTGTTATTCAACCGGAGCTTCCAGTCTCCCGAAGCCGATCCCGGACACCGAAAAACATTTCTTCATCGGAGTCGTCTCCGGGCTCACCTCCTCCGAAGCATCGGTCGAAGCATTCCAGACATGTGGCCTCCAAGCTTCGGAGAGAGTCTTCGACGTTGGATACCGAGGCTTCTTTGTCTCGTTCGTCGAAGGCGAAGCAGGGTTCTCGACATCGAGCCTCCACTCGAAGCCCTTCTCGATCCAGAACCCCATCGAAGCCAGTCCGTCGAGACAGTTCTCCACACACCTCGACTCATTCTATACCACGTACACCGGGTACTTCTCCATCCAGGAGTCTGAAGAGGAAACATTCTCTTACTCCACTTCACAGTACAGCTTCTTCTCCTACTGTGCGTATGGAATCGGACATTTCCACATACTCTAGAGAAAATTCTCCATCCTACTCAGTACAACATAAATCTCGCAGTGGCTCTCCTGAAGAATCATCTGACCCAAAATCAGTTTCTTTTGCCAAATTTATTTTTGACATGGGCCAAGCTCTCAAGCTAGACCTTCATTCAGACTCTAAATATACTCCTGAGTACTTGGCGGATATGGAGCTTCCCCATCCTCCTAAAGAATCACTCAGATTGCCTATGACTCCTGTTCTCCAGCAGACCTTCACTCGCAATATGGAGACTCCTTATTCTATCACTGCCATCCCATCTAAATTGGAATCTCGTTACAGAACGGTTCCATCTAAAGGATATGAAAAGTCTCAACTTTCTCATCAATCTCTAGTGGTAGAGTCATCATTGAAGAAAGCACATCCCTCCAAAATTTATGCTTCAGTTCCTCCTGGTAGGGAAGGCCGTACCATGGATAAATTTGGTCGACGTTTATACCAGAATTCTATGATGGCAAATAGAGTTCTGAATTATAATTACATTTTTACGTCCTATTTCAATCATTTTTTAAAGATTTTGTCTTCCTTTTACCCGGATGTCTCCACCACTCGTCTATCAGAATTTAAGAATATCCTTAAGACTCTTTCTCAATTGAGACTATTCATGCTACAAGCTTCCTATGATGCCTTTGAACTCTCGTCTAGAGTCTCGGCATTTGCAGTAGCCATGCGTAGATTAGCATGGTTACGGATAGTGGACATGGATCCTAATCTTCAGGATAGATTGGCTAATCTTCCTTGTCAAGGAAATGAATTATTCGATGACTCTATTGAGGCAGCTACAAAGCGTCTTTCAGAACATGAGCGCTCTTTTGCTTCCCTCATCCGTCCAAAACCTAAACCTGCACCAACTAGAGGTTTCAAACAAACTCCACGTCGCTATCCACAGAAAACAACTCCTGCTTTTTCTAGACCTCCTGCTCGTCGGCCTCCTCCACAACAACGACAACAAAAGTCACAGACCCCTGCTAACACTAAGCCTGCTCAGTCTTTTTGACAATCTCAACTTGAGCATTCAAATTTCTCTGTTTCCAAATTCTCCCCTCCCCATAGGGGGTCGCCTGTCCAATTTTTATCATCAATGGGAGCTCATAACATCAGATCTCTGGGTACTTACCATTATCAGAGAGGGATACTCTCTTCGACTCCTTCAGGTGCCTCCAGATCGCCATCCAAGAGAGTGTCTTTCAAATCAGTCGCATCTTCCTCTTCTTCTTCAAGAAGCTCGGGCTCTTCTTCTCCTGCGAGCTGTGGAGGAAGTTCCTCTCTCCCAAAGGAACTCGGGATTCTACTCCCGTTATTTTCTAGTTCCCAAAAAGACGGGGGATTTGCGACCGATTTTGGATCTCAGAGCTCTCAACAAATTTCTAGTCAAAGAGAAATTTTGAATGCTCACTCTGCCAACTCTATATTCCTTGATGGATCAAGGGGATTGGATGTGCTCCCTCGATCTCAAAGAGGCCTATACTCATATCCCCATTCATCCAGCTTTTCGCAAGTACCTCAGATTCCAAGTAGGAAATCTTCATCTTCAGTACAAAGTTCTCCCCTTCGGACTGGCTTCTTCCCCCAGAGTTTTCACAAAATGCCTTGTGGTTGTAGCTGCAGCTCTTCGCAACCAGGGTCTCCAAGTATTTCCATACCTAGACGACTGGCTCATCAAGGCTCCATCTCTTTCAGGGGTTATTGTAGCGACCCAACAGACTATTCTCTTTCTTCAAAGTCTGGGATTTCACATCAATTTTCTCAAATCTCAACTGATTCCTTCTCAGTCTCTCCAGTTCATAGGAGCAACTCTGGACACTATCAAACTGAGAGCATACCTTCCACAACCACGTCAGGATGCACTCCTTCAAATTTCTCAACAATTCTTCCAACTTTCCACTGTTCCAGCAAGGAAAATGATGGTTCTGCTCGGTCACATGGCCTCTACAGTTCATGTAGTTCCTTTTGCCAGGCTTCATCTTCGCATTCCTCAATGGACACTGGCATCTCAATGGCAACAATCAGTGGATCCACCAACTCGACTAATTTCCATCACTCCTTCATTAAAGAAGTCTCTCCGTTGGTGGATGCTCTCTTTGAATCTTTCAAGAGGTTTAATGTTTTACCCTCTTCCTCATCAGAAGGTCCTCACAACCGACTCGTCAATGTATGCCTGGGGAGCCCATGTGGACGGTCTTTGCACTCAAGGGCTCTGGACCCAAGCAGACCGGAGGTGTCCTATAAATCTTTTGGAACTCAGAGCGATTTTCTATGCTCTCAAAGCTTTTCAGCATCTTCTTCACGACATGGTGATTCTAGTACGTACCGACAACCAAGTAGCCATGTATTATGTCAACAAACAGGGAGGGACGGGATCTCACTCCCTATGTCAAGAGGCTCTGAAATTGTGGCAGTGGGCGATTCTCCACAACATCTTCCTCAGAGCAGTTTACATTCAAGGTCAACACAACTATTTGGCGGACAAATTGAGTCGTCTTCTACAACCTCACGAATGGACACTCAATTCTCCTACTCTTCGCCAAATTTTTGCTCGTTGGGGGACTCCGCAGATAGATCTGTTTGCGTCACCTCTCAACTTCAAACTGCCTCAATTTTGCTCCCGCATCTATACTCCTCAACGTCTCGAAGCGGATGCGTTTCTACTGGACTGGAGGAATCAGTTCCTTTATGCTTTTCCTCCGTTTCCTCTGATTCTCAAGACTCTAGTCAAGTTGAAATCAGACCGGGCCACCATGATTCTGATAGCTCCTCGGTGGCCCAGGCAACCTTGGTTCTCCCTTCTACTTCAACTCAGCACCAGGGAGCCCCTACTTCTACCAATATTTCCTTCTCTACTCACGCAGAATCAAGGATCTTTGCTTCATCCCAATCTACAGTCTCTACATTTGACAGCTTGGTACCTTTCTCTGTAACAGACTTTTCTCAATTCTCTCCATCTGTACAAGATATTTTACTTGCTTCCAGAAAACCATCCACTAGGCAATGTTATGGTCAAAAGTGGACAAGATTTTCTGCTTGGTGTTCTACACATAATTTACCACCCAGATCTGCTTCATTGACATCAGTTCTGGACTATTTACTTCATTTATCACAATCTGGACTTCAGACTACATCTATCCGAGTCCATCTTAGTGCTATAGCTGCTTTTCATCAACCTTTGGAGGGCAAATCCCTTTCTGCACATCCCATGATTTCTCGTTTTATGAAAGGACTTCTCAATCTACATCCTCCTCTTAAACCACCTCCTGTGGTTTGGGATCTCAATGTTGTTTTAGCTCAACTTATGAAATCTCCTTTTGAACCACTTGACAAAGCTCATCTCAAGTATCTCACTTGGAAAGCTGTGTTCCTGATTGCTCTCACTTCTGCTCGTCGTGTCAGTGAGTTACAAGCGTTAGTGGCTGATCCACCTTTCACAGTTTTTCACCATGACAAGGTTGTTCTCCGTACTCATCCTAAATTCTTGCCTAAAGTCGTTTCAGAATTTCACATCAATCAGTCTATTGTTCTACCTGTATTTTTTCCAAAGCCTCACTCTCACCCAGGAGAGGCGGCGCTTCATACTTTGGACTGTAAACGTGCTTTGGCTTTTTACCTGCAACGCACTCAGATTCACAGAACGTCTCCTCAACTTTTCATATCCTTTGATCCAAACAGGTTGGGTCGTCCTATATCGAAGCGTACCATCTCCAACTGGATGGCTGCTTGCATTTCTTTTTGTTATGCTCAGGCTGGTCTTCCTCTACAAGGTCGAGTGACGGGCCATAAAGTTAGAGCTATGGCGGCATCTGTAGCTTTCCTCCGATCAACTCCTATTGAGGAAATCTGCAAGGCTGCCACTTGGTCCTCGGTTCATACTTTCACCTCTCATTATTGTCTGGATACTTTATCCAGGAGGGATGGCCATTTTGGCCAATCTGTTTTGCATAATCTTTTTTCGTAAATTGCCAACTTCCCTCCATCCCTTTTTACTTAGCTTGGAGGTCACCCATATGTGGGAATATGCTGCCTGCTTGTCCTGGGATAAAGCACAGTTACTTACCGTAACAGTTGTTATCCAGGGACAGCAGGCAGATATTCCCACAACCCTCCCACCTCCCCTGGTTGGCTTCTTGGCTAGGTATCTGAACTGAGGATCCTCTCAGGAGATGCGCCCCCTAGTTCGGGCGGGAAGGCACGCGCGCAGGCGCGGGGCAACACTCGAAAGTTCGAGATCTTCAAGCAAGTTTGCTTTCGAGGCTGTCCGCTGCGGGGCTCCGTCGGTGACGTCACCCATATGTGGGAATATCTGCCTGCTGTCCCTGGATAACAACTGTTACGGTAAGTAACTGTGCTTTTCTGGTGTCTGCAGCAGCCACTCTCTCCTCCTCTCCCTATTGGCTAAGGCTCTTAACATTTGCATCTCCTCTTCCTATAGGCTAAGGCTCTTTACACCTGCATTGTGATGTCATAGAACTTTCTGATTATAGAAACATAGAAACATGATGGCAGATAAAGGCCAAATGACCCATCATAGAAACATAGAAGATGACGGCAGAAAAGCCCATCAAGTCTGCCCACTCTGCTTACCCACCCCCTGTCTATGCCCTAATGACCCAATTTCCTTATCTTGACCCTCGTAGGGATCCCACATGGGTATCCCATTTCTTCTTAAAGTCTGCCTCGATCACCTGCACTGGAAGCTTGTTCCAATGATCAACCACTCTCTCTGTGAAGAAATACTTTCTGGTGTCGCCATGAAATTTTCCGCCCCTGAGTTTGAGCGGGTGCCCTCTTGTGGCCGAGAGTCCCTTGAGAAAGAAAATATCATCTTCCACTTCGACACGTCCCGTGAGGTACTTAAATGCTTCGATCATGTCTCCCCTCTCCCTACGTTCCTCGAGAGTGTAGAGGCGCCCAAGAAATAGGCCAGCTCTAGGCACAACTAAAAGTGAGGCACCTAGCTGAGCGCTTAAGAGCAGCGATTCTGTAAGAAGATGACTAACACGTAGCCACGCCCACGCCTAACGTGCATAGCGCCGTTTTTTGAAGGCCGCCTAAATTTTTAGAGGCGCCTTGTTGCAGAATCGCGCTTTCTTGATAGGCGCCTAGGTTTCAATCAGTGCTGATTCAAAAGCTTAATTGAGCTTGCTATTCAGTTTAGATAGGCGCCTATCTAGGCGAGGGCCTCCGAAATAGGTGCCTAACTTTAGGCGCTGGTTACAGAATTTGGACCCTAGTCTCCACTTGGGGCCGCTTTTACTAAGCTGCGATAGGGCTTTAACTTGCGGAATAGCACGCGCTACAATGCCGCGCACCCTAGACGCTAATGCCAGCATTGAGCTAGCGTTAGTTCTAGCCACGTAGCGCGGGGTTAGCGCACGCTACAAAATGCTGGCACACCTTAGTAAAAGGAGCCCTTAGTCTAGCGAGTTTCCAAATTTTTTCATAAACTACTTTTGCTACGATACAAAAAAAAAAAACTGGAAACTCGCTGGACTAAGTGTATCGCGTTGTCTAACTTGGTTTTTTTTTTTAGCAAACTTTTATTTTTTTTTTCTTAATTCTTTATTCATTTTCAAAAATGCATTAAGTGTTAAATATATTCATTCATATTAACAATAAATACATCACTTATAAACAATCATTGATATATTTCATAAATTCTTATCCCTTCCCCTTTCCCATCCCTCCCTCCCAAACTTTTCAAACCACCCTCGTATATTGATAAGAACTGAAAACTTCATGGTTTGTGCGTCTCCATTGCCCCGTGTGATTTCATGTCTCCGTGTTTGGGATTTTCAATAGGGACAATCCTTAATCTTCCTATAAATTTATGAATCATGTGTAATCCAGCAGCTGAAGCTTCTATTCTTGCCCTCTGCTCCCAGTCCCATTCTATACATGGCTGGAGAAGACTACTAGCGACCTCTAGTGACTAAGCAGGAGAATTTTAATCAAACACTGACCCTGATGATTGATCCTCAGTACTTTCGTTTCATCCAGTGGAGCAAGTTTTTAACTCAGAAAAATGATTGGAGTAACCTGAATACTTCACAGAAAAGATGGTGAATGCATGGAATGGCTTTCCGGTGGAGGTGGTGGAGACAAAGACTGTATCTGATTTCAAGAAAGTACGGGACAAGTACACTGGATATTTAGAAAGAAGGGATAGTAGATGGCATGGATGGGTAGACTGGATAGGCCATATGGTCTTTATCTGTCTTCATTTTTTCATTTTCTTTGTTTTTCTCTTGTGAGCCTATGCACAGTGATATCAGAGACAGTTTGTATTTACCATATTTTTCTTTCTATAAGACACACCCAGACCATAAGATGCACCCAGCCGTAGAGGAGAAAAACCAAGAAAAAAAAATTTGGTTCAGAATTTTTTTTCTTGGTTTTTCCTCCTCTACACGTAGGTGCGTCTGGTGGTCTGGTGCTGGGAAGCCTGCAGCCCGCAGCCCCCCCGGTACCTTTTATTAACTGGTGTAGTCGGTGCTGGATGGCTGCCTTTCTCCCTGCAGAGCAGCACATAAGGCAGGAGCACCCTTTGCGCTTCCTGCCTGGTCCCGTTCCACTCCGTGATTGTCTTGCCATCAGTTCTCGCGAATCGCAAGATCTGACGGCAAGCCAATCATGGAGCGAAGCGGGACCAGGCAGGAAGCGCAAAGGTCATGCTCCTGCCTTATGCGCCCCTCTGCAGGGAGAAAAGCAGCCGTGCAGCACTGACCACATAGTAACATAGTAGATGACGGCAGATAAAGACCCGAATGGTCCATCCAGTCTGCCCAACCTGATTCAATTTAAAATTTTTTTTTTTTTTTTTTTTCTTAGCTATTTCTGGGCGAGAATCCAAAGCTTTACCCGGTACTGTGCTTGGGTTCCAACTGCCGAAATCTCTGTTAAGACTTACTCCAGCCCATCTACACCCTCCCAGCCATTGAAGTCCTCCCCTGCCCATCCTCCTCCAAACAGCCATGCACAGACACAGACCGTACAAGTCTGCCCAGTAACTGGCCACGCCAGTTAAAAAAAAGGTACCGTGGAGGGGAGAGGTGTACTCGCTCCATAAGATGCACCCACTTTTCAGGGGTGGAAAAGTGCATATTATGGAGCAAAAACTACAGTATTTTATTTATTTAAACAATTTCTATACTGTTTAAACCTAAACGGTTTACATCATTTTACATACATAATTCTATAAAACAAATAAAAATAATCATGAACAAATAATCCTCAGAAGGTCAGCAGTGAAGAAAGGAGAGCCAGAAAAGGCTTATACAGAGAGAGGCCTACTAAAGTTTTCCAAAAATCAGCATGCATGGAGAATCGATATCTGAAAAAAAATGCATTTACGAATAACTGCGTTTGAAGTCATTTCCTGAAGTTGCCCTTATCACAACATCTTCGTAATTGACTCAACAAGTTAATTCCACAGTTTAACCCCTGCACAACAGAAAGTCTCAACATATTTTGGATTAGCATTTGCTTTTAGTAAAGCTGAGTTTTCAGTCATGTCCTAAACCTACAGAGGCAATGGGGGTAAATCCAGGATCGGCACATGGGATCGGCACATGGGATCTCTTCACAGGGCAAAGGTAGGGGAGGGACATTAAGGTGGGCAGACTAGATGGGCCGTGGGCCCTTATCTGCCGTCTATTTCTATGTTTCTATGTAACTCAGTCCGTCCCTTGTAGAATGGAACTCATGGACAACCTCATCGCGAGATCTCCTACGCAGAGATGCCAAGTTACCCAGGTCCAGGCTAGAAGGTTTGGGACAGTTCTGTCACCCCAACAGTAATTTCAATGGGCAGGATCAGGCACTATGAATCCCACAATACTTTGGGATATAAGTTTAAAATCAGGACTGGCTAAAAAGTCTCCAGCCAGCTTGGACCTGGGTAACTTGGCATCACTGCCTATATCAGATCTCTGTTTTCTCTTTAAGATACAGACTATCTCTTCCTTTTTTTTTTTTTTTTTTGAGGGGGGATGGGGACAATGGGAAATCCATTGGGATGGTAACAATATAGTAAGGACGGAGTAGATCCTATGAACACCTCTACTTGGTTCACCTGCTACAAGCACATCATCAAAACATTCTTTTTTGGTTGCAGGATAAACAATGGAAGAATTGTAGAATGGAACTAAGCTTTGGTTTTGAAGATGGTTTAATATTTTTACATAGTTTGAAGTGATAGGCTGTGAGAACATTATGAACTTTGATAGATAGGGCGGCCATGTCAATAACAAGAATGTGGTTTTCTTGCGTATTTAACAAAGAAATGCCTATTGTTTTATGTTAAATTTTAACAAGTATAGGACACATTTTATGTTTTCTTTGAATTTACAAGATCTTTTAAATGTGGGTTGGATACGGGGATTGGAAAGAAGAAACAATGGGATGGTAGTTACAGTGACATAGTGAGTGTAGGAGGCAGCCAGGATGGTGGTGCCCCCCGTACTCTCCTCTCTGCTCCTTTCCCACCCCTACACTACACTCATGCCATCCCTCCCCCCACCTCATATCTCTTTAAATCTTCTCCAGTGCAAGCAACTTCTCCGGCCTGCTGCTCGTGCTGGTGTTGGCTTTCCCTCTGACATCACTTCCTGGCCCTGCAACCCGGAAGTGATTTCAGAGGAGAGCCAGGTCAGCAACAGAAGCAGGCCGGAGAAGTTGCTTGCACTGGTGAAGATTTAAAGAGGTAAGGGGGGTGGGGAAGAAAGGAGGGCACAAGTGTAACATGGAGGGGCAGAGAGGTACCAGCAATCCCACCAAAATGGTGCCCGGGGTGGTCCACCCCCCCCCCCCCCCATATGCCACTGGGTAGCAATATGATAGGGATAGGGTGAGGATGGAAAAGAATTGACTGGGGAAGGGTTGTGGGTGGGGACCAGAATATGTTCTCCTGCACACCTTTAGTCAGAAAGTTCCTATTTTTGTACAGTACCATCTTCTTGTCCAAGTTCCCCACTTTAGAGCAAACGAGGGCCTTTGCCTTGACATTTCTGTGTCTGCTGGCATGCAGAAAGCTCGGAAAAGTGCAGCCCTTAGGAGAAAGGGTGACTTTGTCTTTCACTTTCTTCTCAGTGTCTTCCTGTCCTCATTAGTGACTGACGATGTCTATTGCAAAAGTAATGATGGGAAAACCGAGACAGAGAATAACAGGCAGTCGGCTTACAGCAGGGCAGGAAGATAGCAGAGGTCCTCAGCAGTGTCATGCCCACAAAGGGCATTACTTAGAATCCCTTATAGTGCCTGACAGTAATTAAGTAGGTGCCATGTAGAAAGACTAATGTATTCTCCAGATTTAGCAGTGAGGCTTGTTAGTGCTACTGGGGGAAACAAATTCCTGTGCATTGCAAGATAGAAACCATGGGATGGAAGAATAATGGTAATTTATTTATTTTTCTAGCCCATCCTCCCCAGGAGCCCGGAAAGGGTTAAAACGATACATTACATTAGTTTCTTTTATTCCAACCAATACCTTGCGGTTCTAGGCAGATTACAAAAGGAAAAGATTCTGGTCATTTCCAGAAGATTACAGGGAAGCTTTTGGTTGTAACATTTGGAGTCTGGTGATGGAGTGAGGATAATTGGTTGTATCAAGAGTTTGTCTTGACATACTTCTTGAACAACCTGGTTTTTATGTCCCTCCTGAAGATTCTGTAGTGCTGAATTCAGTAAATTGGAGATGTGGCTGTCTAGTATTGCTGCTTACGTGGCGAGTAGTCTGTCATGTATTTTTGTACGCCGAATGCCTTTGATTGGGGAGTCACAATGTTTTCAAGACATACAATTTAGGGTACATACACATTATTTTGACTTAGGATAATGCATACGAATAAGGGTACATTTACGTTATATTGGCATAGGACAGGGTATATTCACATTATACTAGAGCATGTGATGCAGGATATAGTGACATAATCTTGATATGTTGGCGGCATAACATACTATGCTCAACGAGTACTCAGTCTAAGTGTACAGTGGTGCAACCATAATGTGTTGAGGTGTCAAGTTGGTGTATTGTCTCATATATTTGAGTCAAGGGTTAGGATTGACAGCGGTACATTCTGATTTCCAGTTTTTGTTTATACTGTCAAGGCCTGGTCATTGAGGTCTCAAAGCTGGTATGCATTGGTTAGAGCAGTGGTTCCCAACCCTGTCCTGGAGGACCACCAGGCCAATCGGGTTTTCAGGTTAGCCCTAATGAATATGCATGGAGCAGATTTGCATGCGTCTCACTTCCATTATATGCAAATCTCGCTCATGTATATTCATTAGGGCTAGCCTGAAAACCCGATTGGCCTGGTGGTCATCCAGGACAGGGTTGGAAACCACTGGGTTAGAGAACAATATGATTTTTATTGCTTTCCAGAAATGTAGAAGGCTATCTAAGGCTCATATGTCTAGGGTGGGGGGGGGGGGGAGCTGGTTCCAGTTTTGCTATACTGTAAGAGAAAGATCTAGATATATTTAATCCAGCTAGTTATAGGCTAGAGTGGATAGTTTTAGAGCAATTGGTCTCGTATATCAAGTCAACAAAGGTTCTAAATCCAAGACAGGCAGACCTAGTCGCTCGTTGAGATCTTTAAATGACAATAGAGTAACTGTTCCCCATATCTCAAAGGCTCACCTTGCCTCAACCAGAAATGGTGCATTTTTCTACTTGGTTCCAATATTGTGGAACAATTTACCAGTAGAGTTAAGGAAGGAAGAATCATTTCAAAATTTTAAGAGACATCCAAAAGCACTTTTTTTTTTTTTTTTGCAAATGGCTCTTCCGAATTGAATAATGGAATGGGGACCGCAATCTGCCTTCATTTGTACTGATTCGTGTTGATTTGGGTTTATGTATTTCATATAACAGTTTTAGTGGATATGTTTTAGAAATGTTCATTTCTTTGATGCTCTCAAGCTCTGCCAGTGACGGATCTGTGAAGTATGCTTTGGAGTTGTATTAAGACCTGCACTAAAATATGTCTGTTTGCTATTAGGCCGCTTCAGAGACTTTTCTCTCAAATTTGTTTTATTTTATTTTTAATCTTCTTTCATTATTTCTATTTTCTATCTCTTTGATTTTTGATCTTGGAAATGTATTACATATTTTTATTTTAATCAACTACTTTAGCTAGATTGTGAGTCTTCGGGACAGATAGGGTCGTTTTTCTCAAGTACCTAATTTTATTTTAGTTTGATACATTGTAAACCGCTTAGGTCAATAAAATGCAGGAGCTGTAGATCAACTCTTAAGTAAACATCATCTCCGAGCAGTTTCAAGTTGGAGTTGGTGGGCTGGTGGGATGTTTAGTAGGCGTTCTTGCTGCGATCGGAGTGGTTTACCATGGCATGCTGGCATAGAACATGAATGCTGGAACAGACTAGAGTAGAAATTCAACATCCAGAGACACGTCATCCAGAGACACATTTCCACTCTGCCCATCACCTGTTTTCTTGGCTTTTCATGCTAAAAGTCTAAATTGTGTATGTAATTACCAGAACAGATAACCAACCAGGGTTTTATCTCATGGGACAAATGATCGAACATTGGTATGTTATACTTTGTGTGCTTTTGCGAAACCAAACTAGATTCCATCTCTTCAGACTCCAGACCTTAATACCTGTATCTCAGAGGATAGTATGCTGGAATGCTTCAGTTTTCATCCCTCGTAATCCACCCTTTTCAGTAATTGCAAGTTCCCATTGTCAAGAGCTTATAAACAGGGGACAGGGCGAGTGCCCCACAGCTCTGGTTCTTCTAGCTGCTAATCCGATATTGTTTTCAGGGTTCAATTCTGGTTGCCACATCTTGAAAAAGATACAGTGGGACTTGAAAAAGTACATAGAAGGGTGGCCAGAATGATAAAGGGGTTAGATGACTCTCTTATGAGGAAAGGCTAAAGAGGTTGGGCTCTCCAGCTTACAGAAGATATGACTAGAGGGAAATATGACAGAGAGCTATAAAATCCTGACTGGAATGCAACAGCAATATGTGAATGAGGTGTTTAATCTTCCAAAAAGTACAAAGACTCGGGGACATGCCATGCTGTTACTAAAGAGTACATTTAAAACAAATCAGAGAAGATATTTTTTCATGCAACACATAATTAAGCTCTGGAATTAGTTGCTGGAGGATGTGATAAAAACAGTTAGCATATCCGGGTTCTTTTTTTTTTTATATATATATCATGTTTATTGAGGTCATCCAGAGTAACACAGGGCATACAAAAAGTACATATCCGGGTTCTAAAAAAAAAAAATGAACACATTCCTGGAGGTAAAGTCCAAAAACTGCTAGTCACATAGACCTGGGGAAAGTCATTGCTTTTCTCTGGGGTTGGTAGCATAGAATGTTGCTACTTGTGACCTGGATTGGCTACTGTTGAAAGCAGGATACTGGACTAGATTGACCTTTGGTAAGAAGACCCATAAGAATTGCCACTGCTGAGTCAAACCAGTGGTTTGTCGTGCCTAGCAATCCGCTCACGCAGCGGCCCTCTGGTCAAAGGCCAGTGCCCTGAGACTAGCCCTACCTGGGTATATTCCGGTTCAGCAGGAACTTGTCTAACTTTGTCTTGAATCCCTGGAGGGTGTTTCCCTCTCTTTGAATCCCTGGAGGGTGTTTTCCCCTATGAGACTCCAGGAGAGCGTTCCAGTTTTCTACCACTCTCTGGGTGAAGAAGAACTTCCTTACATTGAATCCCTGGAGGGTGTTTTCCCCTATGACAGACTCCGGGAGAGCGTTCCAGTTTTCTACCACTCTCTGGGTGAAGAAGAACTTCCTTACATTGAATCCCTGGAGGGTGTTTTCCCCTATAACAGCCTCCGGAAGAGCGTTCCAGTTTTCTACCACTCTCTGGGTGAAGAAGAACTTCCTTACGTTTGTACGGAATCTATCCCCTTTTAACTTTAGAGAGTGCCCTCTCGTTCTCTCTACCTTGGAGAGGGTGAACAACCTGTCCTTATCTACTAAGTCTATTCCCTTCAGTACCTTGAATATTTCGATCATGTCTCCTCTCAGTCTCTTCTTTTCAAGGGAGAAGAGGCCCAGTTTCTCTAATCTCTCATTGTATGGCAACTACATGAGAACATAAGAATTGCCGCTGCTGGCAGTGATCCATCATGCCCAGCAGTCTGCTCCCACGGCGGTCCTTAGATCAAAGACCAGTGCCCTAACTGAGTCTAGCCTGGTTCAGCAGGAACTTGTCTAACTTTGCCTTGAATCCCTGGAGGGTGTTTTCCCCTATAACAGCCTCCGGAAGAGCGTTCCAGTTTTCTACCACTCTGGATGAAGAAGAACTTCCTTACGTTTGTACGGAATCTATCCCCTTTCAATTTTAGAGAGTGCCCTCTCGTTCTCCCTACCTTGGAGAGGGTGAACAACCTGTCCTTATCTACTAAGTCTATTCCCTTCAGTACTTTGAATATTTCAATCATGTCCTCTCTCAATCTCCTCTGCTCAAGGGAGAAGAGGCCCAGTTTCTCTAATCTTTAATCTGCCAATTCTTTATTATGCTGTATGATCTAATGGCTAATGACTTCCTTGATTGTGGGAGTTAACTTCAGTCTGCAATATAAACTTGTGTGGGCAAGGAAGCCAAATCAGACGGAAACAGTGATATTGTAATAAATATTATTGCTTTCCAATGCTAACTGGTCTAAGAACAATTAAACAAAATTATAAAGGCTCTTATAAAATGAACATTTAGAACTGAAGCTTGTTTGCATTAATTGGGCTTATAATCAAATGTTGTGGCAGGAAGTTAGTCAGCTGATGGAGCTATCAGAAGTCAATTACCTTTTGTTAATTTAGCTAGCTATTTTTGGGAATCAGTGTACGGTACATTACTGATCACTGTTTCCGATGTCCACTTCATTCTGGATCTTCTTCGCCTCTGTTTTTCTGTCCGTTTCCTTATTTTGTGAGTGAACCATCTATGGCTTTAAATGTATTATTCATCCCCCCCCCCATCAAAATAATAGAAAACATAGCAACATAGAAACATGATGGCAGATAAAGGCCAAATGGCCCATCTAGTCTGCCCATCCGCAGTAACCATTATCTCTTTCTTTGTCCGAGAGATCCCATGTGCCTATCCCAGATCCTTTTGAATTCAATAGAAGCATGTTGGCAGATAAAGTCTTGATCATTGGAGTGACTCATTTCACAAATGGTTGAGGAAAAGTATATTTGATCAGACTGTCCAAAATCTTTAAAAAAAAAATGGTAGGGCTGGACACCAGCAGTTGAACAAGGAGAGCAAACTGATTCTAAGACTGGAGATCAAAAACCGAAGGAGAGAGTAGGGAGCAATGCTGAAACAGGAGCAGCCATAGCATAAGAACATATTGTGCTTAGGTTAAGTCTTAGATTCTGCCGAATTCTGACAAATCAGAGCTCAAGGAAGGTTACAAATACTACATAGAGATACTATGTAGGCTAAAAACACTAACAGACCATCACTTAACTTATAGTGAGTCTGTTGTCTTCACCTCTCACTATAAGTTAAGTGACGGTCTGTTAGTGGAAAATAATGTCATGAAAAAAATGTTACTGAGATTAATAGGAGACTAATACAAAGAATACTGAGATAAATAGGAGATAAATAGAAAGAATTAATAAAGGCTGGACCGATGAAGCATAAAGCAACCGGTGTTATATACCCAACTGCAGTCTGAAGGTCCATACATATGAGAAATACACCCTTCAAGGGTGATTGAATTTATTATTTGTCAGTCCTTGAAGTTAGACTTATCAAGACAAACCAGTATATGATCTCAGTGTGTAAAGACAGCGATAGGAGGAAACCTCCAGCGCTTTCCAGAAAGGCAAGGGTAATATAACCCCTGCCCGCACCCCATCACTGGATACCTCACGTGTGCTTAACTCAAATTAAAGTGCAATAACACAAAATAATGTGAAACTTTCTACCACACACAGGTGCTATAGCAAGCGGGAGAACCCGCTGCAAGAACTCCCCAGCCCGCTCAAAAATGAGAACAGAACTTGGCTTGATGGTAAATTCAATCGTCCATAATCCCACAGGAAACAAGAGTCAGAAAGCATCCTCAGTTGCCCTGCAGGAATTCAATTTCCCCGTCCCTGTGCGTTTTGTCCCTGTCCCATTCCTGTAAGCTCTGCCTTAGCCGCACAAGCCTTTAAACACTTATGATTTTAAAGCATTTGAGGCTTGTGCAGATGAGGACAGAGCTTGCAGAAATCGGGTAGGGGCAGGGAAAAAGAGTTCTTGTGGGAATGGGGAAAAATTTGTCCCCATGTAATTCTCTACTTCCAACTAGAGAGTTGCGCGGGGACAGAAATCCCACCCGTCCCCACCCATCCCTGTGAGGAATCCCACCTGTCCCCGCGAGGAATCCCTCCATCTCCACCCGTCCTCGCGAGGAATCCCTTCCGTCCCCGCCCATCCCTATAAACTTCAGAAATAGTTATTTCATTTAATTATGCTACTGAATTAAAGGCTCTGGTAGAAACCCATTTACAAATAAGCAAAAAGACTTTATTAATTTGGAAATATTAATTGGGAAGAATACATACTTTGTAAACAGGTTTCTACTAGAGCCTCTAATGTTTATAAATTTTTATCAACACAACTAATATACTACTTTATCCTGAAGCAAAAAAAGAAATAGAATTTTTTTCCTACCTTTGTTGTCTGGTTTCTGCTTTCCTCATGTTTTCATTCAATTCCTTCCATCCACTATCTCTCTTCTCTCTTTGTCTTCCATTTGCTCTGTTACTGTGCCTCTCCCCTTCTCCCCCCTTCCAAATTGGTCTGGCATCCATCTTCTTCCCTCCGCTCCCCCCATAGTCTGGCATTTCTGTCTTCTTCCCTGCCAGCGTCTTCTCCCCACTCTCTCTTCCCCATTTCCTTTTAGCATCCTTCTCCCCCCCATCTTCTCCATGTCCTGTCAGCGTCCTACTCCCTCCTCTGTCTTCCACATGTGCTTTCAGTGTCCTTCTTCCCCCTCTGTCTTCCCCATGTCCTTTCAGCGTCCTTCTCCCCCCGTCTTTCCCATGTCCTTTCAGTGTCCTTGTCCCCCTCTGTCTTCCCCATGTCCTTTCAGCGTCCTTCTCCCCCCCAGTCTTCCCCATGTCCTTTCAGCGTCCTTCTCCCCCTCTGTCTTCCCCATGTCCCCATGTTGTAACCTCTCCTCAAAATTGAATTAGTCACCGCCTTTAATTGTAATCCTCTTCCTGGAAATGTCCAGTTATCTTTTTAATGTAATTCGCTTAGAACTGCAAGGTACAGGCGGAATAGAAGTCAGTAATGTAATGTAATGTCTTTTCAGTGTCCTTCCCCCCCCCCCCCCCGTCTTCCCCATGTCCTTTCAGCATCCTTCTCCCTGCCCCCGTCTTCCCCATATGCTTTCAGCGTCCTTCTCCACCCCTTTGTCTTCCCCATGTGCTTTCAGCGTCCTTCTCCACCCCTTTGTCTTCCCCAGTGCTTTCAGCGTCCTTCTCCCCCCAGTTTTATCCATTTCCCTTAAGCATATTTTCCTCTCCACTCCACCTTTCCTCCCTTTCTCTCTCCCTGCCCCTTACCTTCGTGGCGCTTCCCCGCCCGCCCGACACCAGAACAGGTCCGGTCCGACAAACCTCCCTGCCCTGAAGCCGCGAATCTAAATTACCTTCTTACAGTAGCTGGAGTATTGAAGCTGCTGTAAGAAGGTAATTTAGATTCGCAGCTACAGGGCAGGGAGGCTTGTCGGACCGGGCCTTTTGTCGGTCGGTCAGGGGAAGCGCCACAAAGGTAAGGGGACTTGGCCGGCTGTGCACCCCCCCCCCCCTAAGGCTGCACCCGGGGCGGACCGCCCTCCCCTTGGTATGCCACTGCCTTTCCCTACCTACCCTGCCATTGGCACTTCAGCCGACTGGAAGTCTTCCCAATGTCATCGCTGATGTCGGAGGAAGGGAGGGCTTTGCTTAAGCCCTCCCTCAGATGTCAGCGCTGACATCGTGGAAGACTTCCGATCGGCTGTGTGCTGCGGCAGGGCAGGAAAGGAGAAGACGAGCCTCGCGAGTACATCCAACCCCGCAGGAACCCTGCGACCCTAGGGGGCATCCCCACAGGATCCCCGTGACCCGAAGGGGGAACCCGCGGGATTCTCGTTGTCCCCATTCCCGTGCAGCTCTCTACTTCCAACCTCAATATCTCAATCTCTCTCCTTATACACCTCCCAGAGAACTTCGTTCTTCAAATCAGCTGCTCTTAGCTGTATTTTTCTCCTCCACTGCCAATTCCAGACTTTAGTTCCTTTCATCTAGCTGCACCCTATGCCTAGAATAAACTACCTGAGTTTGTCTGCCACGCCCCTTCCCTTGTTTAAAAGCTGACTGAAAACCCACCTTTTTGATGTAGCCTTCAGTCCAAATCCCTACTCCCCATTGCCCCAACCAGCAGATTAACCATTCCCTCTAACTGCATCCATGGCATCCTGTTTGTCTGTTCAGACTGTAAGCTCCTTTAAGCATAGACTGTCTGTTTTGTGACTCTGTACAGTGCTGCATACATCTGGTAGTACTATAGAAATAATTAATTGTAATAGTAATTTAGTAAAAGGATCCCAGCATGAGTACCTGAGGCAATGTCTTGGCTACAGTCACAGAGTGTGTCAGTGGTAGAAACATGGTTTGTACACTGGCTTCTCAGTTCCTTGACCTAATCCCTAGGCCACATTCTTCAATTTACTGGGGAAAAAAATAAAGAGGAAGTTAGCAAAAAAAGTCCCCTCAGAAACCCTCATCCAATTCAGAGAAATGACGGCCGTGAAGTATTTGAGAGAGGAGCAGGCTGAAGTTGTAAAGAAAAGAAGAAAGTAGAGACAACTTATTTCTTGGAGGGACAACAATCCAAAGCTAGGTAGAAGCTCTGGGACTGTGAAGTAGGTTTTAGTGCAACTTGGAGGTAGTGAGGCACCCAAGAGGTTTAAGGGCCTGTTGAGTTCTGCTACTCTCGTAAATATGAGAAATCAAACACAGAAGGATGAAGGAGGGTATCGGTGTGATCTACTATTCATCACACCAAACTGCTCTATCAATAGCTCAAGAACCGTATCTTAAGCACATCATTTACCTTCAATCGATACTCCACTAGAACAGTAAATAATGTATCGATAGAAACCCCATGCTCTCATATATAGATTTTTCTACCAAGTCATACCCAGAAGCATATTTTCCTTAACCAGCATACTCAAGTTCTGTCTTCATATTGAGATTAGCTGAGATAGCCCTTACTCTGAATTATTTTGTGTTTTAGAACCATTTTATCAAAAGATCAACTATAGAGCTAGGGCACCCACGATAACTCCCAAACTTGGCTATCATAGGAGGCTGGTCATTTGAATCCAATCAAGTTCGAAGCTTTTCAAACAAATCGGTCTATAGCAAAATGCCACAATCAGGACCCTGCCTTGCAGGCAACACCTCAGTCCAGCAGAAAGGCACTGGCCACGAACTGCACCAAGAGGGAAATAAAGGTAAGAAATTTGTAAGAGCAAAACAAAAATATCCTTATCTTATTTGAATCCTAAAGTTTGATTTGTTGGGTTTTTTTTTTTTAAGATTAAGGCCTAACTTCCAGGACTGCACAGACTTACCACATCTACCATCTGCTAAAGTCTGAGAACAGACTGACTCTAGGGGGGACTGCACAGCCCCCTTGATGGTAGCATAGAAGTCAGTAGCTCTCAGTCTCCATCTGCTGGTAGATGTGCATAACCCATTTGTTTGTGCCAGTCAGGAGGAATGTTACAGAAGTTTTATCCTGTGGAAGGGCACCGACAAAAGGCTCACAGAGTTCAAGAGATATGAGGGTAAATCAAAACATAACAGGTAAAATATATTTAACAGCTTTAATAGAAGTTAACTGATAGGTTAATGAATTTTGAAAAATTGTTATGGATGATTATAGATATTTTATGTATGGGCATTGTGATTGTTTAGGGGGAGGGGGATTAATTCTGAAATGGACATTACAAGAATATTAAGTGTGATATTTGAGTATAAAATGTTATATTTACTGTTACACTTATTGTAAGTATTGAAAATAATAAAGAAGTGGAAAAAAAAAAAGAAGTTAACAGAGCAATTGAACATACCACTTTTCCACATAATCCCCATGCAGGATGACACATTTATTGCATCATTCAACTAGCTTCTGCATTCCTGTAGCGAAGTTTTTCAGCTGCTCCTGAAGCCAGGTGAGCTCCACTTTTTTTACTTCATCATCAGAGATTAATCCGTGACCTCCACAGCGTCACAGTGGACAAAAGATGTCACCCTTCCAGACTAGCCCAGATAAATAAGCAGCGGCATTTAATAAGGGCAAGAAAGGCACAACTATTGCCAATACACCAAAAGCCACATCTAACCTGTAGTGCTACACAAAAGAATTCAGTAACCAAATGGCTTCCCAGCAAGTATCCTGTGGTGGCACCAGGTTAGCTCTTCCAAAAATGCCATTTGATTCCTAGTGGAGTGCTCCCTCAGAACGGGAGACACCAACTGACCCTGTCCACTATAAGCTGAAGCTAGATTCCTTAATCCATTAGGCCACCTTTCTTTTTCTAAATCCTGCAAATAAAACAAACAGCTGAAATACCCACTGAAATTCCAATTGTTGCAGTTTTTCGGGTCTTGCTGCCTCTTGGTGGGTAGATCCAATGTTTCAGCCATCATGTTGTGGTTTTTTCCAGGGTGTGAAGGGAGGTCTGCAGTTTGTCTTTATATATAGTAGGGCTTGAGGTGATTAAGGCAGTAAAGTGTGTTGGTCACCAATTTGAATTCTGGCGGGAAAATAAATTGTCTTCTGTATGTATCTAGATGTATTTAGATGTACAACATGCATAAATTGTCTTCTGTATGTATTCTGTATTTAGATGTACAACATGCATTGTACATCTAAATGATGGAGATGAGAGTTGCACCTCCCAAAGATTAGGATTGTGACTGATTAATGTAGAATGAGGATATAGCACATTAGAAATGATGGCAAAGGCCTAATCATTGCCTTCTTCTGAGTTATTGTCCTGACAAGGTCTGCAACTCTGAAATCCTGAGCAAGTACCCACTAGACACCATTTTCAGGATCAAATCTTTCGATAGTTTCCCTAAGTGGCTCAAAAGGTACCTTCCTCAACACTGAAAGACCCAGGGAGGGCTGGACTCTCTGTGGTAGGCACTTCAACCTTATTCCTTCTCCTTGCTTGTCTTCTTGTAGAATTAACTTATCTTTGGATTTTACAATTGATTGTATTCTAATACCTCTCATTTCCTGTCCATGTGAGAAGTGTGTGACTCAATGGCTAGAGCTACAGTCTCAGCACCCTGAGGTTGTGGGTTCAAGCCCTGCCCTGCTCCCTGTGACCCTGGACTTAATCCTTCACTGCCCCAGGTACATTAGATAGATTGTGAGCCCACCGGGACAGATAGCAAAATGCTTGAGTACTTGTATGTAAATCGCTTTGAATGTGGTTGTGTAACTACAAAAAGGTAGTATACAAGTCCCTATCCCTTACCATTGTAGATGAACTGTTGACATTGTGTTTTATCAAAGTAAGTTGGCAATGATGATGATCCCACAGTGGCACCAATGGACAGAGGGGTGTCTTAGAAGCTTCATCTTTTTCAGAAAATGCACATCTGGCTGCGACAGTAATGAGTGATCCTCCACAGACTTCTATAGCATGGCTGCAATCTGTACCTTCAAAACTATGGCCAATCCCTTATCCAAGTCATTCTGCAAGAAGTTCAACAGTCAGAAACAGACAACCAAAAGGGCTCGTCATCATGGCAGCACGCCTCAAATTTACCAAACTCTGCTTCAAGCTAAGGTCAATATATTCCAGAACCTCACCCTCATAACAGCCAAGTCACAAGCAAAATGAAGTTATGTCCAACATCTGAACCAGGAGACCCTCGATTCTCAGCAACACCTGAAGATCTCCCACCTTCGGCTACATGAGGTCTCTGCAGTAAGGTCTTCTTGGGCAAATCAGGACCTACTAATAACACAGGTCAGGTGCTATTGGCAGGGATACGCACAATTGCTCTCCTTGCATGGACAGAGTAGTGGCCACATCTATGCATGCTGACTGACTCTCATTGCAGCTTAGTCTGTGGGGAGTTGCAGGCCTTAGTTGGAGGAGTGTGTGGTGCAGTGGTTGGATCTACAGCCTCAGCACTCTAGGGTTGTGGGTTCAAACCCCGCGCTGCTCCTTGTGACCCTGGGCAAGTCACTTAATCCTCCATAGCCCCAGGTACGTTAGATAGATTGTGAGCCCACCGGGACAGAGAGGGAAAAATGCTTGAGTACCTGATTGTAAAAACCGCTTAGATAACCCTGATAGGCGGTATATAAAATCCTAATAAACTTGTCAAAAAACTTGTCAAAACTCTAGAAAACAAATTGTCCCTGGTCGCCCATACTTTACTTTTTGTCATTGCATTCTAAGATTAGGACTTGATATGAGGGCAGCATTTTCTGATTATCACCACCTTGCTAATGTAGGGAAACCTATCCAAGAATAAAAAATTGTTCATCAGGAAATCATTGCCTTGAAACCAAAACAATGTTTAACAGGTGAAATTTTAAGCAATTTTTATACAGGCAATCCCCGAGTTACAAACACCCAACATAAGTACGACTCGTAATTAAGAATGTGGTCGTGGCTCCATCTGATTTCCCTGAGCAGTATTTCCAGTATCATAGACTCCTACACTTCTCCTGCAGCAGATTCAGGAATGATGCAGGGCCACATAAAGAACAGTGTGTGGTTGTGCATACTGTACCTTAGAGCAGTGTTTCTCAACTCAGACCTGGAGTACCCCCTTGCCAGTCAGGTTTTCTAGATATCCACAATGAATATGCATGAAAGAAATCTGCATATAATGGAGGCCATGTATGCAAATCAAATTTACGCAAATTCTAAGTGGATATCACAAAAACCTGACTAGCAAGGGGGTATTCCAGGACCGAGTTGCGAAACACCGCCTTAGAGGAAACACTGGGAGCAGAGGTAAGCAGCAAGAATCTTAAAATTTACAAGTTCTGAGTTACATACAAATCCAACTTAAGAACAGCTTTAAAAACGTTAACTTGTTCTTAACCCGGTTTGCCATATACCCCTCAATTCACAAGGGTACTATAATCTGATCTTAAAAACAGCAAGATACATCTCATCTATAAGGAGAGAGAAAAAAAAATAATAATAATAATAACAGTTTATATACCGCAATACCATTAAGTTCTATGTGGTTTACAATAGATTAAGCGAGGTACAAATTGATTGAATTTAAGAGGGGGGAAGAGGAGAGTTAATAGGACCGGAAATGCGTTGTTGAGGAGAAAGAGATTAATAGGACAGAGGAATCACTATGGAGGAGAAAGAAGATGAGTGGGTCAGTTGTCTAGATACTTTAGGAACAGTTGAGTTTTTAGACGTTTTCTGAATTCCTCATAAGTAGTGGGCGAAAGCAGTTGATCTAGGAATTTACCTCACAATGCTGCTTGATGTGAAAGAAGGTGTTCATGGTGTCACTATTGTAAATCACTATTGTTAATAGGACCGGAAATGCGTTATTGAGGAGAAAGAAATTAATAGGACAGAGGAATCACTATGGAGGAGAAAGAAGATGAGGGGGGTCAGTTGTCTAGATACTTTAGGAACAGTTGAGTTTTTAGACATTTTCTGAATTCCTCATAAGTAGTGGGCGAAAGCGGTTGATCTAGGTCTTTACCCCACAATGCTGCTTGATGTGAAAGAAAAAATCACATTGTTGAATACAGCAGCTGCACTAGGACTGCTAACTGAAGAGCATTTCAGTGGAAGCATTGTCTTCTAAACTTGTTTAATGACATCACTGAATGTGTCACCGTTATCCACCACCTTCTAATCAGAAAATACTGCCCCCCATACCAACTCTTAGGATACAAGGATAAAGAAAAGGTATAGGTGTCCAGGAAGACTGTTTTTTTTTCATTCTGATTTTGTTAAGTATATTACTTTTGTTTGCAACCTGTGAAGCAAGAAGCCGCTGAAACACTTGCCGATGGAGAATTCAGTAACTGAAGAACAAAGAAACACAAGAGGAGTTGGATTTGATTTAAAACAAATGCCACACGTCAATACAGCAAGAGCTGGCTCAGCAATACTCAAGCATGCTGGTCAAAGGAAGGAATAGGCTTTCACTGAGTTTTAGTTTTGTGGGTATTGGTAAGACTCAATAGAAGGAATCTATGCCTAGGGACAAATGGGCTTTCCCTATACATAATTATTCGCCATGCTAGTAGGCTGACTTATGGTAAACAATGGGTTGAGAAGGTTTTGAAGCTGTTGCTAATAGTAGCTAAACAGTAATTCACACAATATTCTCCCTTTTTAGTTCTGTATGATGTTTGATTTTCATATTTGCCTATGATAGTAAGAGTGAATGCAATAAGCAGCACTTCGCATTAAAACTATATACAAATAAGAACATAAGAAATGCCTTCACCGGATCAGACCGAGGTCCATCAAGTCCGGCGATCCGCTCACGCGGCGGCCCATTTAGGTTCTCTATTATGAAAACCTGAAATTACCGTATCCCTCAATATGATTTGCAAGAAGGTGTATATCCAACTTGTGCTTGAAACCCCGAAGAGTAGTCTCCGCCACAACATCCTCAGGAAGAGAATTCCAAGCGCCCACCACTCGTTGTGTGAAACAAAACTTCTTGACATTTATCCTGAACCTGCTGCCACCCAGTTTCAGGCTGTGACCTCTTGTCCGTGTCACATCTGAAAATGTTAGTAATGCTGCTTCTTGGTCTATTTTATCAAATCCTTTTAATATTTTAAAAGTCTCTATCAAATCGCCTCTGTCTTCTCCTCTCGAGTGTGAACAGTCCCAGTTTCCTGAGGCGTTCTTCGTAGCTCAAATTTTTCATTCCTTTGACTAGTTTCGTGGCTATGTCCTATTGATATTTTTAATTGCAAAATAAAAATATCTCCCTGAAGTTTTTTGCCACTTTATTGCTCCCCAAGGTTCCTACCTAACTCTCCTTTTACAAAACTGTGCAAGAGGTTTTTAGCACTGGCCGGCAAGCTCCGACTGCTCCGACGTTCATAGGAACAGGATGACTGTTGGAGCAGTGCAGAGCATTCAGCACACCAGCCGGTGCTAAGAACCTCTTACTCGGTTTTGTAAAGGGTGGGGGGGGGGAGTCTATGCACCCAATGCAACACCAGAAAAAAAAAAATACAGATTCTTTTATTTAAAATTATTCATGTATTTTTCATTACAAAATAAAAATTGAAAGAGACACTTTAGCTGGAAAGATAATACAAACTATTTATACAAATAAAAACAAATCTCACATACATTTGCTCAAGACTGAAAGGCCAGGCAGGCTGTATTTCCACTCCAGCACAGAGGGGTTGGAATTAGTCCTATACAAAAGGATCTGGCAAACTTTTAAAGACGCGAGAGAAAACCACATTTTCTAAGGCTTTCTTCAGGGCATTCCCTGTGGTCCAAAGAAGTTCTCAGATGTCAATGGCTTCACCCCTAAAAGCCAGGGTTCGCACTGGCTGCTGCTTTCAAAGAACTTCAAATCGTTTCTCCTTTCAGAATGGAGTCTGCAAGGCGAAGTTCCAGGAAGTCTGCGAGATCCACTTGTTTCTTACTGTATCTCCCCCATGTACAAGCGTTTATCACTAGATGCAGAAAGAACTAGAAGAAGAAAAAAACAGACAGCTACTTGCTCAGGAAATATTAAACCCTTTTTATAAAAAGACAAATCTTAAGTGGTGTCCACCCTCAGTCTTCAGTTAAGTTCTTTAAGAAGCAGTCTGAATCTAATGCAGGATTCCACTGGCATACTTTTAAGTACTGGCTCAGCTCTCTGTACTATTTGGAAAATTCTGGTTAAAAAAAATTAAAATCCCCACAAAGCCAACGTCCTGAAGTATCTCATGTAACTCCTATTTAGGTTATACTGTATTTAACCCTAAGCTTTGTTCGCTCCTCCTCACCCCCTCACCAAATGGATTTTGAGCACAAAGGCCCATATTCCACAAATGGTGCTTTAACTACAAAAACCACCAGAATTGCCTAATGCCATTGTAGGCATGGCTAACACTGGAAGTGGCATTAGGTGCCAGCAGGCGCCTCTGGAGGTATGATTCCCTTCAAAAGGTAGGCGCAGGAAATGTAGGCCTGGCCTACATTTCCGGCGCCTACCTTTGCCAGAGGCGTGATTCTAAACAGTGCCGTCATGTGATCGATGGCCGCTTTTAAGGCACCCACTGACAACGGCGCCTTATAGAGCAGTGATTCCCAACCCTGTCCTGGAGGTTTTTGGGATAGCCCTAATGAATATGCATGAGAGAGATTTGCATATAATGGAGGTGACAGGCATGCAAATCTGCCCCAAGCATATTCATTAGGGCTATCCCAAAAACCCGACTGGCCTGTTGTCTTCCAGGACAGGGTTGGGAACCACTGGTCTAGAGAATCCGGGCCAAAAATTTCAAGACTTGGAACCTGAAGTGGTGATTCTAGTCCAGCATCACTCCTACCACCCCTCCTCCCCATCCAAATTGTCTCCTCACATACTAGAGAATGACACGGGGGAAAAAAATTTGTCCCTGTCTCCATGAGCTCATCCCTGTCTGTCCACACGAGCTCGGTCCCCGTCCCCTCCCCGTAAGCTCGAGTTCAGTCCTGTCCCATCCCCGCAAGCTCAGTCCCTGTCCCCACCCCATCCCTGCAAGCTCGGTCCCTGTCCCGTCCCCGCAAACCATCTGATCCCATCCGCACAAACCATCTCCCTTCTGTGCTCCTATGTTCCCCTTTTCTAATATCTCCTCTCTGTATCTGTACACTCCCTCCTATGTCCGGCATTGCCCCTCCCTGTGTCCATTTACCATCCCCATATATCTCCCCTTTATGTCTCTGTCCCTAAGCCCCTATGGACATAATTTCCCCTCTGTTTCTGTTACTTTCCTGTGTCCAGATTTCCCCTCTCTTCCATACCAATGTGTCTCTCTCCTCTCCAACCCCTTTCTAGCTTCTTTCCCTCTTTCTCTCCCCACTTCCAGTATCTGGTTTACCTGCCTGTCCTCCCCTTTCTCAATATTTGTCTCCCTCTTCATCCACTTGGCCCAGCATCTCTTTCCCCTTCACTCCCTCCTTCCTGCTATGAAGGATCACACGTGGTCACGGATAACGCAGTCCAGCAGCCCCCTCCTGCCCGATTGCTGCGTCCTGCTATTTCCCTCCCTCTCTCCCCACCCTCACTTTATGTGGCAAATTTAATTGTTCTTCTCCCAGCTGCACGCATGCTTTCAACAAGTCGTGCACAGCTGCTTCAGTTGTATCTTCTCCTCTGACGCAATTTCCTGTTTCCGGTTGCATCAGAGGAGGATTACTTTTGGGACTAAATCTCAGCTACATAAGGTAAAATAAAGGAAGACTAATTTTATGCTTTAAGTTGACAAGAGCTTTAATAGTTGAATATTACTGTTCTTATTCTTTTAGGGGAACTTCCTTGAGAAAGCTACAGTGAAACATAGTCCTATGTCGGAACTCAATTCCCCCCGCTGGGTTGATACACAAAATGAGTATTAATTTAAATTATTGAAGATGGTGATGAATAATTTATTAAAGTATAAATAAGATGAGATGAAAAATAAATTTTTTTAAAAAAACATAAAATATAAGACCAGTGACGATTTGGGGGCCACTACCTGTGCATACAAAACTTGCGTTTTGCACAGCGGTATCGCCAAGGTCTTGGAAGATATACAGGGTATGTATGAATAAAAGCTGTACATTGCCAATAATCATTACAGGAAGTACAGGCCTGTAACCATGAGTTTTGGATGCACTTTACAGTGCTGGCATTGAGAAGGTAGAGGAATTGACTGGACAAAGGAGGAAAGGAAAGTACCCCAAACTATGCTGCTCTTATGCTCTTCTTTGGTAGAACCCCAGTGCAGCGTGTTTTCACTGCCCTCCCCACAAATTCTGTCACTTCAGGTAATGCCAGCTTCACCTAATGGCAAAGCCAGATTCAAATTCCTGTGATGTAGATGGAACTTTATCTACACTTCCCACTATCCTGTAGATTTAGCATGTAATCAACATCTAATTGCAGCGTAAAGAGTTAAATAAAAAGAATACCCATATCTACATTAAAAGCAGCACTTAATAAAGAATGTCAGCCAAGTCTTGACTTTCTGTATGAGCTTGAGTTTTACCCTGCAATGGATTTCACTTGCCACAGGTGTACAGCATTACTTATCCCTTGCACTAGCACATGGAAGCTCTTCAAATTAAATGCTGGTTCCTCTTTATGCACCATAAAGTATTTGCTATATTGCATGAGTGCTTACTGATTGGTTCATCAGGGTGGAAAACGACTTCGTTGACCGAGCCAGCGTGTCCCGGGAGCTTGTAGAGAATTTTTCGCGAGGTTGTGTCCCACACATACACAAACCTGAAAGACAACGGAAATGCTTCTCATTGCAGATTGGCAGGCATTTATTACTGATAGTGTGTTGACATAAAACTGAAAATTTTTTATACATTCTGCTGTAACTCTCTGCCTAGGGAAAAGTTGATCCTTTCTGCATTAAGCTGTGATTTTAAATCCAACCCCCCATCCTTCCCACCTCTCAAGTCAATAGTGAAGAATATCTAAAAAAGATACTGATCTATGGTTAAGCGAAGCTCAGCACGAACCTTGTGAGAACCAAGCAATGTTTCATTTAATCTCCAATATGTGCATCCCTGGAATTTACAAACACCCCTCCATGACACCCATACCAGGGCGTAATTGGAAATTTGAATTGCTTTGATCTAAGCCTCATCAAGATCCCCCCACGTTACGAAGTGCCCAAATACCATCAAGTCGTGTATAAGTACCAGAAGCATGTGAAAAAAATAGTCAAACCTTGGTTTAAGAGTGTTTTGCAAGACGAGCAAAACACTCCAGCAAATTTTAACTTGCAAAACGAGCGTTGTCTCGATAAACAAGTACATACGTGCGCATCACCCCCAAACTGAGCTGCCACCACCTCACCCCCGGGAACTGGCTTCTCTCCCCCCCGTGGTTCACCTTCAAACCTTTACCTCTAGCGGACCTTGGCAAACAGCACCCACTAACCCACGCCGGCACCAGCGCTTTGCCTCTGCAACGCCACAAACAGGAAGTGGAATCAAAAAACTTGGCCGAGGGAATGATGCAATGCTGGCGAGAGGTAGCTTGGGTTAGTTGTATAATTGCTTCTGTTCAGCTGAAGGCAAACCGCAGAAGAGAGAAAGAAAAAGGGAGGGATGGTCTGTGGGGATGGAAAGAGAGGGGGGAGTACAAATGCTGGATCTAGTTGGAGAGGGGAGGGCAAAAGAGGGAGAAATGCCAAAACAAGGAGTGAGAGAAGTGTTGGATCACAAGAAGACAGAGAGAAGAAGGGATATGGATCATGGGGGGGACGACACGAATCATCCGAGTTTCCACTACTTCCCATGGGGAAATTCGCTTTGATAAACGAGCACTTTGGATTACGAGCAAGCATCTGGAACAAATTATGCTTGCAAACCAAGGTAGCACTGTATATAGATTCTCTACACCCCATGAGCTATATGCCAACAGTCAATTAGGTTGAGTCCCCTGATAAAAGTGTGAAATGCCTTACAGTGACGCTTCTCAAAGCCATGACTCCCTTAGAATGGTTGAGCACTGCACTAGATGTAATATTAAAATCCCCATCCACAAAAAGAACACCCTGAGTAAAATCCATAAGTGATTTAGAAAGTGAGGTGTAATATTGTGCCTGGTTAGAATTAGGACCATATATATTGGCAATCGTGTAAGCAGTCCCTTAATAGGTCCTCCATATAGCAAGACAATGACCCTCCTTATCTACCACTAAGCCTAGACCCTTCCAAATTAGTATGGCCTTCTTTCTAGCATCCTCCGGTTTCCCAGTCTCACCTTCAAAGCAGCCTGCAGAGGATCACCGGTCGGCTATAGCGATCCTAGCAGGCTGCTGTTGGCCTCCACAGCACGTTCCCTCTGCCACTGTCCAGCCCCTCCTCTGACGTACAGGACTGCGGCAGAGGGAACATGCTGCGGGGGCTACGGCAGCCTGATAGGATCGTTACAGCCAACCAGCAATCCTCTGCAGGCTGCTTTGAAGGCGAGACTGGGAAGCTGGGAGAGAGATGGTGGACAATGAGATGGAGGGAGGGAAGGAACAGGGTATTTTCTCACATGCCAAATTTAATTACCATGCGGGCCAAATTTGGCCCATGGGCCTGAGTTTGACACCCTTGTGGTGGAGGCACATATGAAATTTAAGTTTGGTTGTATGTGTTTCAAGGTATTATCTGGGCTTACACCTGGATATTGGTGGATTCTTTCACATTTGTTAATGTAAAACGTTCTAGAAGTTCAGACGCTTTCTTTTCATTTCCATCCGTTAAAGGATGTAAACTCAAATAATATCATCGCCGTCTCTTATCTTACCATCCTGGGGTAAGGATTTGAATTCTTTAATAGTGAATGCTAGTACGTATCAACAGTTTAGGAAACATATTTGTTCATCAGATTTCTAAGCAACTAAATCATTCCTCTTCATTGTTTTTTGCTTTTTTTATAAACCACATGGATCTTTACGCTAAGACAGTATAGATGTTATATCGTTATATCGTCATGTCACGTTATGCTATGTAGTGCAGTCCAGGCGTCCTTAACTGTATGAATCTTCTTAGGTTGTCCATTAATTGTAATCCATAACCTGAAAGGGTAAAGCCATCGATATTTGTGCCCCTCCATGCAAAGAAGTCTGGCAACATCTCGAAAAGCCTGACTTTTTTTTAAGGCGACACAAGCTAAGCCTTGAAAGATACCAACTTTAATAGATTTCCAACTGAAGTCAAGCATCTGACGCACCTTGGCCAAAATACGTTCTTAAGTGCCAAAATCTCCAAAACTGGCAATAATATCCTGAACATTCTTGTCTCTAGGTGCCCTAAAGCTCCAGTGTGTGCATTAAATATGGATGTGGTCGAGTTTGCCACTATCAGCAATGTCCAATAGCGAGCTGCATATATCTTGTATTACTGCCACTCTGTCCCGATATGCTTCAATCTCCGGAATACCCTTGAATCGAAGGTTGCACTGCCTAGATCTATTTTCAAGATCTTCCATTTGTAATTGTAACTCTTGTACGAGACTAGTGTGAGCCTACGAAGGCACTTTAAGACGCCCAACGCCACCTTTGGTGTTAGCCATGCCTACAGCGGTATTAGTCATCATAAAGTGCCTCTGTAGCTATGATGCAGGTGCCTAATTTTTTTTAACACTGTTATTCATTTTTAAATGGCGTTGTCCACTTACGTTAGGTGCCTAACTTAAGGTCCCATTTATAGAATATGGGCCAATATGTACTTGATGGAGATGCCTCGAATTTACTTGAATTCAGATACAGTTTTCATCTCAAGTTTCAAGTTTCAAGTTTATTCAAAATTTGTTGAATCGCTTATTTAAATTTACTAAGCGATTTACAAAAACAAGAAAAATAATACAAATACGGGGTTAGTTAAAATTTAATACAATGTTAAAAACATAAAATTAAAATTATACAGACTAACGGACATATAAGGAAAGAAGGGTAAAATTACATATTAAAAAAAACAAAAAGGTGTAAGGTAAAAAACAAGAGGTAAGGGAAGGTAATGAGGAGAAATATATGTTAAGAAAAGAATAGGAAAATTGGTTTCATATGTTAAATGCGTCCTTAAAAAGGAAACTTTTTAAGCTACTTTTAAACTGCTTTAAATCTTTTTCAGTTCTAAGATACAGGGGCAGATTATTCCACAATTGTGGGGCTATGACAGAAAAGATATCAGTGCGACGGGTTCCAATAATTTTTAGTGAAGGAACTGTTAAGAGATTTTGATTGGTTGATCTCAATGTACGAGAGGTACAGTAGGGGATAAGTAGTCTGTTAATGAATTGTGGTTCGTTTGTGCTCAATGTTTTAAAAACTAAAAGTAGTAATTTAAAAGTAAAACGATGAGAGATAGGGAGCCAATGAGATTTTATAAAAAGTGGTGTGACGTGGTCAAATTTTTACAGTTATGTATTAATTTAATTGCTGTGTTTTGGACTATCTGGAGACGTTTTTTCTCTTTCTGAGTGATATTAAATAATAATGCATTACAATAATCCAGTTTTGAAATGATGAGTGAGTGAATAAGTATGTTTAAGGATTTAGGCTCTAAAAATTTTGCAATTGATCTGATCATACGTAATCTAAAAAAAGATATTCTAATTGTATTTGTAATATGCTCATGAAAGGTTAATCCATCATCGATTGTAACTCCTAATATTTTTAGAGATCTTACCAAGTTTATTTGTACATTATCTAAAGTAAATGAAGAATTTAGGTGTATATCTTTTTTCCAAGGGAAAAAGAGTGCTTTGGATTTTTGAACATTTAAGGCTAACATGTTTGAGTTTAGCCATTGTTTAATTTCTCCTAATTTTTTGTTTATATAAGTTATTTCGTTATTATTGTCTGGATTCAATGGATGCAGTAATTGGATATCATCGGCATAGGTAAAAGTGGTGAATCCTATTGATTGACACATACAGAGCAGGGGAGAAAGAAAGATATTGAACAATAGTGGTGACAATATTGATCCTTGAGGGATACCATAACTAGTGGAGTATGGAGTAGAGACTGTATTTTTGAAAGTAACTACAGAGGATCGTTCAGAAAGAAAAGAGTGAAACCATTCAAGGACTTGACCACCGACACCAATTGATTTTAGCCTATTTAATAGTAATCTCCACTTCAGGGGGCCATTTCACAAATTCACCACCCTTTCTGTGAAGTTATTTCCTGAAATCTGTCCCCTTTCACATGCATCCCATGCCCCCTCATTCTAGAGTTTCTTTTCAGTTGAGAGGTTTGCCTCCTGCGCATTTATGCTACTGAGTTATTTAAACATCTCTATCATATACCACCCCCTCTTCTGCCTTTCTTCCAAAGTATACATATTTAGATCTTTAAGGCTGTCCCCATACAATTTATAATGAAGACCACTGACCATTTTAATTGCTACCTTCTGGATCGACTCCATCCTTATTACATCTTTTTGAAGGTGCAGTCTCCAGAATTGTATACAAGAAAGGCAAAAAGACAGAATTTATTATATTAACCTGATTAAGTATGAGGCTTTTATCTCTGGTTCTGTAGCTTTGTGCCACTGTGTCAATTTCCTCTGTTGCCAGAACCTGAAGTTAAATGACCCAGGGGACCTTCCAACACCCGGACAAACTGCCTGGTTTTGGAAATCCCTCCATCGCCAGGGGTGCAGAGAGGAGAGGTGCTAGCACCTGTGCCAGCAGTGCCAGGATCCTGTCTCACCACGGCACACAGTTTGCGATTCACTGAACTAATCCCTCATCCCAAAATATATCCATCTCTTACCTGTCTGCTGATCCTGCTACTATTTTGCTCCCATCTGGTGACCAGGCACATCTCATAAGATTCTGCAAACAGGTGGAATTAGCATGTCATTTTCATTTGCTTTCACTTGACTTGAAATGAACTCATTAGACTACAGCTTAAATATTGTAACACTTTAATGGTTCTCCCCCAGAAAACACAAAACAGCGATTATGTCTCGTGTTTTATTGCATAAAACATCAATGCCTCGTTATTTTCTACACCAGATACTAAATGTAGACAACAAGTATAATTTACAGCCAATTATAGCTGCACCTAACAATGAAAATCTTGTTATTTCAGCTGTAATTGGAATTCTGATTTGTACATTCATCTCTGTCCTTATTAAAACCCTTCCAACAAAACAATTTAAAGACTTAAATTAAGTGAACCAATACTATTACACGCTGTAAAAGAGCAGCCATTAATGATATCTAACTCACCTTCTCAAAATTGTGCAGGTTTCCTGCAAATATCTTCACACATCTCTCTTTGGGGGCAAACGGCCGTACGTCCCACACACGAACTGTAAAAGACACAGATTAACTAAACAATGCCTAATAAGATGTGTGTGTGGGGGGGGGAGAGGTAATAAGACCAACAGCTCTTACGGTGATATCTGGTGGTCATCTAGAGAAAATACAAATCGAAATAACTGAAGGGTTTATATTAGAGAATGACACAGGGAAAAAAAATCAGTCCCCTTCACTGGACCACCGTCCCCTTCACCGCCCCATCCCCGCAGAATCCACCCTTCCCTCTCGCCACCTCACTGCCCTTCAGCGGCCCGAGAATCTCCCTCCATCCCCCTTACCTTCGCAGCACGTTAGTAAAGAAACTTAAGGGAGGGAAGGCGCGCCTGGTCCCCTCCCTCCCTGCCTATAGCCAAATCTATCTCCCTCCCCCTTACTTTTGCGGCGTTTAGTAAAGAAACTTACTGAAGCTGGTGAAGCCTGCCTGTGCCTTAAGTCGCGTGTGTGTGTGAGCGGAAGCTTCTCCGACACAACCGAAAGTTGCGTCAGAGGAGAAGCTTCTGCCCACACACATGCGACTGCAGGCAGGCTTTGCTAGAGTAAGTTTCTTTACTAAAGAGCCACAAAGGTAAGGGGGAGGGAGGTAGATAGATCTGGCCGTAGGGAGGGAGGGGGCCGTGTGCGATCGGTGGATGGCTTTGTCCCCATGCCCACAGTGAGCACTTCCCTCCCCCCACCGTTTCCGCAGGTAACTGCCACCATGTCATTCTCTAGTTTATATCCCTGTTTAACCACCTGAGATTTCTAGTTCTTCTAATTCACTATCAATAACTCCATTACTGCAATCTCAGCCCATTCGGCTTTTAAATATTATGAGGTACCTTGGTGTGCAATTAGATTCTGCACTCACATTTAGCTTCTGTTGTTAAGATCATGGTTTTTCTCTCTATGGAAGATTTGTTTTGTTCGTTCTTATATTGATAAATCTCTTTCTTATGCTCTAGTTGCTTCTAAGATTGATTATTGTAACATTGTTTATACTGGACTTCCATCAGTACCAAAAAGTTAGAAACTGTACAAAATACTGCAATCAGAATTCTCACTAATGCTCATAGATATGATCATGTATCTCCTCTTTTTAAAGAGTTCCATTGGCTTCCCGTGAAATTTTGTTTGATGCATAAGGCCTTAACATTGGCGTTTAAAGTGTTACAATCTGGTCAACCTATTTGACAAAACTTTTAGAACCATATAGATCCAATGCATAACTTACGATCTTCAACTGCTCATCAATTGTCCTTACTTTTGATCCATTTGGTTAGGTTAGTATTGACTCGCAATTCTGCCTTTTTTGCTTCAGTTCCCACCTTATGGAATTCACTTCCAATTGATATACCATGTAAGCCTTCTTATCCCAGATTTAGGACTCTCCTGAAGACCTATCTTTTTGGTTTGGCTTTTCCATTATTACCATAGTTTAGGGTGGATAAATGTTCTCACAGTAACTATTAGACTGTATTTTAATTTTTTTCTTTTATTAATCTGTTTTTATGAAAATTACGTTCCTTTCTCTATTAATTTTTCGCAAACTGCACCAATTAATAAACATAAACCTAATGCTTGGTCTGAATGAGGGAGGGAAAATACAAGTAAAAAACTGAAGACCACATGGCAAAAGCTTCCTCATACGAGCCAGATGTGAATGGCAACTTTTTCATTAAGTTTAAGCAATGTTTATTGAGGATAGCAATGCAGCAAACAGAAATAACAAACATTGCCCACAATATGGAGACAAAACATTCAGAAAAAAGCTGAATTCAGGTCAGCACATTTTCCATTGTAACAGGATAAAACACCCCCTCCCACCCCCTTACTTTAATATAAAGTTTGCTAGAAATCCAAGGTATATGGATGACTTACAATGCTTCATACAGAAACAGTTGATGTGAAAGTTGTAAACTGGATCATCAGCTTCACATTAAAATGATGCTGTTGTTAAGTGACCCAATCCCCCAAGTGTCAAGAGTAAACACACAGAGTTATAAATTTGCAAGTTGGGCAACCCCAAACCCCCCATGGGATTCCCCCCCCCAATAACCTGATATGCCAACTTCGGCTTCCTAGAGGCCCAACAAAAATCCACAACCCACCGCCGCCGTAGATCCCTATGAGGGTAAGCGTCTGCAGTAAATATAACCATTTCTGAAGTATTATCATTTTAAATCAGGCTAATATGACCCATCAATGAAATGGGAAGGCTCTTCCATTCCTCCAATACCGCACCTGTTTCCTGCATCATCCTATGAACATTTATGCAGTATAATGCATGGGGGTCCATAGTCAACATTATGCCTTGATAAACAAAGGAACCTTCGGCCCATTTTAATGGGAATCTCTCCCCCCAGAAGCCCCGTACCTCCTGGAAGAAGGCAATGCCTCTGACCTTTCCAAGTTGAGCCTAAATCCAGTATAATTCCTGAATCACTTCCAAGAGCATCACCTGGGAGGTCTTCGGGTTCACCAAGTCATCAGCAAACGCTGCCAGTTTAAATTGGGTCAAACCCACTCCCTGGTTGGTCGGCATCTTATGAATATCTCTAATAAGGGGGGGTCTAATGTCAATACAAACAAAAGCGGTGATAGAAAGCATCCCTGTCTGGTCCCACAGCAAATTGGGAAACTTTCTGATTCAACCCCATTGATGCAACTTTTTCATTAAAATGAAGAGTGTGTGTGCGTGGGGGGAGGGAAAATCATATGGTAATACTGAGCTGCTACCCTTTCAGTTCAGCTCTGTAAATCTCTTAATAAAAACCATGCCAGCTGTGAAACTCGAGAAGGCAAACAAATGCGTCTCACATATAGATAAATTTATATAGACACATATAGACACAAGCTGTGCTGGCAAAGTTACAGAGAAATTTAAAGCAATGGATTAGTGCCAGAAGTGGTCCAAGGTTATTCAAATTAATTATTTTATTCACAAGTTTTATAATTCATCTATTTGGTAATGAAAACAAAATCAAAGCACCTCATAAATGAAGACACCATTCAAAACCTTCTCTTTTCCTTCCTCCTATAAAACCTTTAAACCAGGGGTGTCCAACCTTTTGGCTTCCCTGGGCCGCACTGTCCGGAAAAAATGTTTCTGGATCCGCGCAAACGCTGCAGCAAGACAGAGGAGGGAGTCGGCAAGTCAGCAAACACCCGGGGGGGCAGCAGAGGAAAACACTGCATGGTCTTCGATCGGGGCTGCAAAAAATACTTCACGGGGCCGCAGGTTGGACACCCCTGCTTTAAACGTTGCGTGTTATGTTTCCCTGATTCTTGACCTATTACTAAAAAATAAAAACTGCATGAAACCCTCACACCTATCCCCGTATATGCACCAGTCTGGCATTATGGGTAAAGCCAAGTTTATGGGGCTTTATGAAAAGATTCATAACGATCCAATAGGCATTGCGCAGGAAGCATTTTGTTCCACTACATTATTATTATTATTATTATGTTCTTGTATACCGCCATACCCAAAGAGTTCTAGGCGGTTCACATCAATTAAATTAGTATCCGATCTGAACACGGATTTACAACATTTTGTCAGAATCACAAGCAACGGGGAAGGAAATGTTTGAGTTATAGTAGGAATTAATCAGAGTTGGATTGGAAGGAAAAGGGGGAGGGAGAAGGGGGCCAAAGGCGGGGAGGGGGAGAGAAAAGGGGGTGGGGTGGGGAAATGAGGGTCAGAGGTCCTGTTCGCGGAATAGGTATGTTTTCAGAAGTTTTCTGAAGTCGAGGTAGGTCGGGGCTTCGAGCATCATTTGGGCTAACCAAGGGTTCAGCTTAGCCGCCTGGAAGGCGAAGGTTTTGTCGAGGAATCTTTTGAGCTGGCATAATTTTATGGAGGGGAAGGCGAACAGCTGAATTCTGCGGGATTTCTTATTGGTACAATACATAGTGAAGTGGGAAGAGAGGTATTTTGGTGATAGACCGAAAACTGTTTTGTAGCAGATGCAGGCGAACTTGAAAAGGACTCGGGATTCGAAAGGTAGCCAATGTAGTTGGCGGTAGAAAGGAGTGATGTGTTCCCATTTGTTCAGGCCAAAAATGAGGCGGACGGCTGAGTTTTGAATCAGTTTTAGTCTTCTGGTGGTTTTCTTCATGGAGTTCAGGTATTGCAGTAATCCAGTATGCTGAGAATAGTGGATTGTACTAGTAGGCGGAATGCGGTGTCATCAAAGTATTTTTTTATGGTGCGAAGTTTCCAGAGGACCGAGAGACCTTTCTTGACAGTAAGGTCGGTGTGATTTTCTAGGGCTAGATGTTTGTCCAACGTGACTCCCAGTATTTTTAATGTTTGTTCGAGTGGGAAAACCAAGCCTTTCACTTGGATTGTAGTGTCTTTGATTTTGTCTTTAGGGGTGGCCAGGAAGAATTTTGTTTTGCCCGGGTTTAGTTTTAGTCTGAAGGATAGCATCCAGAGTTCTATCTGACTGAGTATGCTAGTGATGTGGGCACTAAACACCCTCCCCCCCCCCTTTTTTTTTTTTTAACAAAACCATAGTGCAGATTTTAGCGCCGACTGCGGCGGTAACAGCTCCAACGGTCATAGGAATTCTTTGAGCATCAGAGCTGTTACCGCTATGGCCGGCGCTAAAACCCGCACAAGGAAACTCCACAGAGCAGTGCGATAGGTGCTAATAAGTATATGGGTTAATAAATAAAATCAAGACTATGCATTCAACATAGCTCATGCACCAAAATACAGATGACATAAATCCAACATCCCCATGTCCCCCAGAAAGTTTTAACCATGTTACAAAGATTGGGGCACATGCATCATTTCAACGACAAACCTATTCGATAAGATGATGTGGAGGGTGACGAGTAAAAAGATGAAGTAAAAATGATACAAGCTACCAGGCTAAATTAAAACTGGGGTGACTACAATCTCATACGCTAAGGCCATTTTTACCACAAAAGTAAAAATGCCTTTTTGGATTTCTTTTTTTTTTTTTAATTCTTTATTGATTTTTAATGCTTCAACAGTGCAATACAACAATTTCAACGTATAATGATACAATAAAAGCACATTTAATTTTCATATGTTCATAAACAACCATTTTCCCCCACCCACCCACCCAATAATCATTCAATAGAACACAAAAACATATTACCATAAAACCCTTACTCTATTTTAAGTAATGATATCGTCTCACCTCAAGTGTGAATATTCAAAAATCAATTTATGATATAAATAATCCCCTCCCGCCCTACCCTGGATATGTACCAGAAAAAACAAAAATGACTCATAGTCAACACTCAATTATCATCAATTATAATGAGGTAACAAAATGCCAATGGGCCCCATATCAATTTACATATATTACCATGCCCCAAATGCTCAGCACTTATTCTTTCAAGTCTATAACTAGAGCAAAGACTTGCCCACCAGAACGAAATATTTAAACGATCACAGTTCTTCCAATTTCTAGGTTTATTTATTGAATTTAAGTAGAGATTAGTTACAGAATTGAGACAAAGCAGTAATAATGAAAAACTGATAGTATAAATAATTAGGACTTATATATTTAACATATGGGATATAGCCATCTGGTGTTGAATTTAGATAGATGGGAATTTTTTTTAGCAATAAAGGCTTCAAGTAGTACACACCAAAGACCACCAACTATCACAATTAACTTTGGATAAATCCTGCCAAGAACGCAGTACAATTTTAATAGCCAATGACAACAGGGAATCTGACTGCTTTGGAGATATGTGGATCTTCAAAGATATTTCTCATCACATTGTAAAAGGGAAACATTTATTTAAGATGGACCCTCCCTCCCCCACCTATTTTTTTTGGTATGCACCTAAGTAATAAATATGGACCCTATATGGTAAGGTACTTAAATTCATCTTTAAATCTCTCCCTTGGACTGGTATACTTTGTTTAGATACAGTGCTTCCCCGGTCATTTACGGTTGGCGATTCGTGGTCCCAGTCATTCGCGGTATTTTCCAATCGCCTCACCCATTGGGCCTCACCCATTAGGTGACCCGCAGCTCCTGATTGGCAAGGCCCAACTTTAGTGCAGGAAGAGGCAGTCGGAGCATACCGCGAGTGATTTCCTTCACTCGCCAGTGATCTGGCTGCTCTCTCCTGCCTCTCCGGCTAAAAAACGTATTCGTGGTTTTTCAAGATTCGCGGGGGTTCCTGGAACAGAACCCCTGCGAATATCGGGGGGAGTACCGTACTTCACAATGTCACTTATTTAAAAAATATAAAAACCATTTCTTACTGAACACATATGCCTCAGATATTGATAACGCAATTTTTTCTCTCAGATCTTGTAATCACATGACATTACAATACCTGAGAAACATGTAAAGCGGGATTTAAAGATTGGGTGTAGATCAGTGCTTTCCAACCCTATCCTGGGGAACCACCAGCCAGTCAGCTTTCAGGATAGCCCTAATGAATATGCATGGGGCAGATTTACATGCCTGTCACCTTCATTATATGCAAATTTCTCTCATGCATATTCATTAGGGTTGTCCCAAAAACCTGAATGGCTAGTGGTCTCCCAGGATAGGGTTGGGAACCACTGGTGTATATGATGGAAAGATTTGGCCCCCTAATAATAAAAAAGATTTACTTTTTTTTTGTTTTTTAAACTTCCGTAACTCCTTTTTAAGTCTAGCCTGCATTTGTTGTGCCTAGAATAGGTGGGAAATTTCAGATCATATGTCTCGTTGGGTGCCACCAAATAAGGAAGCTCTATTTAGTTGGAGATTTAAGCCATATCTATACAATCATGGAACTTTATTTTCTATCTGCAAAAAAGGAGGGGGAATTTTTTTTTCTAATAGTGACAGACAGGATGAGGATACAGCTGCAATGGTTTAAAGAGGCAATATACGGTAATTTCTTATATTATACAGAGAAATGCTCTACAGCTAAGACAGCAAAAATCTCCACTGACCCCCAGATTGGTGTACAGCATGAATATTTGTAGAAGCTGGTAAGGTATCAGTGGTTTAAAATCCAAGCACCGTTTAAAGTCAATATTTTGATTAATCTGGCAGATACCGCATGGAAAAGGTTGTATGAATTTTGGAAGACAAGATATGGGTAGTTTCATCTTTCTTCTGTTAATTGGAAGCACTGGGATTAATCCAGGAATGAATAACCTATATCTGCTGAATTATAACAAAAAGATATTTAAACGGTTGTTTGATCAACTTGGAAGATGCAAGCATAAGAACATAAGAAGTTGCCTCCGCTGAGGCAGACCAGAGGTCCATCCTGCCCAGCGGCCCGCTCCTGTGGCGGCCCTTCAGGCCTAATTGCCTGAACAGTGTCCCTGACTAATTTTGTAACAGCCTCTAATCCTCTCCCTATTACCTACCTTTACTCCTATCTGTACCCCTCAATCCCTTTGTCCTCCAGGTACCTGTCCAGACCCTCTTTGAAGCCCTGTAGATTTTTGTCTGCTTAGCTACAGGAATGTTTCCAAATTCTACAGAAACAAATTTTTTTGCCCTTTTGTAGGTCAGACATTACGTATATGTGTTGGTTTGCCAGGATCCAAGACTTAACATGTTAAATTATTATGCAAAAAAAAAAAAAAAAAAAGAGTTCAGTTTATCAAGATGAAAAATTACCACCTCGTTTAGAATGAAACCTGCTTCCATTTGTGCTAAACTGAAAGTCATTTAAACACTGGCTGGGCACAGAATGATGCAAGTTTTTGTTGATGCAGACTGGAAAAGTGTCACGTAGCGTTAGGTTAAAAGAAAGGCAATTTAAAATAATTTCGGGTGACTTTATTAATTAAGCTAAGAGTATAAAATGGGGTGGCTGCAGTCCAAAAGATGTATTAAATGTGTAGCTCCATAATGCAGATTGTCACTGAATGTGAGAAAATCACAGGTTCTTGGCAGGATGATTCCATATTAAAGGGTTTCAGAGTCCATAGCATTAATATTAGACACTATAAGTCAGCTTACAGAGCGTGCTCATTATTACTGGCAGTTAACTTATAAAATGTTGGTGAAATGAATTGAGTCACACCCTTCACCAGCATGTCACGGTGGTTGTCAATTGGGCTTAATTTTATGGAAGTGGACTGAACTGATTAATAGGTTACCAAAAATACAAATAGGTCTGTCTAATTAAAAAGTGTGTGGGAAATTTGTTGACTGGATGCCATTGGAAGTGAGACATATACACTTTTGCTACATGCCAGATGGTCTAGCATGGAGTGCAGATGTAATCGCAAACAAGCCTGTGAAGTAGACTGTCGTTCTCCCACAGTTGAGGAAAATGGAGAAATTAGGTTCTTACCTGCTAATTTACTTTCTTTTAGCTTCTCCAGACCAGTAGAGGTTAACTTTACGAATGGGTATATATCTAATCATGACCAGCAGGTGGAGACTGAAAACAAAACTTTGGGACAGTATATACTATCCTCCCTTCTCTATTTCCCTCAGTCTGCCGAATAGCCAAGCAGAACCAAGAACTGGAAAACAGGAAGAAAACAATACTCCGAACAGGAGTAACAAATAACATACCCAAATGCTGTTGGAAAATGCAGAGGAGAAATACCCGAAGGAAAATGTCCCCACAGCTCGCCAGCTAAGCCAGCCGAGCCACAGCCGCTGTTCTTTAATTCTCCCCGGCCCTAGAAAAATACTAGAACCCGCAGCAAAAAACAAAAACTGCCCGCGAAAACAGCCCCAACAACAACAACAACAACAGACAGGGTGGGGACCTCTACTGGTCTGGAGAAGCTAAAAGAAAGTAAATTAGCAGGTAAGAACCTAATTTCTCCTTCTTTAGCACTCTCCAGACCAGTAGAGGTTAACT